>NW_024366591.1:7522756-7832861 GCF_014805655.1 Passer montanus
AAAATGCAGGAGTCTTGTTTCTGTTTTGTCCTCTTAGCATTTAGATTTCCTAAAAGTAATGCTTTGAATGACACTTTTGATGAAGTAGGTATTCTTACTTGGATTTTGAGCTATATAAATCCTATTCTCTATTGACATAAATATTCAGATCTTGTTTAATTGTTATTGTAACCAATTTTACTTTATTTTTCAGAATCCTAAAATTCTTCTGTTAGATGAAGCAACAAGGTAAGAAGAAAAACAAATAGAAACTTAGAAAATATGTACCTGTAAAACTTAGATTTGGGAACTGTTCCCTCTTCTTTCCTTCTTTTTCTCTCTTCTCTTCTCTTCTCTTCTCTTCTCTTCTCTTCTCTTCTCTTCTCTTCTCTTCTCTTCTCTTCTCTTCTCTTCTCTTCTCTTCTCTTTCCAAGAAAGCAGAGGAAGATCTCCCTATCTCAGCTCACTATTGCCCATAAAAACCTCTTCATGCTGAATTTCTCTGGCCAGGACAGACCTTACACGCAATGCCGTCACACCCTGAGCAGAACGAGTATGAGTCCAAACAAAACCATCATCTCTTAAAACTCACTCTGCAAAACGAACGAACTTGTTCAGCCTTTGATGTGCTCCGACCTGCTCCTTTATGTTTATGTGTAGGAACAAAAAGACAGCGTCAGTCTGCTGGTGTCACATTTGCACAATCAAACAGCCCAGGTGAGATCCTGCTCCTTTCCTGGGGCGCTTCCACCACGCCCGGTGCTCGGCAGGGCAGGGATTCACAGCGCGTTGAGCAGCCGAGCCCCATCCCTCCATCGCTTCCCTCCATCCCGGCCGGGGACTGTGCCATTTATTATCACCGCTGCGCGCCCGTTCCCTGCCGTACCGAGCCTTTCCCCCGCGGATCCCCCACGGCTCCATCTCCGCCTTTCCCCGAGCGCATCCCCCGCTCCCGGGGGCTTCTCCCACCGCAGCCGGGCACCGCCCGCTCCCTCCCAGCCCCGCGGGGCGGCTGCGGCGGGGCCGGGCCCTCGGGCACCTCCCTCCCTGCCCGCATCCCTCCCTCCCTCCGTGCCCGCATCCCTCCCTCCCTCCGTGCGTGCCGCGGGATGCGCTGCCGGCCGCGCACGGACCGCGCTCCGCGGGGGCAGCGGCGGGAGCCACAGCCATGTCTCCGGTGAGCCCTCCCCGTCCCCAGGGCTGGGTGCTCTCCCCCCGGCCGCCACGGGCACAGCGGATTGCGGGGCGCTGGGCGCGGAGGGGGCGGCTCCGCCGCATCGCGGAGCTCCGGCCGGGCGCTGCGGGGCGGAGCCGCGCCGGGCGGGAGGAGCGGCCGCTGCCGCCCTATTCTTACTTGGATTTTGAGCTATATAAATCCTATTCTCTATTGACATAAATATTCAGATCTTGTTTAATTGTTATTGTAACCAATTTTACTTTATTTTTCAGAATCCTAAAATTCTTCTGTTAGATGAAGCAACAAGGTAAGAAGAAAAACAAATAGAAACTTAGAAAATATGTACCTGTAAAACTTAGATTTGGGAACTGTTTCCTCTTCTTTCCTTCTTTTTCTTTCTCTTCTCTTCTCTTCTCTTCTCTTCTCTTCTCTTCTCTTCTCTTCTCTTCTTCTTTTTCTCTTTCTTTTCTGTCATTATATGTTATCTTGCCCCTTATTGCTCTCTGGTCACAAAAAATGTGCCTTCTTAGAATGTGTGACTTGTTTAGGAAACCTATAATAAAAGATGTTTATACAAAGCAGAAAGGATGCCTGGTACATTGTGATTTTTCATGGCGCTACATTCGTAACATGTAACATGATTTTGAAACATCTACTTAAGGCTTTTTTGGATCTTTAGTTTAAACTTAGATCCTCGTGTAAAAGAAATAGGATTATTGTGCAATGTAACTGATTTTTTCCACTGACTTAATTTGGTGTTATTTCTCAATACTTATTTTTGCATATCAGAATATGTCATGCCTATAACTTGGAAATGAGAACTGAGCATGCTCATTAAACTTCTCTGCAGTTTCAGTGGTTCATCTTCACCACAAATAGAGAGGGTTTGCAGTTTTGGCAAAAGAAGCCACATGCATACAAAACCAACCTGCCTTACGATAACAAGTATCCTCCTCTCTCCCATCCCCACCCATTTGTTACTAGTGCTTTGGATGCTGAGAATGAGTATCTCGTGCAAGAAGCTCTGGACCGGCTGATGGAAGGGAGGACAGTCCTAATTATTGCTCATCGTCTGTCTACTATTCAAAACGCTGATTTCGTTGCAGTCCTTGGCCAGGGTAAAATTCTTGAATGTGGGAAACATGAGGAGCTACTTGCAAATCCAAATGGACTTTTCAGGAAACTAATGCAGAAACAAGCTTTTCTTCAGAATAATGATGCTTTTGCATTAGATTTACAATCCAGAGAAAAGGATATATTAAAAGAAAATGTATGAGACAATGTATGAATAATTACAAACTTCAAAGACTATAACTTATGTTTCAGTTATGTAAATGTTATATTTTTCCAAAATGTACAAAATATTCTTTTAAATGTGTTAAACTTTTTATTGAACGCTTTTTAGTAACTATTGTAACTTTTAAAAATACCTGTCACACTGAGATAATTTCAGGGCATAGATTTTTCTGCTTGTGTTACTTTGAAACTGTCTAGAATCTTGTTTGCTATGATGCACTGTATGAAGATGTGCTCCATTCTCAAGTAAGTTCAGTATTTTAAAGGTAATTAAATTACAGTCTTATCATTTTCATGTCATTGTTTCTCTCCAAGGAACTTTCATGTTTTGTGCTTATCATTAGTCTTAAAATGCTGGAATTCAAAAATGCATGATACTAACACACTCTGAAAGTTCTGTCTGACTTCCCCTGCACTGTCCGTCCAGTTACTGTTTGTTCTGAAATGTGATTGTGCTCTGAACTTGACTATGATCTCCATCTACAGTTCCTGTAGAGAATTACATATTAAAAGACATTTTAGAGAGTATGAAAGCACAAGCTGGGGGAAAGTTCTTTAATAAAGCAAACAACCCAATGCAAAAAAGGCAACCAAACAAAAAAACTGACTTTACAAAAGGACAAAGGAAGTGTCTTACTATAAGGAGTCACATAGGAAAATCTAAAATTTGCATTTTCTTCCCTTTTCTGTTTTCCCATTTCTCTAGTTTCACTTTCTTTCTAAGACAACATCTGAAAGAACATGCCCTCCCATATATGTTTTTGTCCTTTTTAACAGCATATGTAAGTTTTGTGTTGTTAATTAAAATTACAGTGATAGAAATAATGAGTTTTGCCTAATTACTTTATTAGAAACAACTAGTAAACAACCGTCTCAAAGACAACTAGTCAAATAGCAGCATTACGTTAATTTGAATAACTGCAGGGGGATACGTTTGGCTGTGAAGAGTTTGCCTCATGTTTCTGATTGAAGAGTCTCTTTCCATAGAATCTCTGGAGATGCAAAACCCACAAGGAGATTTTACAAAGCTAGAAACTTCCCAGGTTGCATTAACACTCATCCATGCTAGGAAAATTTGTTGCTGGAAGACCTTATTAGCAACAGCTGAAACAACCTAGTGCTGGGCAAACTTAAAATGTTAGTGCCATTAATGGCACCTTGTAGAATATAGTGAAAATATTAGAGAATAAAAATAAAATTACTTCAGATAAAATTTTCATAGGAGCATATGTTGTGCTAAAGATATGCAAAAAATAGTCCCGACCCAATGTTTAATTTCAATGTTGACTATTAGTTAATGTATTTAGAGGGGTTTGCATCTTTAATCCTCACTCTTGTAATTTCTCCTTATGTGAGATCCGACGAGCCCCTTTATCCCTGTATTTACACGGGCTACAGGAATTATTTGCAGCTGAACTGAATGAGTGTTCCATGTCTTTTGTTCACTAGTTGTCCTGGCAGGTATTGCAGCTGACAGAGGAGTGTGGAAAGCCACACGAAGCTCTAGTCCACTGAAAGGCAAAGGTTTGTCATAACAGGTACATTGGTTAGCAGACTTTATTCGAGTTAGAACCACTCAAAAAACTCCTTTATATTTATGGGAAAGTCGAGAACTGGTTTAGTCTCTAGCTGGCATCAGTACAAATTATTTCTATAGAAAATGAGATTTGAATGTTGAATTGTATCTCTCTCCTGAAGATGGAGCTCTTACAGGGCTGGCACAGCTAAAGGAAGCTGACTAATTCCCTGAGGAAGTATAGATAGGGTTCAATCAGCTAAACACAACTGTTCATGCTGCATCGTTTAAAATATTCTAGGACCGAGCTGTGAAGAGGAGCTTTCGGTTTTTCAAATAATTTGAATGTCACCAGTCTTGAATGTTGGGAAATGTGGATGTCATCTTGAATTTTCTTCCAGATTTTTCTGTATTTGTTTGTTTGTGTGTGCATTTCCTGGTTTGGTTTAGTTTGTTTTTCTTGATGAAGTGACAGTAACCTGATGATTTAGCATCATATAGAAGGATACTATATTAATGTAACAATATAGTGATGCTCCACTAAATGTTAGTATTTTGCTTTTTGCATAAAATCAAAGCCAAAGGAGCTTATTTGAATGAAAAAGACAAAGCACTGACACTGACATACTGCCTCACACTTCAGTCCTGCCAGATGAACCATCTCAAATTTATCTCATCTTTTGAGTTTTTGGGTTGATGTTTTTGGGTTCGGTCATAGGGGACCACAGCCCACATAGAAAGCCTAATGACCCTGAATCTGTTACCAAAGAACACATTTTGAAAAGTTATGTGATTTTTTTAAAACCTATTTTTAGTTCATTTTATCTTAACTGATTTGCTTTGTTGATAATGTGCATCCAGCTCAACTTCTTCCCCAAAAGGGTGGTACATACTTACCTTCTGAAAGTAGCTTTTTCATGCCAACTGATGCCATTGAGCATTAGTTCCCGTTGAAGGCTAAAATCTATTTTTATACCATAGAATAGCTGTACTTCATGGTTGTTGTTTACCATAGATTTGAAATGTGCCAAGGTCTGCACAGAATATGGTTTTGTGCATTTATTTATTTAATTAATTAGAGATTTGGGTACAAACACAGGTATGCACAGGCTATTTTAAACATAAGGCAATTCCTACTGAAAAATGCCTTCTTCCAAATGGTCGTTGAACAGCTGTTTTTTGATCACATCCAGCTGGTTAGCGCCAGCTAATCACATGAGGAATGGTACCCAAACCCACCCTTGTGAATCCTCCTGGGAACACCCCGAAGGACAGAGCATAGCTTCGGGAACATCTGAGCGAGAGGACCGTGTTTCAGCTTGGCGCCGAGGGGCGGCCCGGGTCGCCATTCACCCTCTGAGGGCGGGCAGCGCCGAGGGACGGCCCGGGCCGCCATTCACCCTCTGAGGGCGGGCAGCGCCGAGGGGCGGCCCGGGTCGCCATTCGCCCTCTGAGGGCGGGCAGCGCCGAAGGACGGCCCGGGCCGCCATTCGCCCCCTGAGGGCGGGCAGCGCCGAGGGGCGGCCCGGGTCGCCATTCACCCCCTGAGGGCGGGCAGCGCTGAGGGGCGGCCCGGGTCGCCATTCACCCCCTGAGGGCGGGTAGGGTGCCCTGCTCGAGTGGCCGCCGCGGGGTTTCCGCCGCTCCCCGGCAGGGGCCGCGCCGCGCTCGGCTCCTCTCGGCTCTCCCCCACCCGGAGCGTTCGGCTCCTCCCGGTCGCGCTCGGCTCCGTTCGGCTGCTGCCGGTCGCGCTCGGTTCCCGCGCGGCCCCGCCCCGCGGTGACGCGCTCGGCGCGCGCCGGGCGGGAGCGCGGTGCCGCTCCCGCACGCACGGCCATGTTCCCGTCGACTCCCGCCTCCCCGCGGACCCCGGGGTCGGCCCGCAGGACCCTGGGCAGCGCCGCGCCCAGCCCGCTCTCCCGGCCGGGCGGCAAGAAGGGCCTGCCCGTGGTGGCGGCAGGCGCCTCGGCCCGGGTCGCCATTCACCCCCTGAGGGCGGGCAGCGCTGAGGGGCGGCCCGGGTCGCCATTCACCCCCTGAGGGCGGGTAGGGTGCCCTGCTCGAGTGGCCGCCGCGGGGTTTCCGCCGCTCCCCGGCAGGGGCCGCGCCGCGCTCGGCTCCTCTCGGCTCTCCCCCACCCGGAGCGTTCGGCTCCTCCCGGTCGCGCTCGGCTCCGTTCGGCTGCTGCCGGTCGCGCTCGGTTCCCGCGCGGCCCCGCCCCGCGGTGACGCGCTCGGCGCGCGCCGGGCGGGAGCGCGGTGCCGCTCCCGCACGCACGGCCATGTTCCCGTCGACTCCCGCCTCCCCGCGGACCCCGGGGTCGGCCCGCAGGACCCTGGGCAGCGCCGCGCCCAGCCCGCTCTCCCGGCCGGGCGGCAAGAAGGGCCTGCCCGTGGTGGCGGCAGGCGCCTCGCCGGTGCTGTTCTCGCCGGCGGCGCGGAGGAGCGGCTCCCTGTCGGCGCGGTGAGTGCCGCCCCTCGGCGCAGAGCCGGCCTCGCTCGTAGCTGCTCCAGCCGGTGTGGGGTGCGTGGCAGTACCGCACATTAGAGCCGTACATGTACGGTGCTCAGCGTTATGAATGCCTCTTACTAGGTTTTGAATTCGAGGGCTCCTCAAGTATGTTCTGTGTGATTCAAGTATGATATATGAAAATTATAAGAACTTGCGTATTTAAAAAGAAGATAAAGTAGTCCAAGTTCAGGCATGTCACACTTGGCCCTCTTCCCCAGCTGGTGCTGTTTTCTCTCTTCCATAGGGATCGAAACCGAGATAGGCACGAGCCCCAGGTTCAGGCTTCATCATCTGTTTCCTTGGGAGCAGCCATTTGTTCTGTAGTTGAGATAAAGAGGATTGCCCATGTTCAGTTTTGGGAAACTTTTACTTCAAGTCTGTGTAATAATTTTTGCTAAGTGGGTGCAAGGATTGTCCAGTAGCTGTGAATTGATTCTTGCCATTTCACACAGGGAGGTCTGAGACATCATTTCTCTTGTGAGGAGAAATTAAAACAGGGCATTAACTTGTAAAAGCAGAGAAGTTTGCCCACATCATTGTGTCCAGAAGACAACTCAGACCTGTGCTGTTGATGCAAAGCAGCTTTTTATGAGTGGTAAGAAGTGCAGCCTCCCCAGCATGCTACGGGTGGCAGAAGTGCTGTTGGATCAGATAAAGTAGTCCAAGTTCAGGCATGTCACACTTGGCCCTCTTCCCCAGCTGGTGCTGTTTTCTCTCTTCCATAGGGATCGAAACCGAGATAGGCACGAGCCCCAGATCAGCTTCAGGCTTCCTCATCTGTTTCCTTGGGAGCAGCCATTTGTTGTGTAGTTGAGATAAAGAGGATTGCCCATGTTCAGTTTTGGGAAACTTTTACTTCAAGTCTGCGTAATAATTTTTGCTAAGTGGGTGCAAGGATTGTCCAGTAGCTGTGAATTGATTCTTGCCATTTCACACAGGGAGGTCTGAGACATCATTTCTCTTGTGAGGAGAAATTAAAACAGGGCATTAACTTGTAAAAGCAGAGAAGTTTGCCCACATCATTGTGTCCAGAAGACAACTCAGACCTGTGCTGTTGATGCAAAGCAGCTTTTTATGAGTGGTAAGAAGTGCAGCCTCCCCAGCATGCTACGGGTGGCAGAAGTGCTGTTGGATCCGAGCTGCCTTGGTGTTTAAAGTGCTGCACAGTGTGTGCTGCCCCGCAGTGCCAGAGCTGGGAAGGGAGGTCGTCCCTGCAGTCAAGGGAGAGCTTCTGACATTGTGAAGGTCTTTATTCTGTAGATAACTAGAGTGCAGAGAAGCTGAACAGTGAGTTTGTTGCTGGTGGAGTAATGCATATTCAAAGTCAGCTCTTTGAAAATAAAGAATTTGATGACAGCTAGCAACTTGTAAGGAAGCCACCAAGTTATTGCTCTAGGTGATGTTCCCAGAGAAAGCATGTTTGTGTTACATAAATCTGTTTCTAAATAGATACTTATGAAGTAAATGTCTAAAGAAACTGATGAATAAGCAATAAAAAGTTAAATGTAACTTTTTGTTTTGTTCTGAGCTTCTGACGTTGTGAAGGTCTTTATTCTGTAGATAACTAGAGTGCAGAGAAGCTGAACAGTGAGTTTGTTGCTGGTGGAGTAATGCATATTCAAAGTCAGCTCTTTGAAAATAAAGAATTTGATGACAGCTAGCAACTTGTAAGGAAGCCACCAAGTTATTGCTCTAGGTGATGTTCCCAGAGAAAGCATGTTTGTGTTACATAAATCTGTTTCTAAATAGATACTTATGAAGTAAATGTCTAAAGAAACTGATGAATAAGCAATAAAAAGTTAAATGTAACTTTTTGTTTTGTTTAAGAGCGACTCCTACCAGAGTTATCCAGCTTCCTACAGCAACTGAGACTATTAACTATGATGTCAAGGCTTTTGGATCCTCTCTGCCTGTTAAGGTTATGGAAGTGCTGAAGAAGGCTGATGGTAAGAATTGATGTTATTTTTCCTCATGAAAATTGACAGATGAGAGAATTCTTAACGTGTCGTTGATGCCATTGAAATGCTGACTTTACAGGGGAAGCTAAAATGTCTCTGCCTTGCTTTGAATCCAGCGTGGTTACCTGTGTAACAATAATAATGCCCATGGGGGTGTGAATGCATGAAAACACCCTTCAGGTGCTGCTTATGCAATTTGTTGTAAAAAAACAAGTGTATAAGGCAAGCTAATAGTAGGTTTTCAGTAGCTTTTACTTCTTGGTTCTTCCTTACCTTTTTTACTTCTTTTGATTTTGCTGTGTCCTAGAGTGGATGCTTAATATTTTTCTTTATTTCAGTTTCCATTTGTTATCTCTTCCAAAAGCCCTTGTGATACAAACCTTTCCCTGAGTTCAAGAAGTTGGTCTCCTAAACAATTTTTTCTCTGTAGATAAGTTTTTCCTTTATAGTAGATACAGGAGGAACCAATTATCTTAAAAATAATGTTAAAATTGTTGAGTGATTTACAAAGCTATTATAATCTCTAAATACATGGAAATGGGTTTTGGGGTTGTCGTTTCATTCTCAAAGGTTGAGGGTTTATCAAGTGGATTTTTAAACTAGATGTAGTAATTTGATATGTTAATCAAATAGATGGAAATTCAAACATGAAAACTAGTTTAATAGAAAATATTTCTTATTTTCATATAAGAATGAAAGTTTATGGGTTTAAACGTTACTCTGCAGTGTTTTAAAAATGGGAATGCTTTAAAGAAGTTACTTTTGTATGTAGCTGATGACCACCTGAGCGTTCAAGTGGATGAAAGTGGATGGGCCTGGCTAGTTCATAAGGAGAGGCTGATTATTTGGAAGATTGGTCAATCTGCAGTAGCTAAGGTAACTAAAGGGTCAAGATGGAAAGTCTGTATTTTCTGCTATTTCAACTATGGTTATGCAGTTATGGGGTTGGGGTTTTTTTTCAGCTGGAATTTGTCTGTTTTCCCTCAAAAGCAGCAGGATTGATATGAAGTCATGCTAACAACAGTAACTGAAACTCAAGCTTTTGAGAGAGCTTATAATTTTTATATTCCTCTCTTCAGGTTTAATTGTCACCTTGGCAATAAGATTAATTCTTCATATTTTAATGGGTTTGGCTCTTAGGTTAGATAGTCTTGGTAAAGCTTATTTTGATAATTAAAATCTAGTTTATATATTACAGATTGGTTTAGATTATTCTGGGAGCAATTTTCGACTTGTAAGAAACCCCAAAAACATAGATAATTTCAGAGGTACTGAACATATGTTTCACCTAGATTTCTTAGGTTGAGAATTTTTGTATCCCCTCTGGACTGTATTTCTTTCAGCATTGTTTCAGTGATGGTCAGAGAAAAACAAAATCAAAGTTACTAAATGAGTTTCTTTCAATCAGGACGATGTATGTTCATTATGCAGGTCCTGCACTTACAGGGGACTATCAGGTGTACACATGCTGGCACCTGAAGAGGTTTTTCAAGGCATTAAAATTTGTCTGGTTGTTTAACTTCAAGGGCGTAGGGGAATGAGGGGTGTTTCCCCTCTCTATCCTGTTAATACCTAATAAGTTCTCTCAAGAATTTCTAGTTTAATTTTTTTTTTTAATATTGCATTAAGGAATAGTCAAATGATCCAATATTGTAGTATTGCGAGAAACACTCAGAAATAACTAAAGAAAACCAGTGATATCTGAAAATTTTACAATGTTTTTTAGCTGTTTGCTGGTTGTGACAACCTTGTTGAAATTGTTTCATGACTTTTTTTGGTTCCCTTACACAGTGTCTGAGTTAGTTGAAGTGTAGTTTTTAGCAGGGTCAAAAAGTCCAAAGATTTTGTGGCAGAGGAATAGGTTCTTCCAGTCTCATATTTATTATGACATCTCTTTCTTTCTTCCAGTTATCTCTGTGCAAGGAGTTGCAGCTGCCACCCAGTGACTTCCAATGGAGTTCTAGTTTAGCAGCTATATCTTGTCTCAATTCTTCAGGTGAAGCAGTGGCTCTTAGATAGTCTTGGTAAAGCTTATTTTGATAATTAAAATCTAGTTTATATATTACAGATTGGTTTAGATTATTCTGGGAGCAATTTTCGACTTGTAAGAAACCCCAAAAACATAGATAATTTCAGAGGTACTGAACATATGTTTCACCTAGATTTCTTAGGTTGAGAATTTTTGTATCCCCTCTGGACTGTATTTCTTTCAGCATTGTTTCAGTGATGGTCAGAGAAAAACAAAATCAAAGTTACTAAATGAGTTTCTTTCAATCAGGACGATGTATGTTCATTATGCAGGTCCTGCACTTACAGGGGACTTTCAGGTGTACACATGCTGGCACCTGAAGAGGTTTTTCAAGGCATTAAAATTTGTCTGGTTGTTTAACTTCAAGGGCGTAGGGGAATGAGGGGTGTTTCCCCTCTCTATCCTGTTAATACCTAATAAGTTCTCTCAAGAATTTCTAGTTTAATTTTTTTTTTTAATATTGCATTAAGGAATAGTCAAATGATCCAATATTGTAGTATTGCGAGAAACACTCAGAAATAACTAAAGAAAACCAGTGATATCTGAAAATTTTACAATGTTTTTTAGCTGTTTGCTGGTTGTGACAACCTTGTTGAAATTGTTTCATGACTTTTTTTGGTTCCCTTACACAGTGTCTGAGTTAGTTGAAGTGTAGTTTTTAGCAGGGTCAAAAAGTCCAAAGATTTTGTGGCAGAGGAATAGGTTCTTCCAGTCTCATATTTATTATGACATCTCTTTCTTTCTTCCAGTTATCTCTGTGCAAGGAGTTGCAGCTGCCACCCAGTGACTTCCAATGGAGTTCTAGTTTAGCAGCTATATCTTGTCTCAATTCTTCAGGTGAAGCACCTTCTCTTCAGGTGATCAAATTTTAAATTTTAGTGTTTAAAAGTGCCTTAATAATTTTGAATATATCCTTTCTTGTCAAAAGGATATACTCAAAGTATTTGAAGACATTTGGTGGTATGCTATGTATTCAAAAGGTCAGGATTGCTGGTTGGCAGTAAATACCTTTGAAGTAAACAAACTTCTGCTAGTCCTTTTAAATTGCACCATGTGCATCCTATAGGATCAGATTAAATAATAGTTTTTCTGAGGATTACTTGACATGCTTTCATAGCAAACAAACATGCAGTAAACTCAGAGGTGTTGTGTTAACAAACACCAGGGCAATCAAAAATGGGGTCAGACCAAGTGCTGTTTAAGTGCTGGCTGAAAACATTGTTCAGTGGATTAATTTCCAGTATCCATAGATGAAAGGCAAACCCCAGCACCCTCCCTTGGCTGGTCTCTGTAAGGAATTTGACACTTGAAGGACAGACTCAATCTGTCTTGACTGATTGGTCTCCTAAGTGTTTTTTTTCCTGAGTTACTGTATTAGAGGGTGAGGTTCGAAGATCGGCTGTGTTCTGAAAGTGTGTTAGTGTGCCTGTTGCTATCATTCATGAAAATAATCTCTCATTTTCAGCTTAGATTTCAGTTTAATATATGTGATGCTCTGATAAAACTGGCTAAGAAGCTGTCCTTGGAAGTAAGCAGCAGCACAGAATATGTAATACGATGTTTTCTTTTGATTTGTTGTTGCGTTACTCTTCCAGATGATAAAATCCAATCTTAGTATTTTGGGATTATCTCTTGAAACCTGAAATGTTCTGACATAGTTTAAGAGGAAGTAATATGCCTAACCCTAGTACTTTATTTATTGTATTTTTTAATTTCGTCATTCTTTAGCTTGTGAACTGAAAGTCAGTGTCTGGTAAAAAATCGGTTAGAAAACTCCAAGGAGCTCTATAGCAAACTCCCAGCTACAGTTCTTCTATTGTTCTGTGATTTTTACCTGTTTTTTTAACTATCAGTAGATTGAGTACAATAATTTTCTCTAAACCTCTACCTGAAGAGTCTCTTGCTTCACACTTTTAATTTGGTGTCTGTGATTTCCTGAGTTACACTGTAGGCCTATACCTTTGAAAAGAAGAGCCATGTGATTTTATATTTCTCTTAAAGACACTAGAACAGTTTCTTTGCTAAATTATAGTCTTCATTTGAAGTCTTCCGTAGTAGCTTTTAACTCTTGGCATCTGAAATTCTCCACAGGCTCTTTTCTGTTTTACTACTGTAAGTGCATTTGCATTTCAGCAGCAGACCCTGAATTATCAGGAACAAGAACCAGTAGAAAATGTTCATTAGGAAAATAAGCGTGCATAACATTCCCTGCACTAATTAAGTTGTGCTGCAGAATGGTTTTTTTTCAGTTCCAGGTTTGTCAGTGTGCATCAATGTGTATTTGCCAGTTTCTCGTTGTCTTTGTCACCCACAATCTTGATGTGTAAAATAACATGTTTAAGTTAAAGCTGCAGTCTGATTGAATATTATTATTATCATCATCATCATCTTGGCTGTTCTCTTAATTGTTTTTTCACTTCAAGTCTCTGGCAATAATGGTGGCTACCAGTGAAGGTTCTGTGCGCTACTGGTCCAATCTTGCACATGAAGGATCCTATACAGACACTTTCACAGACTTTGGAGGCTCTCTGTGCAGTTTCCTCACAGCAGTAAAGGTAAAAAAGTATTATTAATATTAAAATACTGGTTTTATTCCTAATCTAAAGATGGAAAAGTATAATAAAGCTCTACTTTATTAGTCTTAAATCTGTAATAAATGTGATGAAGGTAACACTATTTTTTTATCATTAGATTCCAAAGATTATATGAGTTTTGTTCTGTTGTTTAACTGAAATTGAGTTTCATGGCTAAAAATGTCACATAAAGCTAAGAAAATGAGTCTCTGCCAGTATCAAGTACCCGTGAGATGTTTGTCTTTTTCAAAGGGTGCCTTTTGTCTTGTTCAGTGTTTACCCATATGAGCTGTCATAAAGAATTGTAGCTGACAGTAGAGTTTTCTAGAATGTGATTTTTTTTAATTTAGTTGTTTTCTCTTTTTGTTAGGGGGGAAGCTTTATTTTATCATCTTCCAGAGGTCAGCTAGTCCGGTTGATACCTGATAGTTCTGGCAAGATTCATCAACATGCCCTGCCACAGGGGCAGGGTATGTTTTCTGGAATTGGTAGAAAGGTTTCTTCTTTCCTGGGTATATTGTCTCCTGGAAATGATGCTGTGGTAAGCTTGAGAAACATTCATCTTCTTTATTTTCTCTTTGTAATTTCTAGCCTGTGTTTAAGGAAGGAAAAAGAGAAGATTATATAAAGATGTATGATTACAAAAAACACATGACTCAGCTTATTTGCGTTACTTATATTTCATTGAAATTTGAAACAAGAACAGAAACCAAATAAATCTGTATGTTTTGGGAAGGCAAATGCTGGCTTACTCTTTAGCTGTGAATAAAAGGCAACTTTGGAATAGTAGTCCTTGCTGGGGAGTATGCAGTGGTTGCATGTCCTGCCGCTTTCTAGTGATAGCCTCATTACTAATTTAAGAAACCAGCCTGTAATTCATCTTTTCTGATTTAGCACTGCCAAGGGTTGATGATTGGCTTGAGTTTTGTCAATGAACTCCACAGAAGTTGCCAGGAAGTACAATAAATGTATTTATTATAGATGTTGTTTTATCTATAAAATTAGACTTCTCTTGGAAGTTATCATAATGCTCATCTTGAGTGCAGCTTTTGTAGATTGCACAAGGAAGTGCCTCTTTGTCGACTGAGGGTGGTTTACATTGTTCTACCCAAATATTCAGGCTTTCCTTTAACCTTTTTAGCTTTTTCATTTTTTAAATGCAGATTTCTAGTGTTCTTTGGGATAGAGAGAGATCAAGCTTTTACATGCTAACAAGTTCAAATCTAAACAAATGGGAGATTGATGATTCATCAGAACGTTACATTCTCAGCTGGGATATCAATAGGATCCTGAAAGAACATATTACAGATGCAATTTGGGTAAGAGCCAGCCCAACTGGAAAGGGTTTGTTATAGTTAATAGCCTGTTTATATACAGTCACACAACAGGTATATTTCTTTTTATAGGGATCTGAAAGTAACTATGAAGATATTAAAGGAGGAGTAAATATACAATACATGGACTTGCAACAAAATCGGTAAGGAAGTACACTTGCATCTGGTAAGACCTTCATTAATGGGATAAATCTGTTCTCTTTTCCTGCAAAAACTTCATGTAAGTAATTACAATTAATTTTTACTGGAGTGGAACTGTGGACAAAATAAGCACCTTATTTTAGGTAATTAGGTTATCCTATATTCTCATCTTTTTAGCATTACAAATCGTTTACCAGATAATAATTCCCTTTATTTTTTTTTTAGTGTCATTTTATCAGGATTGTGTATTTGTTTTGTCTTGACTTTAGAAAGACAAAAAATAAGCAACAGTAATTTGTTCCAGCAGATGCAGAGAATTTAGTATCTCTTGCATTTGATTTAATTACATGAAATTACAGCTGCCTTGGTTCAGTTTTGTACTGCAATACTGTTAATGAAGTTTGAGATTGTAGTTGGAAAACCTTTTTTTTTTTGAGTGATAATTTTTGAGCAAGTAAAATATGTAATAATCATCTCTCAATGTTGTGATTTCTGTCTTTGTACTGCAATATGAATACTGTTAATAAAGTTTGAGATTGTAGTTGGAAAACCCTTTTTTTTTGAGTGATAATTTTTGAGCAAGTAAAATATGTAATAATCATCTCTCAATGTTGTGATTTCTGTTGTTGAATAGTGATGGACTGGTCATACTTGCAGCAGCATGGCATCCTGGAGATCGTCCATGTCTTGTCTACTACACTCTGATAACAGTAGAAGATAAAGGCTATCAGATGTCTGATGATGTTGTTGTGGAGGTCACACAGTATAATCCATCTTTTCAGGTGTGCTAATGGAGGTTCTGATACCGACTTAAGATTAAGTTCAGTGTTAGGTTTTTGTCTAAAGAAAAATCAGTTTCCCTTGGAAGTATGTATTTGTAATACTCTGAGGAAAATGTGTACCAGCATCTCTTAATGTTTAATACTAAATGTATGTAAAGTTTATGCTTTGCATTTTAGGTTAGAAGATAAAACCCTCAAAAATAAGTGTAATCTGATTTAATTTTTGTGCTGTCTTTGAAAGTTTCTGCAGAGTGATTTTAATGTATGCTCTTGTAATCCGTTTAGAGCAGATCTCACACTCTGAGACTCTTGTTGTGGGACAAGGAATTACGAGGTCTGGTTTTTGGTCCTTGCTAGGCAGCTGGCTTGCTCAGAAGGGAGGACACTTTGGTTGTGTGTGGCATGTCACAGCCTATTGTCTGTGCTGTCTTCTGGAAGCATAAACCTGGAGATTAGATTGCTTTGGTAAACTTCTTCCACTCTTCCCTCTCTCCCCATTGCCTGTAATAGCATCTTAAAGCTCAAAAATGGAAGAAGAGTGTGAAAACTGTTGAATAATTTGATGTGTTTACTTATATCTCCATGTGAAATTAGCAAGAATATAATGCATATGGAAGGGGAAAAAAACCCAGGATCTAAAATTTTAGGGCAAATTAAAAGTGATTTAGTTTGATTTTTAAGTTTGTAAGTTACATCCATACCTCATTGTTAAAAAGTAAAACAAGTTCGGGCAGCATGGATTTGCATTTAAAATTTTAAATGTTTAAGGGATTGATTACATATGTGATAATGTTTGTATTCAATCCTTTCAGTCAGAAGATGAAGTGTTGTGCTGCCTGGTAGTCCCAGATTACTTCAGCCATGCTGCTTACCTTTACAAGGAAGATGAAGTGTTTGCTTGTTCCACTGGAACAGGCAGAATTCCCTTACCACAGGAAAAAATCATATTTGGCATACAAGGTAACTTGGTGTGGAGGGAAATCATATTTTGTTGGTACCTCTTAATTCAATATTTTTACAGTATTTAGATATCTCAGAGAGCAGTGTGGTATTTGTGTTCCTTTATTAAATGTTTCAAGTTGGGAATGTCTCTTGAGCGTATGGAAACATGCTGATGTGACAGCCAGTCACATTGTTACTCTACAGTGTTTCAAATGAAAATGAAGCAGATCCCTGTTCTTGGTATAGGAAAGGATGGGGGATTTTGCTTGTGGGGCTTTTTCCTTGGTTTTTCTCTTTCCTAACATTCACTGTGGGTTGATTTTTTTTGCTTGAAGTTAACTCAGTGCCAGATGTGTCTAGTTGTGTCATCCTTGACCTTCAAAGGTGTTTTCAAGTACAACAGGAACATCAGTCCTTGTGTAGAATTTGAATTAACTGAATCTTGATTTTTTTTGTTTGTTTCTTCTCTTTTCTTCCTTTTTTTTTTTTTAACACTTGCAGTATCTGGAGTAGCAAATAGTTCCACAATTTTTCTAAGTAAGGTGCAGTTATCAATTACTGTTAGTTGATTAATGACAAAAGTCAGTAATTGTCTATGAAACTCTTACACTTTAAATAAAGTGGTAACTATGTGCTTGCTTTTTTCTTCCCCCTTATTTTAGGAGATAGTATTTTAGGAGCAGGTTCCTGTAATAGCCTTCCTGTCTTCTTTGCCAAAAAAAGTGGACTTCTCACTATCTTGTCCAGGGAAAATATTTCTGTGCTTCCTGAAGACCTTGAAGATGCCCTGTCCTCTTCTATTGCTGGACCAAGAAGCGAGGTAATGGTTATTTGATTGCCTGGTTGAAAACAGGATACAAATAAAGTGGTTTTTTATGTTACTTTTGAATTTTCACTGTGGAAATCCTGGCTTGTTTGGGTTTTAAAGTTGTTTTGTTGTTTTGTTGTTGTTTTGTTTTTTTTTTAATAGAGGCTTAAACACTTGTAATGAAGGCAGTTTTCAAAACAAAAATATTTACATGTGCCAGTTGGGATAGTTTGGTTTTTTTTCCTTTGTTTCACAGTTGAGGTTTCCATGAAATTTTCATTTTTAACTTGTAAGTGTGTTGCTGTCAATCACTAGGCCTAATATAACACTATAATCAGTTGTTATTATTTACTGGTATTTTAGTGGAAGGCCTTTGTGTGATTGGGCTGATGAAACTGTTTTTCTTAACAAACTAGTTTCTAGTTAAGTTTGTCTGCAGTTAAACTGTTTTTGTGGGATATAGTACTCAGGAATATCTTTTGAATCCTGTCAAAAATTATGGGTTTGAATCTGCAAATAATTATCATTAAAGTCAGATGGGCAGAGTAAGTTGGTGTAAGTTCTTTTGCAGACAGCGTGAATTTTGGTCAAACCTCTGTGTGACTTACATTATAATGAATGTTAGAGGTTTATGTTTGACATATGAAACAACTGCTTCCAGGTGATAATTTAATTTTGAATCTGTGGCATTACTACTTAAAAAATTTGTTTTCATTTCATAAGGAAGATTATTATTTGTCTTGCAACTGAAGTTTTTATTTTGCATTTTCAGAGTCCTGCATTTGATGCAACTGGTAGGCTAGAAGTTATAGCTCAAGAAGATAAAACCAAATTATTGAAAGCTGCTTTTCTACAGTACTGCAGGTAGAAATTGCACTTTGTTTTTGAGACTTTGCTGGTTTTGAAGGCCCTCTGGTATTTGAGTAAGAGATTGTCTTGGTTAGGATATTCCTGTGCAGATTTACTTGTTTTGGTGGTTGTTTTTTTTTTTTTAATAGAGGCTTAAACACTCATAATGAAGGGAGTTTTCAAAACAAAAATATTTTTTAATATTTTGTAATAATGCACACCTCTTTATTTGTAATAAAGAGGTGTGCTTTTTTAATGCACACCTCTTTATTACAAAAGCATTAAATGTGCCTTGGGCTAGTGTAGAAGGGACATATGCTAGAAAGGAGCAGACTTCTGTAATCTCAGTCACTTGTCACATGCTCTTTGTAAGTTTTATGGGTACATTTGTGCCCATGAAGCAACTTTGCATTTTGACTTCTTTATTCTTTAGTAAGTGGTGTTTTGTTGTTGAAAAAACTTCTTTGTCCTCATTTTTATCTGCCTAGCTGTTTTCAGTAATATTTTTAAATATACTTGTGGCCCTGAAATTAACTGGTATGGCAGACTTTGGGCAGGATGATTTTTTGTTTCAGATTGGTTGATGTGGAAGAATGACTGGAAAAAAATACCATTTGTCAAACTGTCCTGATTAAAACAGTTGGAGTGTGGGGAGGCATGTGATGCTCCTGAAAGGTTTGATGTTGAGATGAGTGATGTAAACAAAGGAGGAAGCGGAGAAAGAAGAAGATAAACAGATCTGTAGGCTTAGATTGTTTTTTAAATACATAAATATTGACAACAGTCCCCTCTAAATATAATCAAAGCAAACAACCCACACACCCTCTTAGGATTAATCTCCTTAAAGAGTCTTAAAACTTGGAAAGAACAGGTTCAAGATAACAGGAGGGTAGGGGAGCTTTTGCCATAGAACTTCAAGTGAGGTAAAAGATAATGAAGGGGATTAGGTACAGAGAATAAAGGATACCAATACAAGATCTTTAAACAGATGCAGAATTTAGACAAATTCTGCATGTGTTCAGAAGTGTCATTAAGCAGAAGTGCTGCTGAACATGGCTGGAATAGCTGTGGTCTGAGAGCACAGTTAACAAACAGTTTATTGAGGATGTGTCCAAGGGGAGTGGAAATTCAAGGAAGTGGGAGGTAGTAAGGAAAACAGTATGAAACAGTATAAAAGTTAGAAGTTATTTCAATGAAAATCTGGGTTATATTTATGAAACTAAAATAAAATAATAATTTTATATATGTAGTAGTTATTCTGATTTTTTTCCAGAAATAAATAGCCTGGTAAAATGAATGGAGCAGTATTCCACAGAACAGATGTTGCAGTGGCCTGTCCAATGGCCAGTGAGTTGATGCAGACCAAATAATGGGAAGCTTGTGCAGCCACTGGAAGTGTAAAGTGTACCAGCTGTACAGTGAGCTCTGGCTGCTTTGTAGACCTTTGTAGAGCTTTAGAGGGGATAGGAAGTCCTATGGAAAGATCAAGTTGACCCTTTCTGGGGGCACTTCATGATTGGAAGGAGCTAACAGAGTCCCATGTAATTTCCTTAGAAACACATCCTGCTGGGTAATAAAGATGGGACTTTCTTTTTTAAAAGAAGATTCAGTTTATTCCAGTTTTTCAAAGGTATCCTTTGCTTTAGTTTACCTTTCTTCAATTTCTGGATACACTGCTGAGTTGTTGGTTTTTTGGTTTTTTTTAATTTGTAGACATCTTGGTCACTTAAGTGTTCAAACTGAAAGTTTCATGAAAAATATAAATGCTTCCAGTGTTGGACTGACAATATTCCTTCTCAGTCAGAATACTGTAATTTTTTATTCACAAAATCAAATCCCTGAGTTTTGTGTATGTTGCATAATTCTTACATAGAAGTACAACTTCATACTTTGGAGGTCTGTGTTTGGTTGCTTCTTGCTCTTTTACTTACTCATATGAATAAGAGAGGATTCTTTGACATGATAGGAAATAAAACCAATGCATTATATTTGCTGAAGCATTTTCCTGAGAGCTTTTATGAACTCCCCCTCTATTGCCATTAGTGGGAGTGATTGAGAAAATGAGAAAATTTTAAAGCAAGCAATAGAAATTTAGTGACTTAACTGCTAGATACATCCAGGCTTAACTCTGTGTGATGAGTCTTTTCTCTTAAATAATAACAGAGGTAATAAAAAACAGTGTGCCTTGACCCCTGGCCTGTGCTTTTTTGATTTATAAGTTGTGCAGCCTTCTTGTTTTTAAAGTTAGTTTAGAGAGAGTTCAAAAAATTCTTGATGTATGTAATCTAAAGAACTTCACAAAAAGTGTATCAGAAAATCTTGTTAACTGAGGGGGATTTTTTTTCTATGATCCTGTTGGTTGGTTTTATTTAGCATACTTTGTTTCATTTATTTCAGGAAAGACGTAGTCAATGCACAAAGCATGGTAATTGAGCTCTTTCCAAGTAATGCAGATCTGGAGTCTGATGTTGAACTGGACAGAGCAGTGACTCAGATCAGTGTGGACTTAATGGATGATTACCCTGCCTCTGATCCAAGATGGGCTGAATCTGTACCTGAAGGTAGATATAATGTGCTAGTTTTTGAGCTTTTTGGTTTGTGGTTTTGTTTGGTTGGTTGGTGGTTTTGTTTTGGTCTTTGTTTTTTTTTTGTTTATTTGTTGTTTTTTTCTGAAGTAGTATCTATAGCATTCTAGATAACATTATACTTTAAGCTTTTCAAAGAAGGCATAGGTGTCTCTTGCCCTCTATCACCACTAGATACATTTCTAGAAAGACTTAAAGATGCATCTTTTGATCTTACCAGATAAGCTTGCAGTCTGCTGTGATTAGTTCTTGACTTCATGCAGTAAACACAAACAGCAAGGAAAAGGTATTTCTGAGAAGGGTCCTTGTGCAAGGATCAGATGGTGTCACTTTAGTATTTCCACAATTCCTTGAGTAATTTTGAATAATTTTCCAAAAAAATAGATGTGTTAAGAGAGAGAGCTTATTTGTTCATTCTTAGCCCCGTTGTCAGTGTGACTGCACAGCTTCTGATCACCTTGGATCCTGGGTAGAGTGAGCTTGTATTCCTCTGGGGCATTGGTATTTATGTCTGCCTGCAAGAGGACTAGAGACATTGGTTTATGAGTATTTGTTGTGCATAAAGGATTGAAGCAGACATGTTTTCAGCAAGAAACTTCTTTGTTCATGCTTTGGTGTCTCTTACAAAAGTTTTCATTTGAAAGTGGCCTCAAACCTCTAGGCAGTAGTTGCCAGTTACAGAGTAGAGGCTTAATTTGAAAGTTCATGTAAATAGTTACAGATGGATGATGTTTCCTGTTGTTGTTTGTGTGGGGCAACAGCTAGTTGGAAATTGTTGGGCATCACATCCTCGCTATTTTCTGAATCAACTTTATTTTTAATTTGGCAGCCTGTCTGTGCTTATTCCTGACTAAAGCCAGGAATGAAAATTGGTAGCTTCTTGGAAATCATTTTGCTCAGTTTGCTTAGTGATAGCTCTTCCAAGTTTTTTGTCTTGATATTACAAGTACACTTAGTTTGTACAAAAAAAACTGGATGCAGAGTCAATTAGATCTGAATGCTTGTAACACTGTAGCTTCTAGTAGCTGTGGTCTAATGCATAATAAATTTAGCAATAGCTAGTCCACCATGAGGATAAAAATATGAGTCTGGATCCTACTAAAACTAGAATATGCTTGTGAGCTGCTATTTTAGCAGCATAATGAATTGAATATTTCAGAATAGTACTGATCTAAAGATACTTTATTTCTTCTAAAAGCTTTTCTTCAGCCATTATGGAGTTGAAATAGATTAAAAATAGCATAGTAAGGAGTATATAAATGTGTGTGCATATACTGTAAAAAGTACCAGTGTGGTACCACTATCAAAATTGACAGATCAGTTTACCTCAGAGGCACAAAACATCCAGAAATTAAGACATCAAGTACTCTGACCTAAGATTTTACTTTTTTTAGAAGCGGCTGGTTTCAGCAACACATCTCTTATTCTTCTTCATCAGCTAGAGGATAAGACAAAAGCACACTCGTTCTTCATTGAGTTTCTTCAACAGGTAGGTCCTACTGTTCTTTTGGTATCAGCACACACAGTTTATTACTTTGTCTTGATTCCTCTAGAACACTGTTTAAAGTGCATGGGGTGTTTTGTTTTGTTTTTTTTTTAATAAAAGGTTGGTGTGTTTGAGCGTCTGGGCAGTTTTCCAGTGCGAGGGATGCCGATGGCCACTCGACTGTTGCTCTGTGAGCACGGAGAGAAACTGGCAGCAGCTATTGTTCTCAAGAATCACCACTCCAGGCTGCCTGAACTGGTGAATGCTGCTATTCTGATTGCATTGAACAAAAGGGAATGTGATGTTCCAGCAAGCCTTACCCCTGCTGATGTGTTCTTCAGGGAGGTAAGAAACCCATAATTCCTGAATTACTATATAGCCTTGCACATAGTAAATGTTACAGTGCTTTGAAATGTACTTTGAAACTTTCCCCTGTAAAAACTGTAAAAATCAATTGAAATTTACACAACTACCCTTTAAATAGGGATAATGTGGTAGTATTTCCCTCACTTTGGTGTATGTACTTTTTTGTGCCTGCAGCTGAAACTCAATTTCTGACAAATTTTATGTAGCAGAAGTAGAGTTACAATTACCAACTGCCCAACATAGATAAGTAGTGAAAAGGGCAACAGAAATTCTCTGACACATAAGAAGATGCATGCTAAATTATAATTTTTAAGGGTTGAACTGAAGATTATGAAGCTTTCCAGATAGGAGAGGTGCTTTGATGAGCTGTCCTGGCTGGAATTATATTAGTTCAGTCGCTTATAATTTTTGTCCTCTCTAACATTAGTCAAGCTAAGTTAGTTCTCAGTTTATGCTGCGTTCCAGTCAAGGGCTCTGTTTTTGTTTCTTTCTTCCTTCTTGAGAAGAACTATGCACAAAACATTTATTCTTAGGAAGTTTTTTACTGCAGAGAACAATAGTTGCTAAGGGAGAAAAATAAATATAAAAGAAAACAGAAATAATAGTCTGCTATTTTAAAGCAGATATGTTATCCAGTATACTTCATGTAACAAAGATTCTGCTGCTAAATATTCCTGAAGATGATGGAGGAATATGCTTAATGGAAGTGTATGAAGTTGTCTTCAGAAATGAGGATTTTTTTCTTTCAGATTTAAGTCCAGAAAGAAGGTATTTTTTGTAGTTTTAACATAAGCTTGTTATCTCATTATGCATTAGGGTAGTTGATACCTTTTAATATTTTTGGTTATCTATGTGTTTATACTAAGGCACTTAATTTTTCTATACAGCTCTTAGCTTTCAGATGTCAGCTGATAGTGGACATGTTTGTGTTCAGTGTAACTTTTCTTTCTGTCTTCAAGGTATCCCAGATAGATTCCATCTTTGAATGCTTATTAGAAGAGGAGGAGCAAATCCTGAAAGACATGCCTGTTGAATCAATTGAGTGGGCCCAGATAGTTGTCAATGTGAACAACATCATTAAGGTACAGAACTGCCTTAACCAAGATGTTTGTGGGAGGGGAAGATAAACATTGAAGAGCACAGAACAAGTTGAGTGTGGCACATCCAAGTTACTGACCTGTGAAGAAAAATGAATGCTTTTCAAATGTCCAAATACAGCAGGAAGGAAAAGACAGCCTTGGGTGGAATTAGGGACATTCCTTTTCCTCCTGAGCCACTGTTAAATATAATATAGAAGTTGCAGCTTTGTTGGAAGTTGCGAAGTCATGAATATGTAGCAAAGAGTGAAGAGCTTGTGTTTGAGCGCTGAGGTTTCTTGCTCAGTCAGTATGTCCCCTTCTGTCCAACTGAGAAAGTGGTGTAGAAAGAATGTGGGTATTGAAGGAACATTTCAGAATTACAAAAGACGACATCTTTTGTGGTCTGTGTATACTGAGGTAGACTTTAAAATACTGACATCCATACCTTTCAACAGGATATGCTACAAGTTGCCTGTCAGTATCGTCAGTCTAGAGACTCTTTATATAAAGCAGGTGAACTTCCAGAAAGAGAACCTGAATATATTCCATGGACAGGTGAGAAAGTACTATTACAAGTTCATAAGTTTCAAAACACATGAATTTCAGTCTGAATTTTAAACTTTCTGTTAAAAGCTGCTACAGGGTTGTCAGTGAGAGTAAGTGAAAATGAAGTTTTCATTTAGGGAATGAAATGGTTAATCAATGAACTCTTAGTTTGTCCAGTACTGATAATGCTTTTTTAAAACTTGCATTACAAATTTGGTGATAAAACCAAACATTTGGGAAAGAAAACTAGTTTTAGAATTTTTATAGATTTTTTTTAATGCATTGGTTCTGGTTGGCAGATCTGTGGGGTACATAACATTAAAATAAATAATAAAATGTGATCCATAACTGTTTTAAAAGGACTGATGATTCTCTACTTGCAGAAATGTTGTTTTGTTTTGATGGTTTAATAGTGTGAAAAACTATCAGAACAAGTGTTCTCAGAAGCAAGCACTTTCCAGTTAATGCTTAAGCTTCCTTGTAGCCTCTACATGTAAATCACGTTTGTTTAGTGCCTTTAAGACAGAAGTCTTGCAATCTGTATTCCTCCTCTCAAAAGCAGACCCATACAAACTTTTGATCTTGTGTTTTGATGACTATATCAAAATATTTAAATCAGGTTAACAGAAGTTGCCTTTTCCTCTGTGTATTCCCTTACTTTGCTTAGAAATAGTGCAGGTAGTTTTTTTCTTCTGGAAAAAGGCTGATGTTGGTGGTTGGCAGCATAGATCTGCATAGTTCAGGCTTTTAGCTTACCATGTCTTGGCCCAGTTGAATATGTAAAAGTAGATGGAGGTAGTTGTTCATTGCTGGATGTGGAGTGATGACGGTATAACTTTGATTTTTCAAAACTAAAACATTTACTGGCTTTTTACCTTGTGTCTTTTTTTAATTATTCCATAGCAATGTTTTCCTTACGCTTTGCCATAGATTGTTGCGGTGATTGGATTCTTGCTGTAACGTTCCCTGTGTTGTTTCCCCAAGCCTCCAGTGGCCTCCGCGCGGCAATAACGCGCCAGCACGGTACCATCCTGAAGGTGGTGTATCCCCAGGTGGACAGCAACCTCCGCAGCGTCCTGGCCGAGCAGCTGGTGGCACTCCTGGATTGCTTCCTGGATGGCTACGTTGCTCAGCTGAAGTCTGTGGATCGTCTGGCTGATCAGGAGCGGTACAGCAGCGTAGAAATGGAATATGTCCAGAAGAGATCCGAGCTCTTGTCCCCTCTCCGTGAGTGGTCTCCGTGTTCTTTAATGCAAAGCTTAAGCGGTCCATTCTATGAGGAAATTACATCTGTGTATGAATTCTGCTTGCAGTTGCTTTCAAAGTACAACTGGCTGGTCTATGATTTAATGAGATGATTAAAAAATAAAAGCAGATTACAAGTTAGCATCCAGGACTGCACTCCATGTGTGTACCTCTCCTTAGACGGCTGGCTGCTTGAAGTTTTGTATTCTGCTAACTTGTTGCATTTTGCTGGCAGTTTTTTATTGTGTGCTGCCTGGCTGAAAGTAGCCTGTAAATGGATTCTAAATGTTTATATTGTTGCAAGCTGAGATAAACCTATATGCCTGAAAGCTTGCTTGGTGTTTATCAGTGATTAGTTACTTTTTGAAGCCAAATTATTTAATAATCGTACCCATTGTTTAACGTGTTGGATGTGGTTACTGAATCAATAACCTATAGAAAAGCTCCCTTTTAAAATGGAAATAAGCTGGTGTAAATGCATTTTAGTAACTTTGAAAAGTTTAAATATTGTTGACTGAAGTAAATTATATAAATAGAACAATATAATGATAATTTTGAGCGTTCTTAGAAAAAGCTTCATAAAATTATCATTGCCCACATTTATGGGCTCTGTTAGCTTATAAATGCCTTTTATATTGTTATGTTCAATCTAAGGTTCATATTTCTTTACAAACATAACTAAGTCTTCTGCTGACTCTTACATATTTAACTGAACGAAAAGGAAGATTCTAAGTAGTTTCTCTTCAATGCAAGCCCAATTATCCTTACTTGTTCTGTTCTTTTTCAAAAGCCTATGGCTGCTGCTTTTTTGCTTTGTGTATTTAAGTGGCTGTTATTGTAGATGTTAAGTCATGGGTGGAATTGCCTCCCCCAGTGCAAATAGCAGATGATGCTAATTTCCAGAGGAAATAGAAGACATGATGCCATTTAGTATTCCCTTTTTCCTTCTTGTGCTGTGGGACAGAGATGGTAGGACTGTGAGTGAGTGTGCGCAGGGGAGATTTATGCAGGAGGAGAGTGTTCCTTTGGGAATGTGTGAGTGTGTCTCCTCCACGGCAACTTCTGAAACTTGTTTTCATTTTTCTGGTCTCAGACAAAGGTGAACTTGTTTGATAAAACTTCTTTTTCTTGGTTACTTAGTTTCCCTGGGACAGTACCAGTTGGCAGCTGCTTTAGCAGAGAAGTACTGCGACTTTGATATCCTGGTGCAAATGTGTGAGCAGACAGACAACCAGACCAGGTTACAACGCTACATGACTCAGTTTGCAGATCAGGCAAGTCTCTTCTGTTTCCTTTAGGTCGTGTTATGTAATAAATTTTTATCTGAAATGTTGGGAAATTTACTATTTCTTTCTGGGGTTTCTTTTCCTGTTTTTTTAATGCTTATGTAATTATGTGTATATACAGGGATAATGTGGAAAATTTAAGTTGATATTCCCTGTAAAATATTCAATGGAATATTTTACATTGGGAAGGCAAAGCTAGCCAGCAGAAATAAAGGTACTGCTTGTATGGGCAGTGCCTTTTCATGGGACCTTTTTGGGCCCCAGACATGTTTTCTCACTCTTAGCGTTTTGTGATTTCTTCACTCAGGTGCTGTTTCATTACACTGGTTTTTTATTAACCTAACATAATATGAAATGGAGGATAATTTCCGAAAGAGATTAAATTGTTAAATATATAAGCAGAAAAGTAATTAATGTGTTAATATAAAAGTAGTTAGGAAGAGTAGGAAGGTAGGGCTGTTGCTTTGGGGTTTTTTGCATTATCCTGCTACATATTTGTTGGACAGTTTTTCCACTCTCTGTTAAAATCTAGTGTAAGAATTAAGTGTGCTGAAATATTAGAAAGCTTAAGGAAAAGGTGATAGAGCTTACTCAAAATGTGTGGGACTGGAACAAAAAGGTGTTAATTTGAGAATTGGTGAGATGAGTGTGTTTAGCTTTACACAACTATTGGGGAAAGAGAAATCCTACAATCTACACATTTCCTAGTAAAGAGAGTACATAAAGGTTGTTTAAATAACAAAAACCAGAAATATCAGTAATAGACAGAAATTATAACAAACTTTTAAAATAGTGCATCTTAAAATACTCAGCCTGACTGTCAAAGGGGATAAACTACCTTTTTTTTTTTCCTTTTCATATGCTTTATTTTGTATCAGTAATAGAAATTATAGCAAACTTTTAAAATAGTGCATCTTAAATTACTCAGCTTGACTGACAAAGGGTATAAGTTACCTTTTTTTCCCCCTTTTTGTATGCTTTATTTTAAAAGGGAAATATAAAACTTCCTGAAAAGAAGTTACTGTGGCAAATGTAGAGCTGAATAGATAAGTCTAATGGACTATCAGACTGATGGCCTCTTCAGACTTCATTTTTAAATTGTTAATGCAATTAAACTTTAGCATTACTCTAATATTGTCCTGAAAAGACTAAATTAAATCTTGAGCAGAAATCCTGATTAGATTTCACATTCAAGTTTTTGAGGGTAAAACAGGATGATTTTTCTTTAAAAAGAAAAAGGTTTTATTAAACAATGCCTGAGAGAAGGAAGGTTGCAGGTTAACTTTTAGGTAGGAGGGAATGTTTCAACAACAGTAACAGCTGAAGTAAACTTGTTTATGAAAGGAAATAGTGAGTTTTGAAAAGAACATGGGGTTTTGAAGGGGGCAAAGAAACAGGTCTGAAAATGAGACAATAAGAATTGTTATTCCTGTTCTTGTGTATTAACGTGAATAATTTGCTTTTGGCACTTCCATCACTTTAATTGAAGGATTCTGTGTTGATCAGCATCTGATGCAGAGAGCTCATTAATGCTTTAAACACTTATCAGGACTCTTATGGGGATTTTTATCAACACTGTAATTTCTGTTGTATGTGTGTGTCTGGCTTTATCAAGCAGGTTCTTATTATTTTCTTACTAATTGTATTTTATAAAGCACTTAGAAGGCAAGCCAGATAGTGCAATGTAACTTGTAAAATTTGTTCATATTTCTGTTATATTCAGAACTTTTCAGATTTCTTGTTCCGCTGGTATCTGGAAAAAGGAAAGCGAGGGAAGCTGCTATCTCAGCCTATTGCTCAGCATGGACAGCTGGCCAGTTTCTTGCAAGCACACGAACATCTGAGCTGGTTACACGACATCAATAGCCAGGATTTGCAAAAGGTAGGGTTTCTTAAATACAGCCAAATGGAAATACCACACGTTGAACAGGTCAGGTACATATTCAAGTAGGTAATTTAGCGAGTTATGATTCTTCCCAATCAAAAGACAGATTATCCAGTTGGGTTAGGGGAAAGATGACACAGAATTAATTTGGTACTTTAGGAGCACCAAGAGCCTCCATTCAGGCACTGTCTGGTATCTCATGTAAGCCACTGCACCATGTAATGGAAATTAGGGCTGCTTTTCATCCCTGCCTAGTACTTTTTTGCTGAGGAAATTTGGTTTGGCTACACAATCACGACTTTGATGGAGTTGGGGATTTATGGTGAGTATCAGTAGCATTATAATATTATCCAGCCAGGGAAAAACTGAAACTTCTCTTTCAAGACTAGCATCTTAAAGCTGAGGAATTTGGAGGTATCATGAATGGAAAAAAGGTATTGGTAACTTTAATCACTTACATCCATAGTTTAAAGTATTTTTAATAGCAGATGTGCATGTGGATGGATTAACATGACATTGTTTTTAAACATGATCATTTGTTGCCTTCTGGGCTTTCCAGTTGCATCCCCTCTTCTTGCTTCTCAGTCTTTCCATTGTTCTGCTAGACTTAAAAATGCATTTCATTTAACAGTTAAAAGTATTTCAAATAAAAAATGGCTTCTTTCAATTCATATGCACATTTGTTAAGCATGGAAGCCATGGAAACATTTATCCTCCTGCAAATTAGAGGTTCATAATGCCATATCCCTCTTAAACAAAAGCATCCCACCTACAACCCCAACCAAAACAAATTAAAACCACTCTGAGAATATTGTAATACTCTATTTTTGTCAATTGAGGTTTTCTATGTCTATTTCTTTGTCTATGGCAAAGCACTTTGAAAAGCAGGTAAGGATTCTAAAATGTACAGTTAATTCTGTGTAGATAGTTTATTTCTGAGTAAGGGCTCAGAAACTGTTCCTTTGTCTGATAAACAAATTCTTGCCTCTGTATTTGGTTACTGCAAAAGTTATACACAATTCTGGTTTTTCAAATTCTTAAATTAACAGCCAAAACAATCTACATGAAAAAGATTTGTGTCCTGTCAAAACATATTTGCCTGGCTTTTATTGCAAAGTATTGAATTAGATCCTAAAGATACAATGTGTGAAGTTGCAGTTTATCCTTTGAGAATTTGGTAGGTTTTTTTATTAGCAATGTAAAGATTTTTAAAATATTTTGTTGAAAGAGAGCATCTTCTTGAAGAATGTGATGCAGAGTTCCATTGTGCAAATTGTACAACTTCTAAAACTAAGGGTTATAGTATTACAAACAATAAATAGCTGTGAGACTTATGTTCAGATAAAATTCTTGTCTGTTAACCTTCTGATCCTAATTTACAAAACTGATTTCTAACATCTTTATTAATTTTAGGCACACAGAACATTGCAGACTTTAGCAAATATGGAGACACGATATTTTACAAAGAAGAAAACACTTCTTGGCTTGAGCAAATTAGCTGCACTAGCATCAGACTTCTCGGAAGACATACTACAAGAGAAAATAGAAGGTAAGAAATAAAACCAGGGCAAAGTGAAGAAAAGACTTACTAAATTACTGAATTAGAATCCCATTAATTTTGGAGATGGTTGATTTTTGTGCATTGAGGGTTCTGACTTAGTGTGGTAAGGATAAATGGGCTGATGATTTTGCTCATTTTAAGAAGCACAAAGAAGGCAGCATGAGGCACTAACCTCAGTGTTCACTTTCATGTGTGAGTTAGGACTATGAGCATGGCAAATCTGTACCTTTCCACTTTTTCTACTAACATGTATAATATTGGAAAAATAACAAGCTCCACCTGTACTTTGAGAAGTGGCTGAAAGTGCTCAACATTCACACTGAATGTATTTTTATGAATCTGCATTTTATATTTCAGATGCAAGGTAAAAATTAATTAATTTCTTAGAGCCCATTAATAGAATGGCTTTCACTTCTGAATTCTTCTCAAGTCCTGAGGCTGTTAGGCTATACAAGGAAATCCTGTAACTGTGTTGTAGTGCAGTAATGCAATTGCAAATCTATACAGTTGTGATCAAGAAGTGCTTTCTCAGATTTTGCTCTCTGTATCTAGGAAGGTTACCATGACAATGTTTTGCTGTGCTCCATCTGAAATTATGTGAGCAGGAGAAGTACAAATATCTATCCTGCTTCATTACCAAATGCAATGGTTCCACTGCTCTGCCATTCTTACCCTTTTGGAAAATACTGTTTGTGCAGCACATGTGCTGTGAGTTTGAGGAAAAGCAATTTTGCATTACTGGTTGAAGGATTCTGGCCACCAGGGGGAAGCTTTGGAGTATGACTCAGGGTTGCTGCTCAAGCTTACTTCTGTTTATCTGTGTATTTATCCATCTATGTAATTAATAGTTCTTAAATCTTGTTTAAAAAAGCCTGGTAATAATTAGGTTAACTAAGTAGGCTTTAAAAATTATTTTTAGCTCATAATAATAATGTATTATCTGCCTTTTAAGTTGTATAGCATTGCATGAAATCTTAAAGTATAAATCAGGTATTTTATCACCTTGAAAATGCCTATGCTGATGTGAAGAATCTCACCTTTAAATAGGAAAATTTAAAAATTAGAAATGAGATAATTAAAGCTTTATTTTAGTGGACTAGAGGACTCTAAAAATTTGTTCTGGACTACATTCTACTACATATTTCTGTGTGGCACAGGATGTAGTTGTTAAAACTTAAAACTCTTTGTGTATCACTTTTCTGTTGATGAAAAGGACTAATTATTTCTGCCATATTTTGCTTATTCCTTTAAACAGATAAAATGCTCCACAGAATTATTTTCCCTGTTCTAACATGCTGTGGAAGTTGGTGGGAAGGGCAGGGTTCATGTGGTGTGGTTGGTATTATTCCCTTTTGGGTAAGCAAGTTTCTCATCCTAAAGCAGCTCATACTGGCAAGTATAAAACAGTCAAAAATTGAACAGTTCATGAGATAGAACATGTCCATGGCACAGCTCCCTCAAGTTGCAACCAGCTCATTTCCTGTGCAGTCCAACAGCTTCCATCCAATCCTCTGTATTAATTTTGAAGTGTTAGGGCAAAAGTAGAGTTATGCATTTTCATTACACTGGGAACATGAGTGGAAAGTAAGAACTAGTTCCCTGGAAAAGCAGTATTGAAGTGGAAGTATTTCTGTGCTTTGGGAACATGGATGAGAGTCCAAAGAGAATGCTTCATAACAAACGCTTGTAAGCTTGAATAATATTGTGGCTTGACAGTTGTTGTGCCACAGAATTTATTATTACATTTTAGTAACATGAAACATTCATTTCCTTAAATGACTACAAGAAATATCAGAGCAGGAGCGCTTTTTGTTACATCAGGAGACACTTCCCGAACAACTCCTGGCAGAGAAGCAGTTGAACCTCAACAATATGCCAGTGCTGTCTGCATCTCAGCTCATTGATGTAAGTGTCCCATGTTTTCTTCATTGCACAGGTCAACTTCCAGTATGTTTTCTGCCCCTTTGTGATAAAATAAATGGGAAGGTCACAGCTGCCTTTATCCCTTATATGACTTGCGAAGCCACCTAAAGATCTGATGTATGAATTAGTTTAACTTCACTTAGTTTCTACCACCAAACATCGGAATGATGGGTTTTGTGCTAGTTTTTTCTGTTGAATGTGTGCTTTGGAGTGCTGCTACGAGAAAAAGCAAAACAGATCACTGCCAGAAGTTGATTTACTGGTCTAAGCCAGTTTTTGGATGTGAGACACTTCTTACCTTCCTTTACATTCTTGATAGAACAGAACATGGTAGGGCAGAATGAACAAACAATTCTACCTTAGTGGAGAAGGATGCTGCAAGATAGAAAAAGGAAGTACTAGAAGCAGGAAGAGACTTTTGGTCACCTGTTGCAAAGAGGCACAGGAAGTCTTTCTACTTTTGTTTTCTTTTACAAAAATCCAACCTGTAATGAAACAAAATTTAGAACTGTTCCAGTACTGGGATAATAATGCTGACTCCTTTTTCACACTCCTTTCTGGGAACAGCCAGGAGCCAGTAGCCTTACTGACTCTGCCTTGTTTGCCACATTTTTTTACCATCCAGTGATGGTAAAAAATACTGGATTTTTTTACCAGTATTTAAAATACAGGTACTCCACGAATAACAGCAATACATTGAAAAAGAAGTCACTTGTGTCTGGGAACCAATATTTTTGTATTTTTCTGTAATCCTGTAGAAAATCTAAAGCTAGCATATAAACAAGCGTGTTTGTTTACATTCTCATAATTTTCTTAGAACTGTGCTAATAGCAGATTGTGAAGTCCTTACCTGTATCTTTAAGAAAGGCTATCTGTGGGATTAGGGAAGGGTAGGAGGTGTCAGTCAGGACTTGGCAAGTGCTCGCACCACAACAGTTTTCCTTCTGAGCTCTCTCTTTTTGTCAAACCAGTGTTAATACTTGCTACTTGCAATGCAAAAATGAAACTGAGAAAGTGTAAATTAAGAGAGTGTAAATGTTAATTTTTCTTTGAAGTACTAATTTATAGTTGGGTGATATGAAATACTGAGGGGAACTTGTTGTTTTTAAGGGCTGAAAGGCAGCACATGTGCTGAAGTATTGCTTTGAGCTTAATTACCAAAATAATTCAGAGAGCTTATTTGTGGAGCTGAGCTCTGGCTACAGTAGTCCAGGAATGTTACAGCCTTAAATGGCACTTAAATTTGAAACCCAGCAGCCTTGTATCCAGTATCATTTGTCCACAGACCATTGTCACGTAGGTGGAATGCTGTTCTAAAACCTTAAGTATATTCCTTACTATAAAAATACTAGTGGTTGAATCAAAACATATTTTCATGAGGAGGTCATGTAAGTAGAAAATACATGGTGGGCTTCCCATAGCGGGTTGTCCCCGATACCAGTTACGTTAGTTTGTAGGCTAAAAATAATTCTCCACATTAATCTCTGATTTCATAGTTGTTCATATGTGATGAGAACAGAAGAGCCAATGAATATGACTTCAAGAAAGCACTTGATCTGCTGGAGTATATTGATGAGGTAGGAAAACTTTTTGAAGGATTTATAACCTAGAGACTTTTATTATTATTTAGGCTAGGGTGATGCATCTGTAGTTAATTAACATATTAGCTTAGTTTATGGTAATTAAAAAACTCCCTGATGTGTTTTTCCAGTTTGTTTTTAAGTCACTGGAGACATAATGCCAAACGTAGTTTAGATAATTTGAGAAAAATTACATTCTTCATCTTCACTTCCCATTTATAGTCTATAGTTTCTTTTTAGAGCCTTGCTTCCCTACAGGAAGGCTCTGTAGGGAAGCAAGGCTCTGTCCTGTCTCCAAACAGGACAAAGATCAACTGGTTTTAGTAGTTTAGTTCTTGTGTCTTCCCTCTTGACAGTTTCACTGATTGTCCTGAGGTAATGTGGGATAGTCACCACTTTCTAACATGTAAATAGCTTTGAACCACAGATTTGCCATCTGCTTTTTTTCCAATTGTATTTTTTTTTCATCTCAATAAAATAAAATGTTACTCTAAACCCATGCAATTGCAAATTTTTTTTCCCCACAGATACTAAAATTTCTAACAACTTGTGTAGAACCGTTCAGCACAAATTGGAGTGGTGGTTTCTGTGCAGTGAAGAAACTGCCCTTTTCAAATAAAATGTGTATCTTTGAAAACATTTACTAATGTATTCATATACATGTGTCTTAATGTGGACACTAGTGCATGTTAGTTAGCTTGGCCATACTGATAAAAGAGCTTTGACTCCATCATTGAGCACATGGTAAAATAAAATTTGCCTAGAATACAATGTTTTACAAATTGGTATTTTTGTGCCCTTTTACAAGGTGTGTTAGTTGATCGTCAGCAGTCAAGTGGTGCTGTAGAAAGTCTGAATCCATGATTTCATTTGGAAACAAACGGTGTTTGGTGTTTCAACAGTCCAATCAGATCATCTGTTAAAACAGCATATGTTAAAAATTGTGTTTGATGATTGAAGAATCTAATTCATTGGTGCAGTCTGCGTGACAGTGTGATTATTTCTTTGTAAAAAACCCTGGAATTTTAATATGACTTTTTCTCCTTATATGAATTGAAGGAAGAAGAAGTGAATGTAAATGATCTGAAACTTAAAATTCTCTGTAAGGCTCTCCAAAGAGATGGGTAAGTATACATATAAGTTACTGAGACACAGCTTTTCCAGAATTACATTTTAGTGTCACCAAAAATATTTAATTTCACAGGATAAGTAAAGTATAATGTGTCTGATCAGAGCATGTATTCTTATTTGTTAAGTGAAACCATAGCAAAAAAAATCTGCAGTACTCTGTTGGTTTATCTCACTGGCAATCTGCTGTGCAGTCCTGGCACTTGATGCAGAAATGAACCCATGCAGCTTTTGTTCTTGAACCCTTTCCTGAGGTAAAAGAAGTTCAATGCTGAACCTTTTTAAACTTTTTTTTTCCTTTGAAGCATCTCAAGTATAAGTTTTTTTTAATAAGATTACATAGGCAGAGGTCTCTCCTGCAAGGTTTTATTTCACTTGGGTTTTGCCATTGAACCACACTGGCAATTTCATGACCTTTTTGAGTTAAAACTGCATTTTTGGTTCTAAGAGACCAAAGCCTAACCAGTGCTTAGAAGAGCCACTCTTGTGGATGTTCAAAACCAAATACAGGCAGAATCCAGTTGGTCACAGGGATCTTCTCATCAAACGGTGGTACTATTCTTTCCCAGATTAAATAACACAAATGGCATTTCCTCCCTTTCCTTTCCAACTCTCAGAAGTCTTCTGACTTTCCTAACTCCCACCTATGTTCCAAGAGGAAGCTAAGGAAGAAAAGATGAGGAGAGAATTCATTCCAAATGCACTGTGCCATTTGTGATTAAAATGGAAATAAGCAGCATTTGGATTCACATTTATGTATAGGATAGATTCCAAATGGCAGTGGTGTCTAGGAAATAATTCCTAATTGCATGGGTAAGTTATGTCCATATATAACAAATCATAAGCAGAGAGAGGTTCGCACTATTCCAAGTGTTTTCCCTCCCTGTAATTTTAAAGACAGAAGAATTCAGAGCTCCTGCGTGGCACCAGTCTAGTTATTGGTTTATGATCTATCCACCCTGGACAAGCACGGGGTTTTGAGTGTGGTATTTTAAGAGTTCAAATATATACATGTGTGACAAGATTTTGGCCACTCTGGCAGCTAACCAGAGGTGAGATGCAGACTTTACACTGAATAGTGGGTAGAAAACATGATGTCCCAGCTGAGATCCATCCAGCAAGGCTCACAAAGGCTTACAGAGAGGTGGTGGTAACTTTCACCTGTGTGCAAAAGTAAACATTGAAGATATGACATGCCTACTTTTGAGGATGGCCTGTGGTTTCTAACTTGAGGGCTACAGATGGTGAGAAGGTTCTTGGGTAGGATGGAGAGCCTTGCTGAGTGTGCTCCTGATGCTCTGCTAGTGTCCTCACCATTCTCCTCTGTGCCCAAGGCGAGAAAATCCTCCTTTCCTCACATTCTTCCCAGTGGAATTAAAGATGTAATCCTAGACATTTAGGAGCTGAAGAGACATCGAGTTAAAACCAGTGAGGTACAGAGGATTTGTCAATAATAGCTCCTGGATCCAGGTTCAGATCTGTTACAAGTACGTCCCACAGGCCTGTGGTAGTTTAGGGAGTGATATGAGAACCAGTTTTGTCTAACAGCTTAGCACATGGAACAGGAAATTTTAACAACTGAAAGGTTGGAATCACAGCAGAACAAGTTAGGTTGGTGTTGAATTTAAACTGGAGCATATAAAGGTCTGCAAGGATGAAAAAATTGTCATTTAAAACAATGTTCCTCTTACAAAAATCTGTTTGGGATTTTTTTAATCACAAATGAGACTGGTGTTCATGAGTCTTTGTTTAATCACAGAGCAGATAAACTGTTTGTTTTGTGATTCTGTGTATTGTTACAGGCCTGCAACTTAGATTTTACAATTTTTTCTCTATTTCTTATCTCAGTGCTTGCTATTTTTATTTTGATTTTTTTCACATTAGAGAATTGCTTCTCTTGTTTTATTTTACCAAAAATTCTCAGTGCTTGCTATTTGTTTTGTTTTGATTTTTTCACATTAGAGAATTGCTTCTCTTGTTTTATTTTACCAAAAAAAATCTACACTTTCATCACCTCAACTGTAAAATATAATTACTGAGAATAGGTAGTTCTTAACTCAATGAATAATACTTTTATATTATATCAAAGAAATAATGTTGTTTGGTTGGGATTTTTAATGGTTTAAAAATGGGAAGCATTATTAAATATTACATTATACTAGAGTAGTTGTGTTCCAGTTTTACTGGAGTAATGACTAAGTGACTCAAGGTAGAAAAAAACCTCTGGCTCTGAGCTATAACCAAGCACATAATGCTTCCATATGGACGTGTATTAATCACCTTTGATAATTTATCTAATTTTCCTGTGGTTTGTTTTTTGTTTTTTGGTGGTTTTTTTCTTGTTACTGTTCCTATTGATTTGTCTGTGTAATTTTTTCCCAAAATTATTCTTTGACTTGCAGATGGTCCTGTCCAGATGGTAGAGATGATCCAATTGAAGCATCTAAAGATAGTATATTTGTGAAAATACTACAAAAGCTGTTGAAAGAAGGTAAAGTCTACTTAAATATAATTGAATGAAATTGTTGTTTCAAAAGCTGCTTAAGATCAATGTGTAAAAAGTAGCATTATTAAATTCTCAGAGTAATAAAAAAATCATTCCACTAGGCAGTTAAAATAATTTGGAGCTAATTCTATCTGTAAACTGTTCAGGGAGATAAGAGGTGAGCAGATTTCTTGGTGGTAATCTTAGTATCTTTATTTGCTCAGCAGAGCATTCAAGAGATTTTTAGCAGCTGCTTACTGTACAGTAAAGTAGGTCTTCTGGGGGTAAATATGTCTCTTCTGTAAGATACAGGATAGTAACTAATTGACTGTCACTCAGTAGAACTTAATCTATTTTAACCAATTTTTTTTTTTGCTTTTGTTTTTTCTCTCTAAAAGCTAAAGCAAAAAAATACACCTCCCATTCTCCACTTAAAGCTGGCTATAGGAAGTTATGGACATGGAATTTACAGATGGAGGAGGGAGGGAGAAAAAGGAAGCAACTGGGAGTCAAAGACTGTTTCAAATATTACTGCATAGAAACTTTTTGCAGAACACATAAGGCTTCATGTAAAAAGACAAAACTTAAGTACTTCCAAAAAGTTCCAATTTTGGGTGTACAATCCTATCAATTCCCTTGCATTTTTAAGACTTGCAGACCCTATGCTGGAACTGTTGCAACTGAATATATAGTTATTGTATGACTGAGCTTTCTTTCCTCTTGCCTTTCTTTTATTTATTATTTATTTATTTTGATGAAGTGCTATATAAATACTTGAATTTTAGGTTTAATCATTGAATTACTAGACTCTGGATTAAAAAAAAAAACAAACTCTGTTTTACAGGCTATTTAAGCTTTATGGTATTTCTTGACATGTATAATAGAATCAGAGCTTTCCAGTTCCAAAAGAGTAATTTAGCTGTGAGGCAGGCAGGGTGCTTACTTAAAAATTATATTAACTGCTAATGCAAAGTCCTTTAATCAGTGTTGTAATAAATGGTTCTGTTTTGTAGGAGTTCAGTTAAGTGAGTATTTACCAGAGGTGAAGGACTTGCTTCAAGCAAATGAACTCGGCAACTTGAAATCCAACTCCTACTTCAAATTTGTGTTAAAAGCAAACTATGAACTCTATGTTCAGGGACAAGCATGATTCTCACTGGGATTTTAAAATATTTTTTCTAAAGAACTTTTGAATTCATATTAACTTTTTTTATATTCTGTTTGGTTTTTTGCTAAAGCCTTGTGATAAAGTCTGTATGAGTACTATATTTGGTCTTAAATGTATAGACATTGATGCTTTAGTCGGGGACGCAGAGTTGTGTTTTCAGGTGAAATAAAAATAAAGTTTTCATTTTCAGTGCCTTTCATAAACTTGCTGTTTTGTTCTGTATCTGGGTTAGAACGTGTCCTGTCTGAGACTCAAGGATGCACAAATGCACAGGGTGAAACACAGGGACCCACTGCAGAGGGTGGGAAACTTGTCTTGTCACTGCTGGGTCTGTGATTTCAGTTCAGAGAAAATACTGAACACATTAATGCTGGGTGACTGCATACATTGCTTAACAAACAACAGGTTATTCTCTCAGATAATTCCACTCTTTGTACAACACTTTTTGCTGTAGATACTAGGTAATTTCAGGTTTCCCGTAAACGTTACTTGCACAAAAAGGATAACTGGCTTGTTACTGATCACTCAGCTTGTCTGTGACAGAAAGGAATAAAGTGCAGCTCTCATTCAAAGCCTTCTGATCCAGTAAATACTCCATTCTTTCAGTTCATACCTGTTAAATTAAACTTTTTCCAAACATTTCAGTATTGCATCCATTTAACTTCCCTTTAAGCTATTTCTAGTATACATGTAAAATGGGATTAGCAGCTCACCATGCAGTCATTCACAGCAACTGCTTGTGCCTAGGCTCAGAAGAAACCTCGAAAGCAGTTATGAAAGTGTGGGAGTACAGCATGATCTTCCTTACTCCCATGCCTTGGTCTCTCCTGGTAGGCACTATTAATTTCCTTTTTTCCTTTTTGACCCCGGTGCCACAGTTAGTTATCTGACAAAGGAATCATTTTTTTAAAAAAACAATTTCTCAATTTTTCTGATTAACAACAGAATTTAGTCTTTTAATAAAGGTTACTGCAATCTGATGTGTTGCACCTTTCTTTTGCATGTAGCTCAAGAGCCAGAAACTGACTGCAGAGCAACTTACACGCCCTTATGTTTTACTTGTCTGGCTCCATGCCTGCTGCAACAACTTGATCTAACAGCTGAGAAGGTCAGAAGTTAAATTGGTTGAAGAGAATCCAGTTTCTAGTTTTAAAAGCACAGCTCCCCTTCCGTGGCTTCCCCTCCTCCCTGTACTAATACAGTAAGCTGGACTGAGAGTCTGAACATGTTTGGAAGAATAGATTTATGTAGAGAGGTTCAAACTAATATGGGAAAGAAATGCACTAGCAGTCATCTTCTAAGATTGTTCTAAGCAGCGAACTTTGCTCTTCTGCAGTCTTGCATGGCTGGGAAGTGTGAGTGTAACTCCCAGCTCCAGCTTCAAAGGAGTTGCTCGTTTAAAGCCTTGGAAGAATTCCACGTGTTCGCCTGAATGTCACTTTGAGGGCGGTTTCACGTCGGTAAACTTAACAGGGTTTTGGGAGAAAGGGACTAATGGAAGAAGTGATTGCTTGCCCCTGCCAAAATATATTCTGCCTTAACTTTTCCTAGACTCCTGAATTTTGCTTGGAGAGCAATCTCTGACTGTCCACCATGTATCACTTTGGGGCTATCTCATACCTTCTAGACTGTTGGCCAGATCTCTGTGTTCTGTCAGGAGTGGCAGGGCAAGCTCTGGAAAGCTGCTCCCAGTGCAAGCAGTTCTGATCACCCTTATCCATTGTTTCAAAGTACTTGGGTTCTCTGCTGCATCGTGTTTGTCATGGTTGGTGTAAAAGTATTATCCAGCATTTGGGAAAGGATGAGCTGTGTAGGGTTTTCAACTGTTTTACGCTACTGCTGGGTTGGGAGGCACTTGGCGTTTATACAACAGCTTTCCATCTGACTATTGCCAAAACAGAAGGCTACTTACAATGAGTTTACTTAAACAAAGCCTCATTAAAATAACTTCCATGTCTAAACAGATGTTTAATGTTCTTGTACTAGTAATGTTGAACTGGTTCTCTATTCTGTTGGAAAGTTTGAAGAGTCTGGGATTCAGGATTATTCCTCCTCTCTGTCCTCTGCTTCATTATGTAATAAACTGTGCTTGTGCAGAACCCATGTCTCAGATTACTGCTCCAGGAGGATGCCTTCATTTACCACTGCATATGGAAGGTGGCAAATGCCACAGCTCTAGCTTGTTTCTAAGTGTAACAAAAACAAGCTTGTGACAAAAAGATGAGAGTTAAAACTGCCTGAGGGAGATGGATAGCTCCTCTTGAATAAGGATATACGTTGTTTCTTAAACAGTTATTTTCTCAGTAAGGGAGAGCACACAAAGTATGGGAGTACACATTTGCATCCTTTGTTGTCGCCAGAGCAGCAGGAAAGTTTTTCAGTTGTCATTTGTGATCAGTTTCAGAAACTATGCATGGTGGATAGTGAGTTCTTTGTGCCCTGTACTGGAAACTAACTCCAAGTGCTTTCTGACTTGAGACAAGAGCCACATTCATTTAGTGAATCCAGATAAACATCAGATCTACCTGCAGAAAATGATATTTTACTCAGAAGTGGGAGAATTTAACATTGCCATTTGGGTACTTTGCTGTAAAATAGATTGGGATAGAGAAAAAATAAAAGGGAGCAGAAGGCATAGAGTGGGTTTATGCTTGCATCATGTTTCATTGCAGGATTAAGGATGTTTATCTTTCAGCGACGTTAAGGTTTCTGTTACTTGATTTCTGATTCAACACAACCAGCCGTATTTTGGAAACCACAATGAAGCACTACAGTTCTGTAAATAGATTTGGTGGTTGTGATGCCTTTAAGTGCTCTCAGGCTTCCGATTTTTGTACTGCCAGTTGTTGATGACAGAACTGAAGAATAATACAAGTTGAGGAACAGGGTGAGAGAAGAGCACATTTTAATAACCACTTGACAGGAATTCAAAATCTATAGCAGAAGGAATTAAATGCCTGCCAGAGGTAAAGAAGAATGCTGCCAACCTGGAGAATGCAGAAGTTAAACAGAGGAGAAGAAAAGTTGTCTGCTTCTCTGTTGAGCTCTCTTGCATTGGAGGAAATCACCTGCAGAAATACCTTCACTCTCAGGAGACTCCTCACAGCACAGTGCTTCTAGCCTACTATTCCTCTTCCTTCTTGCCTGACTCCCTAAATTTTCAAAGGATTTACACTTGACCGATTGTGTCTTCAGAGAGGATCATGAAGGTTGATTTGCATCAACATAGTGTCAGGGCTGCAAATCTGCTTGCATTACTGCCTCTCCTTTCCGTTGGAAACCAAGCATCTGTAAAATCTTCCAAGTGTCCCACATGGAATCTGTGCCTAAATACCCGTAGCTGAAGGAGATGAACTGTTCCTTTTCACTTGCATAGCACCTTCAGCTCGTCAGGGATGACTTGCCTGTGAGATCGCACTCCTTTCGGAAAGGGTGAGCCACAGGGATAGCTGCAGGCTTCCCGTGCTGCCTGGCCGAGCTCAGCGGCCAGCAATGGGCACTCGTAATGGCACCAGCATTCACGACTACGTCAGGTTTCTGGGATCAGAGCAGGATTAATCCTTTACCAGGCTTCTCTTCGGGCATTTGTCTGACAGATGTTATCCCATGCATTTATTTTCCTTTTTTAAATCACAGCAAGGAAACGATGCACGGCTTTAACTTGATGTGTTAAGTTTTGCATGGGCTGTTGCCCCGTGTGCCCTGCAAACTAGAGATCTACCTTGTCACTTCTTCTCTCCCAGTTCCCTTTCTCCCCCTGGGCTCACCTACAGCTATGGGAAAGGCCCGGGTGAGACGCGTTTCCCTTCGCAGCCCCAGGGCTTGGCACGTGGTGGCCGCGGAGCCGATGCCCCTCGGGGCTCCGGGCCGCCCCCACCTGCTTTGCCCTTAACGGGGCCGCTGCTGCCGGGGGATTATTTCGGCCCCGGCTGCGGGCGGTGGCGGGGGGGGCTCGGCAGACGCGCCTTATACGGCCGGGCCCGGCTCACCTGGGCCGGGGCCAGGAGCGCCTTCTTTGGGCACCGCCGGGCCGGGGCCGCGCCGGGCCCGACGCCCAAATATGGGGACGGCCGGGGCCGCATTCCTGGGGGCCGGTCGCTGCCGCCGCCCGCCCTGATAAAAGGCTCGGCGCGGCTGCGGCGGCCACGAGTGACCCGGCGAGGAGCGGGAGCCTCTCTCTCTGCCCGACGCGGAGCCCGCAGCCAGCCCAGGTAAGCGCCGGCCCCGCCGCCCCCGCCCGCGGCTGCCGGCCGGCCGTGAGGCTCAGCCCCTGCCCTGTGCCCCCGCAGACACAGCCGAGACCATGTGTGACGAGGACGAGACCACCGCGCTCGTGTGCGACAACGGCTCCGGCCTGGTGAAGGCTGGCTTCGCCGGGGACGATGCCCCCAGGGCCGTGTTCCCCTCCATCGTTGGCCGCCCCCGCCATCAGGTACGGCGCTCTCCCCCTCCGAGCCTCCCCGCACGCCCTGCCACGGCCCTGGCTGCGGATCCCGGCTGCCTTCCAGCCCTCCGCATCCTCCTGTCTTGCTGGGGAGCCCCGTGCTGCTGTCCGTGGAGAGGTTGCTGAGCCCCCGCTTTCCTCCCCTGCAGGGCGTCATGGTGGGTATGGGTCAGAAGGACTCCTACGTAGGAGATGAAGCCCAGAGCAAGAGAGGTATCCTGACCCTGAAGTACCCCATTGAACATGGCATCATCACAAACTGGGACGACATGGAGAAGATCTGGCACCACACCTTCTACAATGAGCTGCGTGTTGCCCCAGAGGAGCACCCCACTCTGCTCACTGAGGCCCCCCTTAACCCCAAAGCAAACCGTGAAAAGATGACCCAAATCATGTTTGAGACCTTCAACGTCCCTGCCATGTATGTGGCCATCCAGGCTGTGCTGTCCCTGTATGCCTCTGGCCGTACCACTGGTGAGTGCAAAGTCCTGCTGGCTCCTCTTCCCCAAGCAAGGATGCCCGGGACTGGTCCCCTACATCTGACAAGCATTCTGCCCCCCAGGGCAGGACCCTCTGTGGACCACGTCTCTCATTTGGCTGCTTCTTGTCTCCCCAGGTATCGTGCTGGACTCTGGTGATGGTGTGACACACAACGTCCCCATCTATGAAGGGTATGCCCTGCCCCATGCCATCATGCGCTTGGATCTGGCTGGCCGGGACCTCACGGACTACCTGATGAAGATCCTGACTGAGCGTGGCTATTCCTTTGTCACCACAGGTAAGCACCATTCCCTCCTCCAAAAAGTTCCCTCTCGCTTCCAACCCTCGCCCTTCTAGAGATGCTCTCACCCCATTGCAAGCCCCAAAAACAGTCCTTGGGGGAGCTTTTGTGCGGTTGGGGGTCTGGAGTCCCAGCAGACCTGTGGAGGCAGCACAAGTGCTCCCTGTTCCTCCTCTGCAAACACTGATGCCATTGCTCCCCCCTGACAGCTGAACGTGAGATTGTCCGTGACATCAAGGAGAAGCTGTGCTATGTGGCGCTGGACTTTGAGAACGAGATGGCCACCGCTGCCTCTTCCTCCTCCCTGGAGAAGAGCTACGAGCTGCCTGACGGGCAGGTCATCACCATCGGCAATGAGCGTTTCCGCTGCCCAGAAACCCTTTTCCAGCCTTCCTTCATTGGTGTGTGCCCCCCTCCCTCTCTCTTCCCTTGGCTGCCCTCCCCTCTCTCCAGAGTCACCACGTAGAGCTCTCGCTTTGCTCTTAACTTGTGCCTGCCTGTTTCCCCCTGCTGCCCCCAGGTATGGAGTCCGCAGGTATCCATGAGACCACCTACAACAGCATCATGAAGTGTGACATTGACATCAGGAAGGACCTGTACGCCAACAATGTCATGTCCGGGGGTACCACCATGTACCCAGGTATTGCTGACCGCATGCAAAAGGAAATCACAGCCCTGGCCCCCAGCACGATGAAGATCAAGGTAAGGCTGGAGCGCCAAGCTCCTGGGAGCAGCCTTCTCTCCGCGCACAGCCGCGTGCTGCCACCCGCAGCAGAGCCGTGTGTACTGATCTCGGCTCTCTTGGTGTTTTCCAGATCATCGCCCCACCCGAGCGTAAGTACTCTGTCTGGATCGGTGGCTCCATCCTGGCCTCCCTGTCCACCTTCCAGCAGATGTGGATCACAAAGCAGGAATACGATGAAGCCGGCCCATCCATTGTCCACCGTAAATGCTTCTAAACATGTTTACATGATCACTTTGCCAACCACGCTCAGGATGACAACCTTCAAGGTTGCAGGCAGCCGAGGGCCTGCAACAGCCATGTAACTTTCTATTTTGTAACAATTTCTGGTTACTGTTGCTGCAAAGCTCCATGTGACACAGTGTATGTAAAGTGTACATAAATTAATTTATTTTATCTCCTTTTGTTTGTTTTTAAAACCAATGCCCTGTGGAAGGAAACAAAAAACTTCAAGAAGCATTAAATCATCAGTCATTCTGTCACACCCCTAATGCTGTCGCTTGTCGTCATTTGCTCGGGTTCTTCCATCACTTGTGGATGCAGTGTGGGGGCGGTGGGGCAGCAGTGCCCAGATGGGAGCGGGGCTGGGGAGGGGACAGGAGCCCAGCCAGAGGAGCCAGCTCTGTGAGCCTTGAGGTGCAGGCCAGCTCTGTGAGCCTTGGGGTGCGGGCTGCTCGGTGGCACTGCGGGCATTGCGGGGTGCGTGTGGCATCCCGCTGCTGCAAGGGGGGTGGCCCGGCACTCTGCAGCGTGCCAGTCCCAGGCAGGAAAGGGTTACCTGGAGCCTTTGCTTGCAAAACATTTCTTTTGGCTCAGCCTGCCAAAAAAGTAGCCCTGGCACGCTCCCGAGGAAGGCAAGGCTGGGGCTGAGGGCAGGTGGCGGGTGCAGGTTAAATAAAGAGCTTTCCACTCCACTTATGGGAAGCCCACCTGCTGCCGTGTTGTCCCGGGGGGCTGGGGGCAGCCAGGGCCACTTCCTCACCCTGCCTGACACCCTTGCCCTTGCCAGTGGCACTCAGGGGGAGCTGCCTGCCAAGGGACCACCCCCTCCTCTGCCCCTGGAACCACCCCTTCCCGGGATCACATCCTGTACTCAGGAACTCCCCAGGAGCCCGAAGGAAAATCCCAGGGGCTTCCCCTTGCCGCGGGCATTTGCCTGCCCTGTTTGCCGTGAGGAGGCAGAGCAGAAAGGTGCCCCTGGCCTGTCTCATTTCTCTCTTACTGGGGCTCCGGGGCTCTGGGACCCCCTTTATTTCCAGCATTCACACACACCCACACCCCAGGTGTTCTCTCTGGGAGCTCCAGTCCCTCTGGGAGCCATCCTAAAGTCCCGTCAGGCTTGGCATATGTTCCCAGGTCAGGACATCCATGCAGGAGCCATCAGCCTATGAAGAGGGAGGACTCCAGGAGCACAGGACCCTGTCATGAAAGCAGTGTCTGAGTTTTGGGGTGCTCTTTTGCTGTGGGAGACAGCAGTACCAGGGAAAAAAGAGATGATTTTCAGACAAACTTCCAGCCCAGGGAGGTTTTTTGCTCTGCTGTGGCTATGCTAAGGGTGCATTTGTTTTGCATTTTAGCTGGTTTTACTTGCATTAAAGTGAGACCCCCTACATGAGTTCACTTTTTTGTTTAGCACTATCCCAAAGCAAAAGCCTGTGGGAGGAGCTGCCCTGGTCCTTCCCTGGTACCTGAGAGCAGGGAGGGCCACAGGGCAGCCCTAAGGCTCAGTGACTGAGGAGGGACTGGAAACTAGTTGCTTCTCAAAAACCAGCTGCTTCTAAAAAGCAAAAAAGAACTTTTGTTGCCATTTGTGTAGTGGCACATACTCCACCTGCCAGCTCCCTGTTGGGATTCTGGGAGGTGCTTAGCCTTAAGTCCTCAACACTTGATCCCTGATCTCAGGTTCAGTTGTGGCTTAGGTGGTGAGATGGATTTTAGAAGCTGCTTCTGCTATTTAACTAAAAGAATGTTTTAAAAGCACAGAAAAAAGTTAGCTTAGAATGATAGCCTCATGAGTTAGACAGCATTCTCAGACTCTATTTTTTCACCTATAATATTAATGTATGGCCCTAAACCCACAGTGGAAGAGGCTGATTTTTGAAAGGGGGAGTGATGCTGAGCACTCTGTCATCTCCAGCCGTATCAGAATCAAGGGGATTAAAAATATAAGCCTTCCTTCTGAAGGAAGGCTTATATTTTGCAGTGCCAAACTTGGGTTAAGGACCCCTCATGAGCACAGGAGTGATGCTGAGCTCTCTATCATCTCCAGCCATATCAAAATCAAAGGGATCAGGAGATGCTTACTCCTTCTGAAGGAAGGCTTATATTTTGCAGTGCCAAACTTGGGTTAAGGACCCCTCATGAGCACAGCTGTGGGCAGAAGTGAGTCCTTCAGCTGTCAGACTGCCTTGCACTGAGAAGCTGATGCTGCCACTGACATGTCATTGTCGCCTCTAACAGCAGCATTTGGTCTCACTCTAACCCACAGCATCAGGTATTCTCCACAGCCTCTGTGCCAATTTCATCCAGTTGAAGATAAATGACCTAAAGTACGTTCTAACAGCTGAAAAGAAATTACTGGTTTGTTGTTTTTATCATTTAATCAATGAACAGGGATGCCATGAGTCTTCAGCCTATGAAACCACACTGTTCAGGTTTTAATTTCAAACTTAAACACTCTCTTTATCCTGAAACCAGCCTTTTATCTGGGCTTGGGGTTTTCCTTAATATTTTTAGCAATTGAAGACACAGATTGCTTGGGAACAGGTGAGTTGGATTTTCATATGGCTCACAAGCCCCTTTGTTGGGAAGGTGGTTTGGAGAATTTTGCTTCTGCACAGTGGTCTGGGTTTGGTCTTTATTGTGCAGTTCCCAGTAATTTCATTACCCTTTCCCCTGTGCCTCTAACAGCACTGTTGGCAGCACAGAAAGGATCCCCAGGACCCAAAGGATCCCCAAGACCAGCATCCTCTGTTTTGAGAAAGGCAGAGGGATAAATGGGGCATCAGAGGAGTAAAATGGGATAGAAGGAAGGATGCAGGACACTCACGTACTGTGGGAGGGAGGGTAATGAAGGGGAATGGCTCTTCCTTGCACCAAAAACATCATCTGGGGCTGCAGCTCACTGCTTGCTCCACAGCCATCTGGATCCAGGGCTTCAGTCAACATCCAGTGGGCAAGAAGCTGCCCTCAGTCCAAATATCACCAAGAAATGGAAAATCTTGAGAGAGGAAGAGTCCTTGAAAGGCAAAGGACCAGCACTGGACAACCCTCCATAACTTCAGTCAACACCCAGTGGGCAATGCAAGAAGCTGCCCTCAGTCCAAATATCACCAAGAAATGGAAAATCTTGAGAGAGGAAGAGTCCTTGAAAGGCAAAGAATGATGTGGTGCTGTTTAGATGAGCTTGGGAGGCACAGTCATGGCTGGGTTTTGATGCAAGCTTCTCCCACATCTGCAGATGCCTGGGCCAGTACCTCAATCATATAAGGAGGTAAGGGAAAACCTGGGTTCTGAGGGAGCCTCTGAACAAAAGAGCAAAGGAAATCCATCCTGGAGAAGATGAGCACACTGGAGAGGCTTCCTAATTTTATTTTGATGCAGATTTTGCTGAAGTGGAAATCTGCATTTGCACAGAGAGCAGAATGTGGCCCAGGATGGACTACTGTCCCACAAAGGTGATGGCTTTGTGAAAAGGGAACTGGCACCCCAATATGCTTCTCCCCTTGGGTTCCAAAACTGTAGAAATAAAAAGCACTCTGACCCACGGTATTTACTGGGCTTGGCTTTGCTGGGAGGACCTGGACACCCCCTCAGACCTGGCATCAGCACAGCCCCACTGTGTACTCTCTTGACTGTGCGTCTCCCATGGACTTCTGGACAATAATGTTTATTAAAAGAATTTTACTAAAGGGACACTTGAAAACTATCATTGTTTTTCACAGAAAACTCATAAAGTGAGCCATTAAAATGAAGACCTTCAAAGATTTAAACAATTTTATTTTATAAGAAAATTTTATGCTGTTTCTATTTCGTTAATCCACAGGGGGAAAAAATTGAATGGAACATTTCTTGTTAGGGTTTATTTGTTTATTTATTTATTTTTCAACCAGACAGGCATTTTTTCTAAAAAAAAAACCAAAAAAAAACAGAGAGAGAGAGAGCTATGCAGTTGTATAGATTTTCATGGCTCATCTCCTGGGGCTGGAAAATGGAGTGCAAAGGGTGACTGTAACTTATTGATCAGCCAGTGGATAACTGCAGGCAGTGCTGGTATGCAGGGCTCCCACGTGGGACAGATGCCAGTCAGTGTGGGCTGCTTTAGCAATGGGACCATTGGAAATATCCCCCAGCCTTGTGCACTTTCCTGGGAATTGCTGGCAGCTTTAGGGACCTTCTTCAGACCCTCATGGCTAGAACATATTTTGGAGGGACCAAAATGTTCTGGCTGCAGGCTTTGGGAAGTAGTTGTATTTGCAGCTTGCAAAGACTCTGTTTTTCAGTTGTCCAGGATCTGAAAAATAAAGCAGCCGCTGATTGCTATGCAGCAGGGAAAGCTGGAGCATTGCTGGCTCCCACCTGGGCTGTGAGCTGTGTGTGATGGGGATGAGCAGATGTCAGAGAAATCTTTCATTTCCCCCTTCCAGAACATGCTGTCAACCTTGAAACTGCCCTGTCCTGTGCAGAGCTGGGGCCATCTGTGAGCAAAGCCCCCGCACTGCGGTGGCTCTGGCAGTTCACCCTCTGTGCTCGCAGGGACCAAGGCCAAACCCCGTCTTGTCTCGGCTGCTCAAGGCCACGCTCTGAAAATAAAGCTGCAGCTTGGAGGCAGTCCTGGCTGTTGATGGTCAGGGAGTGCCACAGGCAGCCCGGGAATGAGCCTCGATGTAACCCCACCTCAGGGAGCTGCATATATATAGATCCCTGGAAGCAGTTTTCTTCCTTGGCACATCACTCCCACCCATAACTCGCTCCAAACAAACACTCCCTGCTCCCCTGTGTCCTCACTGCTTGGCTTCCAGTAGCTTCTCTCTCTTCCAGGGTAAACAAGGCTCTAAAGTTGAGAAATCTGCTGCTGGAGGGAGGAGGGAAAAGGGGGAAGATCGCCTTGTAAGAAGACTCTGACACATGTTCAGAGATGAGCACCCAAAGTCAGCATCAGCAGGTACCAATCAGCCCTCGAGCCTGGCTCGCAGGGACACGAGGAGCTGGGCTGTGTTTGCAGTGGAGGTCACACCCTGCCACATTCCTGCTGGCTTGTCCTCTTTCCAAAGCAGAAGTGTTGTAAGGCTTCAGGTACAGGTGTGTAAGGAGATCCCTGTATGGGTGTAGCTCTGCTCTTTTCCCAGGGGAAGAGCTGCCCTGCTGCGTGCAGGCAGGGACAAGGCTGCTCCCACGGGCAGATTGATGGTGGCCACAGGAGAGTCACCCTCCACCTCACACTGCCACTTTCCCAAACCCCCTGGGCACAGACACTGTAATCTGTTTGAGTGCAAAATGAAGGGAGTTTACACTGCTGTCTCAGTGGCCAGCACGGAGCTGCTGGTGCTGCTCGGGGTAGAGCAGAGCTGGGAAGGGGGAAGGGGCAATGCAAGAACCTCAGCACTGCCAGCCGTGCTGAGGGAGCAGAGAATGGCAGAACAGTCCTGCTCTTCCCAAACCTCCCTGTGGTGCCTGCAGAGCGAAGGAAGGAGATCTGAAGCAGATCAACACAAAAGAAGCCCACAAGGTTTCCCAGAGCAACTGTATCTTCTTCCTCTTAGCAAGAATAATCACAAAAATAGTTACAATAACAGAGGCATAAGAGTCTAAACCAGTCTGAGATTGCTATTGAACACTGGTGTCACTGGGCTACCTGCCTGCAGAGCACAACCAAAGGGCACCATGGGGAGCTCTGCCTGTCCTGCACTACATTCTGTACTGAGAATTAGGAGGTGCAGGTGCTAAAGCTGCCCACTTTCTTGCCACAAGTTTTTCGGAGTAGTGTGGGGGCACTGAGGCACTTTTCCAAAGGCAGGGTGTTTTCTCTGTAAGGATTTCTTGTCCTGGAAGCCCTTTCTTATCCTCAACACTAGAAAAACTTTAAAACAAAAAATCTACTAAGAGCTACCAGAAATTCCTTATCCCAATCATTTTGAAGTAGTGATGGTGTTATTCCCACTTAATCCCAGCAGCATTGCAGCAGGTAACAGGCCATGTTTCTGTGACTGCAGAAACCAAGCAGTTCACATTAGAAAGTTATTTTTTTTTCTCCTTTCTCCTTTCCCATACCAAGCCTCCATCACAGTTTTCCTCTGTGACCATGAGCAAGTCAACATTCACAGCTCTGCTTGTTGCCAGCAAGTGGCTTTCCTATTTTCCATCTCAAAGGAAGATAAAGAAGAATAGCTAATGTCCATAAAGGGTTTTGAGATGTTGTCATAGAAGGTGTTTGGGAAATGTGAAATAGTTGTGATCCTAAATTTAGCTCTGAAAGTCATGCAGCCCAGTTTCCTGGCACAAATACCAGAGAAAGTCTTGAAATCTGAACATTTTCCAATTGCAGCCACAAGCTGGAGGCTGCAGTAGCCACGGGTGGTTCTGGGAATCTCTGGCTGTGCCTCCTGCAAGTCCTTTGTCTTGCTGAGAGCCCAGAGCTCCCACTTCATCCCCAGCTGTTCCCACCAGCAACACAAAACACCAGCAGTTTCTGTCCTTGTTCTGATCATGATGCCTCTATATTGGCCCTTCAAGAGCCCATTGTGATAAGATTATTTTTCAAATCTAATAGAAGTGGCAAATTTAGGAGAATGACAGTGTTCAAACCAGTCTACTCAGGGACAATATGCAAAATCTTTCTTGGGATAAATCTTTTAGGAGAAACATGGTGATTCATTTTAGATCTTCTACTTCGAGATATATTCCTTCTTTCCTTAATTTTTGTTAGTCCACAGAAGACAGCTCATCCTGGCCAAGACTCCATGATGAAGGTGTTAGGATTCCTTTGTTCACCTTTTATGGGTTAAATGCCAGACAGGTTAATAAAGAAGATTGGTTCTGCTTAGACAGCAAAATACGGTATTAAGTGGAACTTGGAGCTAAGTTCCTAAGTCAATTTTAAAAGGGTGTAATTTAATCCTTGAGGTACTTAGCTTCTGCTGACACGTTGCTTTATTTTTTTAAGTGCCTACTGCACAAGTGCCTGAGTGGAGAAACAATTGTTTGACGGAAAGTTGATGTAACTCCTGTCACAAAACATTGATCATAATCCAGAAACCAGGTGTGGCTCTGCCCAAACTGGAGGTGCTTGGTTTCTTCACCAGTTGCAGCTTTGTGTGGCAAAGGCTGCAGCAGGACTGTGGGCAGCCCGGGGAGTGCACCTGCTGAATGTGCATCACCGTTTAAAAATAAAAAGGGAGAGAAAAGAATAACACGGAAAATATTGCAAGGTCAGCAGATGGCAGGGGAAGGACTCATGCCTGGGCAGGGGGTTTGGGCAAGGACAGGACAAATACTGGGATGGAGGCATAGCCACGTAAAGAGGAGGTGTCTGGGATGTTCTGCAGCCCAGAAGTAATGGAGAAGCCTCCAGGTGCCGTAGTGGCATTACATCCAGTATTCAGCTCTAATGTTTTTGCCTGTTAGATTGGCTCTATTTCAGCATTGCAGCAAAGTTTCAGCCCGTGTACCCAGCCTCAGATACCCTCTGCTGCAATGCAAACATGATTGATTCAGCCCCACTGAAGCTGAGGGGGACCTGCAGATTTGGTTAACTTTTAAGTGCTTGAATGATCAGGCCCCAGATCAAGTAAAAAAGCCATAGCAATAAAAGAAATCACAAGAGGAAGAAGAAAGGAGAAAGAAGGAATAATTAATTTTGCTGCTGTAGGTCCAGAACCTGGCATGGCTTGAGGCCATGGAATGTATAAGATGTATGCATTGAATCAGTTGCCAGTTCTGCAGAGATCTCATTGCTCATGTCATAATTCACATTATTTTTTCTCCATTTTCTGTGGAAGAATCTGTCTGAATTAAAGTTCAGTTGAGCAAATGAGGGTATAGAAGAAAGCTGAAGAGCAGTAAGACCCAAGTCTGGACCACAGGTGTTCTGTAGGGGTTGTAGTATTGACAAATAAGATATATGGGTGGGAAAAAAAACCAACCTAAAAACATTAAGAGAGAAAATGTTTTATGACATAATCGTTATGCCATTGACTTTGTGCTGGGAAAGAGTGCTGAGCTGCACTGCAGGAAGCAATGGCAGGCTCAAGCTCCAAGGAGGTGTTTTTTTCCTTTCTGACCCTGGTTTATCTCTGACCAGCACAACAGTAAGTGGTTTTGGAATAGTTTTGGAGAAAGCAGCATAAACACACTGACGGCACATGGAAAGGGTGTTGTAGGGGAGGTGTAACTGTAAGGAGGGTTTGGTATTGCTAAATGAATATTTAAAGCAAGTATCTGATAAGTTCTTCACTGGCAGTTTGACTTGTGAGTCATGTTGCACAGTCCCCAGCCATGCCCCTCTCTATTTATAAAGTCATGCCTTGCTATATCTGACTTGCCAAATAAGCCTTTCAAGTTGTGGAGGGGATTCTGGTGGCATAGTGTGGGAACCAGGGAACAATTTGGAGGGGTAAGGGAAATTAGACAGGACACCACAAATCACTGCATGCTGAGTGCCCTCTGAAGACCAGATCAAATGGGCTGCCAGGCTTTTTCACCATGAAAAATTCCAGGAGGCAGGAGTGGATGGCTTCAACCTGCTGGGCACAAGGTGGAGGAAGAGGAGCAGGGTGAAGGTTCATCTGAGCCAAGCCCCTGCAGGTGTTCCAGGGTGAGTGGAGGAGCAGGGGGAGGTCGTTGCAGGGAAGCATGGCAACAAAGCCAACAGCCAGTGCTTTTCTCCCTGTGCACAGTGCCTGGAGGGAGGCTGGGGAGCTGCTGCAGCTCTGGAGTGGAGTGGAGCCTCAGTGGGGGTCCCTGCCTGCATCTGCCCTGGCCCCTGCCACACACGGGAGCCCTTTCCAGGTCACTGCCCCGCAGCTGGCTGTGGCTGTGGGGTGCCTCGGTGCTGACAGGGCTGAGATGTGCAGGACAGGAGGGACACATCTCCAGAGCTGCATCCTCCTCCCCAGCTGGCTGGAGCTGCAATAAAGCGTGTTTCCAAATGCTGACAACATACTGGTCATCAAGTATGTGCAGGACAGGAGAGATGAGGCAAAAGGACATGAGGAATGCAGTGGAAATTGTACTGGGAAGCACAGCAGGGGTGCCAATAGAGGTAGAAGGAAGAGTCCTGACCTGCTTTTTCTATCTCCTCTTCACAGACAACAGACAAGGAGGGACAAACACATGCAAATTGCTTTTAAGAAGTGGTTTGGATGAATGCATGACCTTATTTTTTTCCTGCCAGTCCTTTTTCCATAGTGGTCATCTGCAGATGACTGGTAAATGAGAGATGAGGGCTGAATGTGGGACACACATACATCCTGAGTCTGCCTTTGCAGAAATAGGGCCCCATCATGTGTAATGATTACCTGGGGAGACAAATGCCATCACTCCAAATGTCCCCCCCTTCCTCCTTCTTCCTCCCACTTTCTATACTGAGCATGATGCCATATGGTCTGGAATATCCCTTTGGTCAGCTGGGGTCACCTGTCCTGGCTGTGTCTCCTCCCAGACTCCCATTCTCCCCAGCTTCCTCACCAGTGTGGCAATAGAAGCAGCAGAAAAGGCCTTGGTTCTGTGTAAGCCCTGCTCAGCAATAACAAAAACATCTCCACATTATCAATCCTCTGTTTTGCACAAATCCAAAACACAGCCCCTTACTGGCCACTGTGAAGAAAATTAACTCTACCTTAGCCAAAACCAGCACCTTGGAAAGCAGATCCATGGGGTTACAGCATCGCCTCTTTCTGAGATTTTAGTGACTGAAGGAATTATTTTCATTCCTGCTTCCCTCTTTCTGTGTGCAGGAGCTAACTACTTTCTGCTGGATGTGGTTTGGCTCTGAAGGACTTCACAGGAAGCCAGTTTCTTTCCTGTCTAGCTCAGCAAGGCAGCACTGCCATAGTGTTTGTTCACCTACCCTGAGTGCCTTCTTCCAAAGAGGTCTTGGAGCAGACAATGGGTCTGAGCACCATGGGGACAGCATCTGGAAGCAGTCACACAGGGCTCTACACCTACAAATGAATGTTTCATTCATTTGAGCCAGAGGAATATGTTTCTCTGGTCTTGCAGGGCATGGGGACCAGAATTTTGGGTTGACAAGGATGCTCACACAGCTGTGGGAATGCCAGGAGCACAGTCCAGAGCCCCAGACTCCCAGTGTCCTCTCTCAGGACAAAAGCCAGCCACCTCATCAGCCACTGCTAGCAAAATGCCCTGCTCAGTAAGCTTCTCCTATGAGCTTGGCTCAGTGAAGAATTTTTAGCTCTATATCTCCCAAGTTTCTCAGTGTCCATCATCTCTGACCCAGGGCAAGTGGGGCAGCAGGTGAATGCTGGTGCTGGGGCAGGATCTGATGCTGGGGCAAGGTCTGACAAGCTCCCCAACCAGCTCCTTTGCTGCTCCAGAAACAGCCCCCTACACCACCCTTGGCCCCCCTCAGTGGCAAAATCAGCACGTAATTTTCCAGCAGCTGCCTGGCTGATGCTTACAGTGACACCTCTGGACATGGATGGCTCACTTTGTGTGGGGTGGCAGGGACAAGGGGCTCAGGGCACCAGGGTGGGTTTTGCAGGGAGAAGTCTGGTTCACAGGAGGCTCATGCTGGATTCCCACCAGCAGGCTGGGGAGATGAAAGCCAGCCTAGCACTGCTCTCCAGAGCCAACAGGTTCCCGTGCTGAGTGGATAATTCATTACAAACAATACATGCAGATGGCAGCACTCCCTGGGGGAGCAGCTCACAAGTGGTGCACAGGTTCTCTTCAAGAGCATCCATTTGTCAAAACCATTCTCAAGATAATTTCTGGTGCTTCAAAGGGATGCTGTGTTTCAAGCTGGGGCTTTTTCCACTGGGCACAGATTTTGCTTGCTCCCCATCCTCTGAGAACTGAAATCTGCGTGCCAAGCCTGTGACAGCAGAACTGAGGTACCCTTCTTGTAGGGATGCTGCAGGATCCACAGCTGCTTTTTGATTGCAGCTGGACTTTTTGGTGACTGTCCTGGTGAGGAGGTTACTTTGCTGGAGGATGGAGGGCACCAGAGGGGACAAACAGTTGCTGAGAGACAAATGTATTAAATTTTTAATCTGAGGAAATGGCCGTTGTGTTTGCTTTTCTGTATTTTAAATCAGTATTGGGTTTGCTGGACAGCTGGATTGCCTCCCAGGAAGTGATGAGGAAACCCTTTAGACACGATGGGCGATTTTACAGAATGTTGTGCGTTGTGAGGGGCTGCAGATACTGCAGATACTACATCCTGCTCCCCAAGGCAGGCTGGTGCTTTAACCACACAGCTGGAGGAGGCTTGGGCTGGCGGGTGTGTGTCATGCAGCAGGGAGCGGGGCTGCAGGACAGTGCCAGACAGGCCGGGATGGGCTGACAGCAGCTCCGATGGCTTCACAGCGGTGCTGACAGCGCTGAGCCCCTGCCCAGGGCTGTCCTGCCGCCGGCAGTCACCAGCGGGTCCCCGGCATGCGCCTCACCCTCCCCGGGGTGTCCTGCTCTTCCTTGCCTTGCAGCAGCATTCCTTCCAGCTCCCCCAGGCAGAGCCGGGGCATGCGATGTTATTTACCCAGGCCCAGAAAGTCCTTTTCCAAAAAGAAAACTGCAAAGCTGGTGAGAGGTTGGTAGTGCTTAGCACGTATGTGTGGGCTCCGGCTGCTGGCCGGGGTTGCTACCAAGGCAAAGGAAGGGGCACGATAAGACTTTAATCTCCCTCCTCGCTGCGGGATAAACGAAGCCTGGCTGCGGCGGCATTTCCCAGCCCGGTATCCGAAAGGCTGACCACACGCCTCTCCCGGGCTGCCGAGAGCTGCTCTCGGGGGTTTGCACATCTGCAGACTCCAAGGGGTTAAAAATAGATCCCACCCCGCTGATGGCACATTTTATGTCCATTTAAAGGTGTGCCAATCATTTCCATCCTCCGTGAGACCTGAGCAAATGCCTTCATGGTGCTGGCATTTTGTTCAAGGCTCTTTCTCCTTCCTAAGCCCGCGGCTGCCCGGGCTGGCTCCCCACTCTGGGCGCTATTTCGGGGGGCTGCGTTTGCCCCGGCTGCCCTGCTCTGAACGAGCAGCTGCGGTGTGATCGCTGGCATGTCTGTGCTGCTCCTGCCGCAGCCCTGCCCCGACACACAGCCAGCAGATAATAGGTTTGTTTTTCTGAGCAAGCCAGGGAACTGCTCTCCAAACGAGTAAAATATTTTTGATTTTTTTTTTCTTTTTTACAAGCCAGAGAGTGCTGTTAGAAAAGCACCATCCTTTCTGCTACTCGTTCGCGTTGGCCGCGTGGGATGGTTGTGCCTTTCGGAGCGGACATCCCAGCATTGTTCCTCTGGCACACGTGGTCCCCCAGGAGTCCTCCCTGAGTGCTATAGGAAACACCTGGGGCTGGACCTCTGTGCTCCAGCCACCCCATGAAGCGAGCTGGAGCGAGCCCAGCCCTGGCCCTGCCTCTGGAGCTGCAGGGTGGGCACCCGCAGTGCCCCCTCCCCACGGCCGGCAGGGTCCAGCCCTGGTCCAGCAGGTCAGGGAATTTCCCACCCGTGGCTCCTGGGCCCCAGGAGGCTGCTTAGGGTGTGGATGGGGTGATCACAGCACACAGCCGGGCACCTGAGCATGTTTGGAAGAAGCAGAAGCAGAAGCAAAGAGGAGCTGCTGCCGGCTCTGCTGTGGAGAAGAGCAGTGAGTGGGGGCTGGCACCGATGTGGTGGCACTGGTCTGCACCCTTTGAGGCATGTGCTGCTGCTGCTTTGGCAGGGAGAGGGGAGCAGGGAGCAAGGCAGGAGCCCATGGCAGGGGGATACCAGCAGGTTTCCTCCCCAGGGTGATGCTGGCAGGAGCCCTGTGCTGCTTGAGAAGGGGCTTTCTCTGCTGGCATCTGCCAGCTCACGCACAGACCAGGCCACCACCTCATGCCATATGAAACCCAAGGAAGCTTGGATAATCTCCAAAGGGTGGATGAAATTCCCATATCAAGCAAGCTTCACTGTAGCTCTGCTGAAGTCCAGGGAGGTTTGCCTTTGTGGGAAGACCTGGGTACTTTTAAAAGGGGCTCCATTCCTGCCCCAGGATCCCCCAGCCAGTCAGCGTGGCTGAGACCATATTAGGGATCCTCTCCCTGAGCCTGAACTGCTTGTTTCCACCAGGTTCCCCACAGGAAGGCTCCCTGAAAGGTTCCCCCCTGCACTGTCTTAATGAGGCAGTGAAGGCAGCATCTTTGGGGTGAGAGGCAGGGACAATGCTTGTCCTCCAAGCCAGCACTCATCCCAAATGGGTAAAAGTGAGGACAAGCCAAGGTGCCAGCGGGGAGAGAAGGGGGAGTTGTCAGCCTGTGCCCAGCCTACTGCTTGTGATTTTCCAGCTCGCCTTTCTCTTCCTCACCACCATTTCCCAGTTTTTTCTGCTGCTCCTGTGCAATCTTGGAAGCAATTTAGAAACTTATCTCAGCAGCCTTACCCGTGTTCAGAGCTGAACCCTGGAAGTGACTGGCTTTATTTGGGATGAAATTCTGCACCAAGAAGCTGGAACTCCTGCTCACCTGCCTTACCCGTGTTCAGAGCTGAACCCTGGAAGTGACTGGCTTTATTTGGGATGAAATTCTGCACCAAGAGGCTGGAACTCCTGCTCACCTGCAGGGTACTGCTGCTAGGGCAGGTTAACCCCTCTCAGGAGCTTCCTGCATAGTTTTCCTCTTGCCCTCATTGTAGCATCCTCCTCCACCCATGTGCTCATCGGGATCTGGGGCATCCTTTGGGACTTCTTCTCTAGTGATCTGGGAAAGAACTTCAAAAATATTAGTTTTTCTGAACTGGTGCTGGAGGTGCTTCAGAAAAAAAATGAGGTAGCTGTGGCAACCTTCACAGACTGATTTCAATGCACATGGTCATGGCACTGCGATCCATAGGAGTTTATGTTCAGATGACGGTATTTTTGTGTTGAAGGCCCACTTGTTTCCAGGAGGAGGAACAATGAAATTAGGTTGCAGAGATTTCACAAACTGACAGTGAAATCAGTGCAGAGCCAGCACTGAGCTACCAATAATTTCTGGTGTTTCAAACCATATTTGGTAATATGAACTTGAGCCAGCCTTGTTCCCCAGCCTTCTCATTGGAAATTCTCTGAAGCTTTTTCAAGCATTAAATTATTCTCTACAGATCATTTGTTATTACCCATCAATTTACTGCTTGGGAAACTGATCCATCACTGTGCAGGCTGCTGTTAGATGCAGGACTGGCACTGGGCCACCATATGGGGAATTGTGAGGCATGGGTTCCTATGCTGGAAGAAACATCCCAAAGCCATAGGAACAGCTTCTGTCCCCATCACCCAGAGGCTGACTCTAGCCCAGCAGTGACGGTCTGAAGGACTGATCTTCCAGAACTCATAATTTCAGCAGCACTCCCCTACTGCTGTGAGATGGGGAGCAGGTTGCAGCACAGGTGTCTCTGTTTTGCCCCAAACATTTATGTTCTCTCAGTGACAGGTGGGCTCTCAGACATAGCCTCTAAATGGTGGAGATTTTGAATCCCTTGCTTGTAGCAAATGCTGTACCAGCCTCTTGGGTGTCTCCCAGAGCCAAAAGAAGGAGATGAAGATGTACTGGGATTGAAAAAGGAATATGAGCAGAAACAACAAAAGTAATCCTGTCCAGTAGCCAGATGGCTGCCCAGAGCTCCAGAGGGAAGGGAGTATGAGCCTAGAGCAGCTTTGGGCAGCCATATGAGCTTGAGATAAGACTGAAGGAGTGTGTGGGCACAGCAACTTCTCCATCACCTGTCTGTGCCTGGGTGGGTGCACTCAGGCTGCCTCTTGCCCTGACTCATGTAGGTGGCATCCTGCAGGTGTTACTGAGACCACAAGCTCTGGAATGTCTTGCATGCTGCAAGTGATTGTGTTGGACTCTGCCACTTGGAGCACCATGCAAGTTTGCCTTGATGACTTTCTTGGGAGCAAGATCCCACCACAGGGTGAACTGCCTCAATCCCTGCTCATCCTTTCTTTCAGGGGAACTTCATAAATTACATGAGTTATTCCTGATAGACATTCAAAACCCAGGCATTTTCAGGCTGGGTTTCTTTGTTTTGAGCCATCCCCTTTAATCATGGTGAAGAAGAGGTGAATGCAGGTGCCCTCAGTGGCCCCAAGCCTTTAGCAGAGCCTTTAGGTTGGAGGGAATACATATGGATTTTTAGAGAGCAGCCAGCTCTGGGTTTACTCCCCATTCACTAGCCTCTTGGGGAAAAGAGTAATCCCCTCCACATGTGCCCACACCCCACTGCTTGTAAGGAGCTGTGGGAAACCCACATCCCTCATGAAAAACACTCAGGCATAACTAAGAGTGGGTGTCCTGCACTGCCTGTGGAGCTGCACGACTGGGAGCCAGCTCCTTGCCTTGGCCATGGGACAGGCAGCTGCTGAGCCAGGGGTCACCAATGAACCTGCTGCTCACTGGGGCTGCTCAAGCAGGACATAAAAAGGGACAGGTGGGAAATGTCTCCCAATTCTGCTGCCTCTTAGCTGGGATGTAAACTCGGGTTTTTCTCAGACTGAGTGGGCAGCCTGCAAATGTGTTTCTGGGGGCAGTGTCTTTACAACTGCCTGTTAGTGCAGGCTGTAAGATCTGTTCCCTTGCTAGGAACTGTTCACTTGACCAGTCAACAGTGGTGTGCAACCTTGCAACCTTAAGGGGCCAGGAAAAAACAAAAAGAGGAAAAAAAGAGCTGATACCAGTATGGACTTTATTCTTTGCCACTGTGACGATTTAAAATTGAGAGCTGAGCTGTGTGAGCAGCCAGCCTCACTGAGTGCCAGTCCAAGATTCAGGACTGCAGAAGCCAGAAGACACTCAGGGCTGGGAAATGCCTCTCCCTGCTCCTGGCCACAGTCCTAGCACACAACCCAAGGAGCTACATCTCTCTTTTCATGTTTTAGCAAGGTGGATGGAAAGTATGGACCTTTGACAAGACTCACATTTGCTGCTAAGGTTGCTGTGAACTCTGCTGTTGTGGGTGCTTGGAGGCACAGCCACTTAAGGTGTAACAGCAAAAAGATTCAAGCTGCTCCAAGGAAAAATGTGAGACTTGCACAAATAACAGGATTTGTGATCAGAGCTGCCAGAGAGGGGTTGCAGGGCTTCCCCAGCAGGTTGCAACTCACAACAGCTATGGTCAAGTTTCCCAGAACTCTGGATACCAGGATCAGGCACTTCTGGGAGACTTCTGCAGCCATGTGCACTACTGCTGACTAACCTGTCCCTAAGAGCATTTGAACCAACTCTTCTGATACTTCTGCCATGACAGTGTTACCCTGTGGGCAGCTGGAGTAGGCTAAATGGATAACAGCCCATGAAACCAAAGAACCTGCATCTGCAGGATTAACCAGGCTATATGAGCAGCACGTGGCTTGTTTTGTGAAGTGACTGGGACAGCTACCCACAGGACTTGGAAAAAATGCAGTAATCTTGGTGAAAGCAGAGTTTACATGTCTAAAAAGAATGCATTTTTCCCTATCTGGCAAAACTTTCTTGCTGATTTGGAGTTTATGCTGTTAAATACTTTAAAAATGCATTTCTCTTTAAGAAGCAACTTATTGATTTTCCCTGGTTTCTTTCTCCTCCAGACTTTACCCAAGCAAACTCAGCAGCCCAGTTTCAGAATCTGACAGCTCCTGATTTGGCTGGAAGCCAGTCTGTGGATCTGAAAGATGTGTTGACATATAATTTTTCCACTCCTACTGCATATGAACTGTCCACTATTCTCCTTATTGCCTGGAGCTAGGAGAGGTGCAACTGGCAAAAGACTGCAAGTCAACACCATGTGTAAATGACCATGTGATTACCCAGTGCTTTCCTGGACCACACTCTGCAAAATAACATCCATGCTCATTTTTTGTTAGCTGCTGCTTTTTGCACAGAACTCAGGCTATCTCTCTGTTCCTGACTTCACTGTGGTTATTTCGGACAGAAATAAGGCTGTTTCCCAGCCCTGGCTGCTGTCCTCCCTGGTGGGAATGGTGCTCCCATTCAAATGGGGGTGGTGGAGGAAACTGGGATTCCTGGGGTTTGGCATTAATCAGTCATGGATCTGGTCAGAAACTCTTGACTTACCTGGCCACCTGCTTTGCTATGTGTGGAAGAGCAATAATAGGGATTAAGAGGCATAAATAAGATCCTCATGGAAAAAGTGCTTTAAAAGGAAAAAAGTGAGTTTAGAATTTCACTGTTATCATTCAAATGGTGTCTTTATTTCATTTTTAATGAAGGCAAAAGTGCAGCAAAGTATGCAAGGGAGGAAATTCTAATGTTAGTATCAGCCTCATAAATGTTGTACTTCCTCATTAGGAATCATTTAATATCTGGCTATTCTCAGTACATGGAAGTCTCTGCCATGAGGCATTGAAGCCAAAACTCACTAGGATTAAATTAATAATAATGTTTATGCAGCTACACTGAGAATATCCAGAGCTGCTGTGTTGAGGACGGGAAATGATTCTTGTCTGGCACATACAGAGCTGCTTGGCTGTAGCTGGAGGGGTGAGGGAGGAGTTGCTCTTTACCCAGGATGGTCTCAGCATCCTGCCCTGGAGCTGCAGAATGTCTCTGGAGCTGGTTTGGGATGCTGGGGCCTCTTGCCTGGTGGTTGCTGCCCTGTATGTATCAAGATTAGATTGTGGCATGGGGAAGGTGCCTGGCAGCCACACCCAGGCTTTTGCTTGCATCAGCCTCAGGTGACGTGTGAAGTACAATATCAGCTCTGCTGGGTGTCTCTGCACACTTCTGTCACAAGTCTTCTCACACAGGTGTCCCCAGCTGGTTTCCAAGCCTTGCAGCTGCCCCTTCCCCAGGCACTGGGGGATGTACAGGCAAACTGTTGGACTGGGAGGGTGGCGCTGTGAAGGAGGAACTTGAGAACAGAGTGTGAAGGTGCAGCTTACCCCATACCACACGGGAGCTGGGTGCTCATTGTTTTGTCAGCAAGAGTGCTGACATTGTAGCTGTGTGGTACAATGGAGAGAATGGGTGGAGGCAGCTGCTAACAACACCCATCCTTACCCATAATCATGAAACATTGACACCTTGCAGGCTGCTGTGAAGATCAGGTGCCTCCTCTGAAGAGTGCAGAGTTTAGGGGGAAAAAATGCAGAAAATGGGAACTCACAGACTGTGTGCCAGGATCTGGAGCCTGTCATAGTGGCATTTCTTGTGTAATGGATGAATGACTGGGCAGTAGGTTTACGAGCAGCCCGGGAGAAGTTTGGTTCTGCAAAAGGCAATCCCTTCCTCATAGAGAAGCTATCAAAGAGCATCCATACACCTCTGATACAACTGCGTCTTTTTAAACTGGTGTCATGGTTCAACCCCAGCTGGCAACTCAGTGCTGTGCAGTCCTTGCTCAATCCTCTCACTCCTTGGTAGGATGGGGAAGAGAAACAGGAGAAAAGAACAGGTAAAATTTGTGGGTTGAGATAAGAACAGCTAAAAAATTGAAATAAATGAAATATAATAATACCAATTATAATAATAGCAATAATAACATATAATGATAGAATAATAACAATAATAACATTAAATTATAGCAATAAAAATAAGAGGAAGAGAGAGACAGAACTCAAGAGAAACCAGTGCTGCAAAGTACAATTGCTCACCATCCACTGACTGATGCTCAGCCTACCCACAAGCAGTGACCAGTGGCTCCTGGGCAACTCCCCCCAGTTTACACACTGGGCATAATGTTTTATGGTGTGGAGGATCCCTCTGGCCAGTTTGGGTCAGCTGTCCTGGCCATGCTGCCTCCTGGCTTCTGGTGCACCCGCTCCCTGGCAGAGCATGGGAATCTGAAAATTGATTGCAACTGATCAGTGTATTACCAACATTATTGTCATACTGAATCCAACACAGCACTGTACCAGTTATTAAGAAGAAAATTATCTCATCTGAAACCAGGACAATGGGGAACAGAAGTCCTTTGGGAAAGGACAGATTGATACTACAAAATATGTGGAAAGAACAGCAGCATTTTCATAACCTCAAGTGACCAGCTGAAACTGTGCAGGTCGGTTCAAAAAGACATTTTGTACAAAATAACATTTTATAAAAGGAAAGTAAATTCTGCAACCCCCAGACCTTGCCTGTTTATGTGAATCCACTTATATCATCTGCTTGTGTAGGTCTAGCACAGTATCAGAGTAAGAAACCAGAGTCCAGGTTAACTGGGGAGCAATCTGCTCTCCTCTCCAGACAGCGCTGCTACAGCCACTGTCTCTAGTTCTGTCTTCAGTTACAGGTGTTTATAAACCTATTGTTCCTTGGTATTTTCCAAGAAACACCCTCTGTTACAACAGGTGGTGCTGAAGACATGGCTGGACCCCAGTGGGATCACTAAGGGCAAAAGGAGAAGGCACCAGGGACAGCCCAGATGCCACTGGAGCCCTCAGTGGGGAAAATAAATGAGCAAGGCATCTCCCAAATCCTCAGGACAGCACTGGGTGGGGGGAGAACACTGCTGCATCTGCCTGGTTTTATTCCAGGGAAGTATGCAGGCAAGGCTCCTGCATGTCTGGCTTGGGCAGCGCACCGTGTGTGTTACAGCACGGAGAGAAGAGCTCTCATAAGGAGTTCCTCTCTCGTTTTTGAGGCTGTTGAGCAAGCGTAGGTGCCCTGCTATTTCTGTGCCTCTCTTTCCAGTAAATACCCTGCCCAGCCTCTCCTCCCTGGCAGCCCTATCACCACCCACCCCTGAGAGCAGCAGGCAGAGCTGAAGGGAGTTAGGATGGGTTTTAAAATGGAACTTAACAGGTTTATGGATGCAGATCTGCAGCGTGTGTGCCTGCAGCACCATGCACTGGGTGCCACTGCAATTGGCCTCTCCTGACTGCATTTTCCTGAATTGCAGAGGGACACACTGGATTTCTCCAACATCCTGCTGTCATGGGGCTGTTGGCATAACTGCAAGGGCTGAGGGGGCTGTGAGGGCTGGAGGGAGATATCCAGGTGCTTCTGCAAAGGTCAGGCAGCATCTCTGACCCCTCACTCATGCCAGTGCACCACGGGGTTAGAAAGCCTGAGCAAGTACATGTAAAACAGAGCTAAATACTCCTCGATCTGAGAAAAAAAAAAACTAAGTCAATTTGATTATGCTAGCTCTATCGGTGATTGCATCACTCTGCCGCGCAGGCAGAGGTGCTGCGTGTAACACTCGCTCCCTCACCTCAAAGCCACCAAGCACCATCACTTTTGTTTCACTGGAATGGTCTGGCCCTTCGTTTACCATCCCGGCAATCCGTGCCAGCTTGTGGGGGTTTTTTTTTTGGTTTTTTTTTTTTCATTTGTATCAGTCAGGGAACGCAAGGAAAGGAACAATACGATTTGCTTCCTTATTAGTTAAAAAAAAAAAAAGAAAAAAAAGCAATGAAAAAAAAAATAAAAAAAGCAGTTTCCTAGACCTGTTTCTGAAAATCCATCAGTGCCCCCGTGTGTCGGAGCGGGGCTGGCGAGGAGGCCGGAGAGGCGCTGCGCAGAGCCTGCGCATGGCCAGGGCAGCCAGGCTCGCAGGTGTCCAAACCAGGGCGCTCGCAGCCCGCCGGGGTGGGGCCGGGCGGGGGGATCACGCTGTCCCCTCCCAGGGCGGGGGCTGGGAGTGAGCGAGCCAGCCGTGCCAAAGGCTCTGCGGCAAACCATTTTCAAGGACAATCGTGTCCCATAGGGGCACGATTCGCTGCGATGCCCTAAATACGGGGTGTGAGAAGGAAATATCCAGAATCGCTGGAGAGGCAGAGTGCGTGTCTGTGCGCGGCAGGCAGAGGGCGGCTGCACTCGCCGCCCCGGTTTCTGCTTTGGTCTCTAAAGCGTTTTCGTATCCCCAGAGACGGCGGCCGCCCAGCGCAGGGCTGGATTAGGCGAATCCTGCTCTGGCGACCGGTTTTTAAAGCAGATTAGTGCAAAATGGAGAGCGGTCCCTGTTGATGCAAAGGCGCTCGCCTCCCTCCGGCCGGCCCCGGCTGCTGCGCATCCTTTGCTCTTACAGGAGCAGCGCGGCAGGCAGCAGCTCCCCCGCGGCCACACGCGGAAGGCGCTGCTGCTGCTGCTGCACCAGTTCTGGCGCACTGCACGGACTCGCTGGGTTTCAATGTGCTCCAGCAGGCAGCGGGGAGGCCTTCCCGGAGCCTCACCCGGGCCCCAGCACGCCTACTGAGGGCCCAGGGCTGCGGCGCTTGGGTGTATTTGTGGCTACATTTTATAGTTTATATTTGATTTAATTGTCACTCCGTCTCATCCCGTTCGCTGCGCCTCACGGCCCCGTCTCCCCGCTCCAGGCATCCCGCCCCGCTCGGGGCGGGGCCGGACGCCGCTGTTTGGATTTAAACGTAGCAGCGGGAGGGGGCGGGCTCGGCCGGCGGTTCCCGACTCCCGGCTCCCGGCTGCGGCTCCCGGCTCCGCCATGGTGGTGCCGGCGCGGCGCGTGAAGACGGAGTACATGAAGCGCTTCAAGGAGCCCAAGTGGGAATCGTGCGGCGCCTGCTACCTGGAGCTGCTGCACTACCGCCTCAGCCGCCGGCTCCTGGAGCAGGCGCACCGGCCCTGGCTCTGGGACGGCTGGGAGCAGGACAGCGGCAGCGGCGGCGGCAGCACGGCCGGCTCCCCTTCGCCGCCGGGCGCCGGCAGCCCCGCGGCCGCGCGGGAGGAGGAGGCGGCGGCAGCGCCGAGCGAGGCGGGACGGGCGAGCCCCGGTAGGGAGCGCGGCGGGGCGGGGGACACGCGTGTCCGGCGGGGCCCTGCTGCCCTGCTCCGCTCCGCGGGGCTCGGCCCGGGTGGCTCGGCGGCCGATCCCCATCCCGGGGTGACCGTGCGGGGGCACCCGGCCGCCGCCTGGCCCGTCTTGCCCGCCCCCAGGACATGGCCCGGGGGTGGCGGGGCCCACCAGCCCGGCCCCGCTGCCTCCAGCGGGATCCTGGCTAGGCCTGCGGAGAAGCCATGGCTGCGGCGCCGGAGGTGTCTCTTTAAAGAGCCGAGTGGTGGCAACTCTCATCCTGAGTCACAGCCACTTATGTAAACTGTTGCCATGGGATCCAAGCATCTCTGCAATTATGTAAGCGGGTTCTCCGGCAAAAGCAGCGGCAAGTTGGACTGTATGCCAGTGGCTGGCTCGTAACGCAATTGCTTTCTTGGACCTGCACATGTAATTTGTCTCTGCTGAACGCTTGGTTCTTAATGCCACCTGAGGTTTGGTCTTGGGTGCGCAGCTGAGTGTGGGCAACTTCATAGCCTGAACAGGTGCTGAGCTGGTAACATTTGTTCTCTTCTAGCACAGAGTAATTCCCTTTTGATGTCTCACGATCTAAGAGAGTGGTTAGAAGACAATAACATGGTCAAGCTTCTCAAGCTGGTATTTTTTTATCCAGTAAGATATAGTTTCTTACCTGTGGTGAAAGAATACTGTATCTGGCAGCCATTGATTGGTGTTTTGAAATGCCTTTTGAATCAGCTGTCTCCCTGCTGTACAGCAGCAGGGAAAATCCTTGACAAATGTTCAGTTAAGCCTCACGCTGCCTGTTTGCTGTTGTTGTGGTCTGTGGTTTTTTGGGTTTTTTTTTGTTTGTTTTTTTTTTTCTTCTCTCCCTAGAGTTAGATGTGCTAGTTTGGAGTGGGGAAACTAATCTGATCCAGTGCCCTTTGGGACCTGAGCTTTCCAGAATGATCTGATATTCTGATATTCAAGACTAAGCTGCATTCATCGACCTTAAGAATACCACATTACACAAAAGCTTTAGCTATGCTGTCATCTGTTCCAGAGGCTGGGTGTTTCAGAGCATACTAGTGATGTGGGATTCTGCAGTCAGCTGGGTGGGCCTGTGGTACCCAGGTCTCACAGGGAGTGCACATAGCTGCTGGGTAATGCACTGCATCTTCCCAAAGCTGTTGTTCTGACTTCAGCTGGGATAATTTTATGCCTGGTAGCTGGTACACTGCTGTGTGTTGGACTCGCTATGAGAATAATGCTGATAACACACTGATGTTTTTAATAGCTGCTCAGCAGTACCTACCCTAAATCAAGGATATTTTTGTTTCCTATGCTCGGCCAGGAAACAGGTGCACCAGAAGCTGTGAGGAGGCATAGCCAGTACAGCTGACCCAAACTGGCCAAAGGGATAGTCCATAGCCAGAAAGTCCTGCCCAGTGTATAAACAAATGCCCAGGAGCCATTGACTGTGCATCACTGGTTTCTCTTGGGTTTTATTCTTCCCTTTTCATTACTATTATATTTTACTCTATTTCAATTACTGAGCTGTTTTTATCTCAACCCATGAGTTTTTCTGATTATCGTTCCCATTCCCCTGTAGAAGGAGGGAGGGTGTGGCTACGTGATACTTCGTTGCTGGCTGAGGTTAAACCACAACAGCTCACCAGTATGTAACAGAGTATTAGTGGGCCTTCTTTTGCTTTCCTCAGTCAGACTTTCAGGAAGGTAGACTGGGAGCATGTGTGAAAGAACTCCATAGTATCTCAGTGAGAAGAACCAAAGAATTGCAAAACATCAGGGAGTGGTTGCATGGGAAAAGGCGATGCTTTCTAAAGGCTTGGCTTTTAGTGAGAGGAGGTGGAAGCTGTTGAAGCTGCACTCAGAACCTGGCATTCCCAGCTTTTCTGATGCACTTTGGATATGTACAGCTACATTCTTCTTGTTGACCCTATGGATAGCGTACCTAAACCTGCTACAATCTAATGGCACCAGCAGTTGCCAAGGTTAGAGACTGCTGCCCAGGGTGCTCTGCTCACTCATTACCCTGCTCCCTGATTCCTTCCTCGACTCCTCTCTAGGGAAAGGTCCAGCTGCAGTTACTTGGTAGTTAGATTCTGGTTGGGATTCAGCAGGGCGTAACAGCTGCCTTCTGTGCAGGCCCTGTCTGTGGTCAGTGATGGTGCAGTGACTATCCAGTGCATCCAGCTGTCTCCTCAGTCCTGCAGCACTGGCAAAGGGACTGTGGAGCACCGGTGGCCTGCCAGGCTGCAGGGCTTTGGGCAATTGTGCTTCTGTAACTGATACACCTTTGCCATGGATGCTGTAAGGGAATGTCTAAGGATTTGCTAGATCCTTGCTATTTTATAGTGGGAGAAAAATCTGTACTTCACATTCACTTCTTTGCCAAATGGCTTAGAAGAAACATTTTTAACTTCTGTGAGTATTTAAGAGCTTTGCTAAGTCTTTAGCAAAAGGACTGAAAACAACTCTGCTTAGGCAGCTGGATTTAGTGGATATTTATTTATTTATCCATGTCTTAATGCACATATATAAGGAGGTGACCCATTTAGTATTGGACAATCATAAGTATACATTTTTCTTCTGCTTAGTGGCTGGCTAATTAAGGCATGTGGAGGAGATAACATAGAAACTACCACTCTGAAGCTTCTACTATTAAACTGTCTTTTTTTTTTTTCTTTTTTTTTTTTTTTTTACTCTGAAAGAACTTAATTACACTGAAGTGCTGTGGGGGTAGCTGAGTGTGCTCATGTTGATGACATCTTTTGTCTTCTGAATCTGACATCCACCCACATGCTGGAACATCCTAGCTGTTACCTGGCTACTGCTGCTTCCTGCTGTTTTGTGGGGAATCTGATTTCTGCCTGAGTGGTATTGACAGTGCTTGTTGCCAACATGGCAACAAGCTGGTCAGCACTAATGTTGTTTAATATCTGAGGTAAACACAATTATAATGGCATGTGCTGTCCTGGTTTCCCCTTTCCTCTCATTGAAATGAGCCCATGTGTGTTTGTGACAGTTGTGAATGCTTCTGGTGTGTGAAGAGGAAGTGGATGTAGGCATCTTGGTTTAATGTTCAGTGGTGTTGGTCTGAAGCACTGCCAGTGTGAAGCCCTGGGGCAGCACATGGCACAAATGTGCTTTGTCGCTGTGTTTTGCACTGAAGCTGTGGCTGAGTGATACCAAGGTGTGCTTGGAGGCAACTTTGGGCTAATTCCTTCTGGCCCCCCACTTGTGGCAGCTGTTTGTGGGATTGTTCTGTGGAAGGAGCCCAGGCACAGATGTGCTTTAAACATAATCCCACAAAATCTTGACCTAAATGAACTGGTGTAGTTGTGGTGTAGACACATCCTCAAAGCTGTCAACAGAACCCAGTGGGCTGGTAAGTAGAAGACAGAAGCTCTTGGCAGCAGCACTGCTGTCAGACCTGTTGCTTGTGAAATGACACTGCTGCACACACATGCAGGATGAAGGCATCTTTCAATCCTTATTCCCATTTTGCCTTCAGCATTTTTGTGCAGTGGTATTAAGTGACAGCAGTGAGACAGCAGTGACAAGCCGTCATTGAAGGAGGTGCTGTAAAAGTATTGGGAAAGTGACTGATCTGGATTAGTGGAACTAAACAGAAGATCCAGTTTCAAACTTGTTCCCTGATCTTGTCTGTCATCATGTTGCAGGTGCATTTGCTGGCCCATGTATGTGGGAAGAAGCAGTTTGTGGTGGGGGAAGAAGGCAAGGGCATCAATGCAGGGGTTTACAGTACTGTTACTTAAAGTTGCTCCCATTTTTTTTCCTTTGGAAACAAGCTTTGCTGTCAAGCCAATCCAGTAATTGCTTTCCAAACTCTGCTGCAGATGAAGCTTGTGTGAATCCAATCAGCTCTGAGCTGCTGTGTGGCTGCTAGCTCCAGTATTGCCTCACGCAAGATCTGCCTTGAAGAAATGATGTTGCAATCTGTTTCTTCTGTTGTAACTTACTTTCTACCCAGCTGTAGTTTGTGGATACGCACAACTGGTTATATAGGACCTTCAAGATGTGTAGGAGCAAATGATGTTGCAATCTGTTTCATCTGTAGTAACTTTCTACCCAGCTGTAGTTTGTGGATACGCACAACTGGTTATATAGGACCTTCAAGATGTGTAGGAGACCTGCCCCATTAGGTGAGGTTTCGGTACAAAAGCAGGAAAGTTCCGGTTCTGCCCATAACTGGTTATATAGCACCTTCAAGGTGTGTAGGAGACCTGCCCCATTAGGTGAGGTTTCGGTACAAAAGCAGGAAAGTTCCGGTTCTGCCTGCAGCAATGCAAGCACGAAGTGTTCTCCCGGTGCTGAGGCAGTGCTGTAAGGAGCCAGCACCTCTGTACAGAGATAATACCGCTGAGCGCTGTGACCTGGGCCGCGGGTCTGACCAGAAGGTTGTTATGTGTAGTAAGTCATCGGGGCCTTTGAAATGGGGCTCCTGTCTGCCCCGGGGGTGCAGTGCTGTGGGAGAGCCGCTGCCCTGGGCTCTGCCTGCCTGAGCCCGGAGCGGAGCTGTTACGCAAGCGGGGCCATGCAGCAGGGTTTAAGTGACCTCTTCTGGGCACGAGCTTTCAGCAGCCGTGTTGGGTGGGCCTGTTCTGCCTGTTAAGCACTTAATCCCCTCCTGTCCATCCAGTGTGCTCTGCTTAGTGTCCATGATGCAGTTTTAAACGTTTCTAGCTTTTCCCTTCTCCTGTCTAATCCCTGTAATGCTGCAAGCTGGTCAGTTCTGAGTTTCCTGTGTCTGCTGGAGCTGATGCATGGTGCTCTGCATGGGAAGGAGATGGGGAGGAGTTGCTGGTGCCTGGACTTCCTCCTGAACAGCTGGGTCTAAGTCCTGCTGTCAACTGCTGCTCTTCTGACTTTGTGTGAAAAGTGATGCCTAAGAAAATGGCTTGGATATAAACCGTGGTTTTAAATAAAAGGCTTAAATAACTGTTAGACATCTTGTGCCTTCACCAGCTGAGTTCTGGGTAAATGGCACTGTAGGGGTGGGTTCATGGAAACCCCTGCTCTAATAGCAGGCACTCATAAGTGCTACAGTGCACTCTGGCACACAGCATTTACTGTAAGGCTGTGCACAGGACTCGCAGTGCCATTTACCCATATGCTTTTATTGCTATTTTGGGACAAGCTGGCTCAATCATTTCTGGACCAGCTGGAGCTGTATCCTGGTGAGCAGCATCCCCAAGCATGGCTGTTGCCATGTTTTTTAAAGCTGAACTATCCATGTAATTGCAGAGCCCCCACTTTCCTGTATTTTTAAGTCTCTAAATGCCACTTCTGCTGTTTATGAAGTCAGTGTTGCTCCATCCCCCTTTGCAGAGAAGGAAGATGACATTTTTCCTTGAATGGAGGATGGAACAGCTTTCCAAAATGAAAAGCACTCTTGTTGCAGAATTGACAGCAATATGTTCCCTTTCAGAGTTTAATTTTCTCAAAACAGTGCTTCCTTCCGATAATGGACCCAGGCAGTCCCTCCTTTGGAGTGGCTGCTTAGGGAGATGCTCAGATAATATTTTGTAAGGGGATAGATAACTCTGTGCTGCCTGTTTGCAGCCATGATGAATGAGCTGCCTTGTTTCAGAGTGAAGCTCTGAGTCCTAAAGCACAGGGAAAACAAGCAAAACAAGTCTAATACCACACTGAGCTCACTGCTGCTGTTTTTTACCAGCCTTGTCTGTAGTAACTGAAACTACATCCAGCCAATATTTAGGTATGTAAAATTCATCTAGCCATTTTTACTCTCTACATGCCACCACTTTGGCCTTGGCTAATTTTTTTGGTTGTTTTGTGATGTTATTCAGCTGATCTCTCAACAAATACAGCTCTGAATGCTTTAACATTGCTGGTCGCTCTTTACCAAATACTCAGCTGCACTGCAGTATCACCTGTAGATGAATGCTACACTTGCACATCTTGGAAGATGCTTATAGGCAAGCCTGAACAGGGCCCAGCACCAGGGCCTCTGTGCTGCTTGGCAGCACGTAGAAACCGTGCTGGCCAGGCTAACAGCTAGCAAGAGAGCATGAGGCTTGCCTTAGGGGAATTCTAGGGTGTGGAACAAGCCTTGGTATCTTTACCCTGCAAATATGAAGTGAGTGCTAGAGTAAATGGATGCTTAAGCAGTGTGCCAGGCAGATAACTTCTATTTCACCAGAACTGGATGAATACAGAACTGAGATTAAAGTTGGATTGGGCATGCACGTGCTTGAAATTAGCAGTTATCAGGAATGGTTGCTATTATGTCACAGGATTGGTAAGCCCTTCTGCTTTTAGTGATGAAAACACCTGAGTAAAAACTGCAGTACTTGTCCTTGCTCAACCTGTCAATATGTAAGCAAGCCCTAAACCTGAAGACCTCCCTATGACAGTGAAGGAATTCCTTTTGTCCATACCAGTGAATGCTGGTGATGGCTGAATGTGCTGAGACTTGGAACAGAGGTGGCGAGGAGATGGTCCCCACCAGAAGCAGAAATAGATGGTGTGGTAGAAAACTTGCAAGTTTGGTGTGTTTATGTCAGCAGAGTTTGAGTGATCACTGTGTGAGTCTAGCGGAAGGCAGCATCTAATGAACAGACTTGAAAGGAATTGGTTACTAGTGGACTCCTATACTCTTAGGTGAATAAAAGGCACATGTCTTGTAGGTGATCACACACTACAGGGCAAGAAGATTGGTTCTTATGGAACAGTTGTTTCTCTGTGTTGTTAATTAATTAATATTTTATATAATGCTGATTCGGTCTTCAATGATGATCTAAAACTGCAGTGATTCAGCCTTTATATTCTCTCTCACAAACCTACTCTCCATACCCAGTGCCTGGAGGACTATTGCTGGCCCCTTGCTATGGGAGGCTTGAATGTGTGGGATAAATGAGCCTTGGGGAGTAAGCCTGCAGAGTGTGGTACTTTAAATGTACAACATAATTCACTGATCAGGTAGCAAAGGTGATGTCTACTACTTTGTGGGTTTTCGCTTCACACTCTCCTCTCCTTCCGAAGCAGGAAACTGTAACAGAGATGCACATATAAACAGGGAGCTTGAAAATGAATCACCTTTTTCAGCGGAAGCATATACTAGGAGGGATTTAGTATTGCACATAGTCTTACCAGACTTCATCTCTGACTGGCTAGCAGCATCTGTGTGGCATTCAGTGCTCCATCTGTGCTGTCTGAGAGATGCGAGGATGAAATAGTGAAGACAAGATCACTGGAAACAGTCTAAGTTCTGTTTGGGGCTGTTGGTTATCTGTAACCTCACCAGTGAAAGGCATTTTTAAGTCTGGGAAAGATGTATTGTAGTCGCTAAAGAAAGAATGAAGACATTGAAGCAAGGTATGTGTCTGTTGCTAAGGGAGCAATGGCTTCTTGAATTTCTAAAAAAAGCACAGCTTCAATGATGTACTGAGAGGCTGTGCAAATCAGACATTAATATGTTGTCATTGGGAGCTTGAAGCATAACTTTTTTTTCTTCTTCAGAGAAAGAAAAAGAAGATCAAGAAAAGCAGGAGAAGGAAGAGCAAGAGAAAACTGTAGAACGTACTTCTGTAAAGGAAGCAGACAAAACCAGCCGTACAGGACGACGTCCAAGTCGAAGTGCCTTGTCCAGTCGTAATGATCGAAAATCAGCCAAAAGTCCCCAAAGGACAGATGCACCAAAGGAGAATAAACATCCATTTGCTCTGTATGGATGGGGAGAAAGACAGACGGATACTGGGAGCCAGAAAACTCACAATGTCTGTGCTTCTGCTTCGGTGAATGAAGTAAGTAAGAACTTCTGTTTCATGAAAAGGTAGTGACTACTTATTGCCTGCAGATGTCTTAATAGCTAGGTAGAACTTCTCAGGGGTCCCTTTATTTGAATATATGGAGATTCCAGCAGTAGGTTCTAGCACTAAACCTGAAGAGCCTTGAGATGTCCAAATGAGACCTATTTACTGTTGGTTTGGAAGCTTCCCAGGTTTGACTAATACTTGCAAGTTCTAATTAAAACTGCCTGTTGTTTGTGGCTGTTACAGTGTTACCAGCAAAACTGTCTGTTATAAAAGTACTTTGCATCCTGAACTTCATTAGAACAGGAGAGGAGCAGGCAGTTAGCACCAGGCATCCCAGAGCAGGCAGGCATATAAACACTGGGGAAGTGCTTGTGCTGTGAAAGAGTTTTTTTGCTGGGGCACTTCCTAGACTAGGAGCCTCACTGAGATGGTACAAGTGCTTTTCTGCTAAGATGTCTTGTCTAGCAGTCTGTTTTGGTGGCTTGCCAGTAGGAAATGTTGTTCGCAGCAGAATGGTCTATCAGATGGCTGATGGATTACAGGGCTGGTGTAAATATTACCAAAATAGCACAAATTAAATTCATGTGGCCATGGACAGCACCAGGATTTTGCTGTACTGGGGCTCTGTTTCCTAGCTTAGAAACAGCAAGGGAATGTTTTAACAGATCCATTTCTTTCTTCTCTGTAACTCTGCTACGCTGGTAAAACACAATCATTAACACATCCCTGCCAGTGTCTTGTCCTTATCGTACTGCTAATGTAGAGTCTGAATCTGTGACACAAGATACCTGAGGATTGAGGTGGGGGTGTTCGTGCTGTGCAATATGGAGCTGACCTTTGATGGGCTGTTTTGGAAGGGATTTGAAGTCCAGGCTTTTCCTTCCTGGACTGCTCAAACCTTTAAGCAAAAGGAGGAACTTGGGCCTTACAGCTTTGGAAAGAAGCTGCCTTCCCTGATAACAGACATTTATGCTAAATTGATAAACTTTGGTCAGTGCTCAAAATAGTTGACTGGTGCTTTATGTTGAAGCCTAGAAGAGGCTGAAGCCTGACATGAGCAGAATTATTTATATTTTATCTTAGACAACTAATATTTCTTACACTAGAAACAGTAATGGAACGCCTCAGCTCAGGTCTTGAGTTTGGACTGAACAGCAGAACATTTCTGAAACAGTGCCAATTATGTAGTGTTTTGTTACTGAGGATGTTTCTTTATGTAGAAACTGATGACTTACTGCCTGCTGAGGTTACTTTTTCTTGCATGTTTGAAAGGTGTTACTTACCCCTTATTGAGATGGGAGACAGAGTTTTCAATGTGGAGAGAGGTGCACACAAACATAGAAACTCGCTCTTCATATTAAATTTTGGGGGAAACATTATAATTTATTAATATAAAAATGCATGTAATTGTGTGTTCAGCACACTGTTCAAAATTAAGGTCTTTAGTTTCTAAAGGATCTCTAGGGTTTGGTCTTACTAATATGGCTTAGGGATATTAGGCATATCGAGGGCTGTTTAGGTTTTAAATTATAGAAACAGAATTGAAGTTTTTAGAATTCATCTGAGTAAGACTATGAAACATTCAAGATTTTTGCAATCACTTAATAGTTGGAAGTGTGAAAGATAATGCAGAACAGAATTTAAAGCACTTCTCATGGGGAAAAAAAGAAATCTATGTTCAGTTAGTTGTACAAATTAGAGAAGAAAATACAACCTTGCTCACAATCCCTGTTCCATCAGGATAGGGACTGGGACAAACAAAAAGTGATCCTCTTCATTCCTGAGGGGTTCCTAGGCTGCTCTCCTTCCATAATACTAACTCTGGTCTTTTAGATTCATGAATCTGCCCTACGAGCAAAGAACAGGAGACAAGTGGAGAAAAGGAAGCTCTCTCAGAGGCGAGTGCGATCAGCAGAGGCAGAAAACACTTGGCGAACAAAGCCCTCCCCAGCAGACAACCCCTGGATGACAGAGTACATGAGATGCTACTCAGCAAGAGCTCTCTGAACCTGGATTCCCTTAGGCATCCTCAGAAGAAGTCACGCATATCAGGACACTGGTGCAAGGAACCAAACCACTTATGCAAGGTTTTTATAGGGAGTTTCCAGCTGTAAAAGTATTTGTTACAATGTTTTTATCTCGGCTACCTACCTCACAGCGGGGTGTATCCTTGGAGCCATAACATTTGAAGAGGCTTTTAGATATAACTACCCAATCTTTTAAACAATTCCCCTTTTGGGAATTTTTCTAATGCTTCGGTTAGCTTGTTTTGAGGGTGGGAGGGGAAACCTTAGCATACAGGGAGTCAAAGCAAAGGCTTTTTTGATCATGGTTGCAAATAATCTGTTTTCCCTTATTTAAAGTTTAAGTCATGGGGAGATGGTACTGGGGAAAGACTTTAAAAGGAGTGATGGAGGTGCCTTTGTATTTATAAAACTATTTAACACTTTTATGAAAATAAGCATATGAAGACAGTTAACAGGAAGCCAGTGTATCTGGTAACTAGCACTAATAAATGTAGATGCTTTAGGCAGGCAAATACCAAGTATTGTCTGTACACAGAAACTTTAAAAACAACAAAAAAAATCCCAAACAAAAACAACCTTGTTTGATTAGTGAGTCTGCTGATGCTAACTTTTATCACTGTTTCTAAGGTCATTAGAATAAACCACTCATTTTCAGGGCAAGAAACAGCTACAGGATCATTTTGCTGTAGCTGTTCCTGTTGTACCAAATAACTAAGGTAGACAATCATTATTTGATAGCTGCCACTCAATAAGCAGTCACTTGTTCTACAAATATAGAGCTGTACCACTGTACTAACCTCGTGGTCACACTTAGTCTGTACTTAATCATGTAAATGCATTTATTGAAAGAGAGGGCTGGCTCCTTTCTGGTGAGGTCTATTTTTGACACTTCAGAGTATCTGTTATGCTCAGTGGGGGTCAGAGTGCAATATGCATTCTGCTTGGAGGTATTGTACAAGTATATTGTTAAAGGGTTTAAACTTGAAAATTATGTTGATAAAACTTGTAGATGACGTCCTGAGAAACTTGCTGCCTCTTGCAATTGGTGCAGAGCCCCTCACTTATAGGGGATGGTGAGGAGGTAAGGGCTAGGGAAAGGAGGGGTGTACCCTTTAGTAAACAAGAACATATAATGATGTTTGAACATTTTTGTTTTGTAGGTCCTACTTCTTCATAGTTATTGTGATATCCTTGGTGGTTTTGTTTCCCTCAGGTGGCTGTAAATTATCTTTTTTTTTTTTTTCAGTTTGCTAACTATGCTTTAGGCAGATGATTGCTGTAGTTGTGAGCTTCAAAGTTTTGTTCAGATGTGTTGTGTGTTATTTACATATGTTGGTTATCTCAGTTGAATTGTTTTGGAGCTTGTGTTTTACAGGCTGGACACATTCCCATGGGAAGCATACTTGCACTTCTAGAGCAGAAACCTGCACTAGTTTTAGCTTCATTCCACAATCTCAGTGAGTAAGGAGGACTCTGGAATTACTATTACAACAGAGTACGCATGCTTAATGAAAAGCCTGATTGTGTTGTTGAAGAAAGTAATTGTGCAAAGGATCCAAGCACTGCTGCCTCCTAGTGTCCATTACATCACTAAAGGTTTCATTACTCACAATTTAAATTTTGTTAAAACATCCTAGAATCCATGAAATTATAACCTGTTTTTTGTTTAACCTGCCTTTTACACATAAAGCTATGAAAATACAGACCACTCTTGTTCAAGGCTACCTACTTAAGATCTTACAGGTTTTAAGTCTGGGAAAGCACAGCATGACTAAGAATGTTTTACACAAACAGCAAAATTCCTGTAGGAGACTTTGACTGCTAAGTAAACCATAGGCTAGAACTTCCTGAAACTTTAGAACAGTGCCCAAAACTGGGAAAACTACTCCAGAGAATGCCTTTATTCCATATGAGATTCTTTTAATTTCCTTTTATGCTGTGTTTTCCTCTTTAAATAACTGCTGTAAATATGCTTAGCTTGCTTCTGATGCTGTTGCAGTTCCAGAAGCCACCCAAGCTTTGCACTGCAGTGTCAAAGCACCAACTCAGTAGTGTTTAACAGCCTTACTCAATAAAAACTTGCCTGTTCCTGTTGCCCACACACTTTGTAGGTTTTATGTAACACAGCAGATGGATTGTGCCCTCAGTGCATTTTGTCACATTCAACAGTTCCTTGACTGTGTAGGGCAGGGCTCATCTTGCCATGCTTTTGAAGATAGCTTCTACAGTCCTCTCTTCCCACAGGGAATGGAAGAGCCAGGATGACTGTGTGCCTGCCTTAAGTACCTGTGTTTGGATAAGATGTTTCTCCCATTAGGTGTTGGTGTTTTCAATAATCATAGGAGGCCAAAGTGTCTTCTGCCTTGGATACTGGGAACTAAACTTAAAACATCTCCAACAGACCTGTTCAGGTCTTCAAATGAGAGTTTTCAACAGCATCAAGGCTGCTGTAAACTGAGGAAATTGTCTAGTCCTAAAATCCTTGTCTGGTCAGGAGCTGTTCCCCACAAGGATGACTTACTAAAAGACCGTAGATACATTAATAAGGTCTTGTGAGTTGTTGTGCTTTTTTCAAATGGTCTATAGCCAGAACAATCCTGGGTGCTATGTTGGTACTATCTGGGTTTAAGTAATACAATACCTGAAGTGAGGGGTAAATTATTCTGCAAATCAGGTAGCCTTCCTCCATTTGGGTATTAATCGACTATAAAGCTACTATTTTTGCTTAGACTATATGAAATAGTATAGTTCTGATCACTGCAAGCTCTATGTGTGAAGTATTTGGTCTGGAAAACTGCTGGTGCTTTGATGTTAACAAATGAAAAGCCAATTGCATTGTAAAGCAGAACTTTCCAGATGTAAAAGTTTTAAGTGTATTCCATAGATTCCTACAGGAGGTGGCCATTTGCTTCAAATTGGACTCACTGGAAAGTAGAAAACCTAGTGAATGTTTCTCTATCAGTTAAGGAACTTCTAAGCATTGTCGTGCATGGACTCTTGAATTCAGCAAAGTCGTGAACACTTCTCACTCCTGTTTTACAAGTAAAACTTCTTGGTAAGAACACAGTAAATACTCAATTGTCCAAAGTCTTCATTAAAATGACTGTTTATTCCTTTGTTTCTGGAAGTACTTAGCTAAGTGAAGCAAGAGTTTTGCAATGTGTAATGCTGCAGTTCAGCTATAGTGTTGTGAAGACTAGTGTTTACAGTGTAAAATGTTACCATGAAAACTGCATAAGAATGTCCTGTAAAATACAGTAGCATGCCTGTTCAGTCACTGCTGTCTCATCTTTGCAACTATGAAATACTGACTTTTTCACAGGAAGCTGAGATAATAGTCAAGGTGATAGCTAAACTTAGAGCCAACCTTAACAGAACTGAGGAACAGTTTCTGGTAAGAATTTTATCCAGGTAGCACATGCAAATTTACAGTGAAATTTTAACACATATGTAAGTGTTCTCATTTTTTATGGCATAATGTAGTGCCACTGAACTATAAAGGCCTCTGAGTTTTTTTGTTTTTTTTACTGTGATAGGGACCAAATGCTAGCAATCTGAGGGCCTAATGTATGGTAACCTGGATGTTCCAGTTTCTTTTCCAGCTCAGTTAGTGCACTCAGCAGCAAAGCCATAAATGGAGCCTGACTCAACACCTTGACAAGTAGCCCCATGAAATTAGGGGTACAAGTGAATGGGAAGCTGCCTCAGCTATTGTTAGCACTGAATTCACTTTAAAAACAATAGGGAAATACCATCTAAGCTTGAAGCAATATGTGTTTTTTAAAGTTTTTAAACAGTATTTGTTTTTAATGCTTCTGTATTGTCTATTTTAATAGTGTAGTGTCAACTTGTACATGTGAATAAAATCAGTGATACAAAGTGCCTGGACTGCTTGTACTGTGCTTTTTGGGATCTCAGATTTTTTTTTTTTCCCCTTATCAGGGTACTTTAGTCCCTGCATGCAAACTGTGGCTTCTGAATGTGACAGGCTTCTGTAATGACTAAGGTTGGGTATGAAGTTACATTACAGTTCCCATTCCAGCCTCTTATGTTCCTCCTGTAAGTCTCCCAGAGATTCTTAACATCCTTTCTTAACCTGAATCACTGATTTTCCCCTACTATCATAAGAAAAAAAATCCCACCTGTACTAGCTATCTTAAATGCTATGTCTTTGAGAATATAAATGTAAAGCTTTGGAGGAAAAAGTGATACAGCCTCCTGTTTTCTCTCTGTTATCCTACAAATAGGTACACTCATGCCAACAGGAAAAATTAAGGTTTTAAAAGCTGTCTACACTGAAGTTGTCTATGCTATGGGTTGTTCAGTAAATGAATGAGACTATTTTTACTGAGGATTTAAAATGTGTTTCTTGAGATTTTTATAGTGTTAATTCTTCCAGCATATAAAATATAATGGAAATGAGGTACAGACTAATCAGATTTTTCTATGGCATTGGCTTTTTATAGGTCTTAAGGGAACTCATGAGCAATACCTATTTGAATACAAAGAAAGGATAAGATGAGGCAACTGTGAATCCTATGTGAGTGGCCCAACAGTCATGTTATTGACTTCACTTAACAGACAAAGGTTGTACAAGTACACAGGATCTACTGGAAGAAAATCAAGGAAGATTCTTTATTTGGTGCTAGATACAAGCATTAAATGAAATACTGTAGGCCAACAGACTCATTAAAGGCAAGACACAGGCTTTAATAAGACATTTAAATCTCTTAATGGGCTGAACAGCTAAAGCTCCACATCCAATGAAACCTCAGATATAGGTACCTGGTGGTATTTAATGTAAAACTCCCACCCATCTTGCTTTGGTAAAGTAAGAATTTTACCCTGAAAACATACATAGCCTAGTTATGACTGACTGTTCAGGAGAGCTAGGCATCAACTATAACGCTAAAGCTTGAAATACACTCCAGGGCTGATACTGGCATGGTTTATTTCTAGAAATAAAAGACTCTCAGAAGAGCAATAGTAAACAATAGAGTTTGCACTGCTGAGAGCTATTGCTTCCAACAGTACTTCTCTAAGAAGTTGCAATTTTAGAAAATTTCTTTTTAGAATGTCAGCAAGGTATGCAGCATAAAAGGCTGATATACTAAAAAACATGCACATTAACCAGGTTAATGTGTAGACAGTGAGAGTATACATTAAAAAATGGTGAAAACATGTCCAAACTCATTATAATGACACTAGTCTTTCCTTCCAGGGAGGAAGGGGACAGCTTTAAGACAGTTACTGAAAGAATAAAACTGCTTACTGCTTTTTAAACCAGAGACACTTGACCAAAATGAACCAAGTATAAAAGAGGCCTTGTATGTAAAAAGGACAGAAAGAAGTAGAAGAAAATTCCTGTGAAACCCCTGAAATTTCTATTTATAAGCAACAGTCCTCTGCTCCTTTCAACTGCTACTGTAAGAAGAGAAAGAGGTTTTGATCAATAAATAGGCAACACCCCTTCCACCACTCTAACAGTGTCAGGAGAACAACCTTCAGCTCTGCTTGTGCTGTGTCAGTGCTAGGCTCTTCTCAGTGTGCCAAGAAACCTGACTGGGTTGTGGAATGGCATGTGGTGGAATAGACCACCCAGTACCTCATCTTTTCCCAGCATTCCAGAACTGTTTGGGGTTTTGGAACCAACACCCTCCTCAGCTCTGGGGGGGTTATCCCAATTAATAACTGGCTATTTGGACTGTGGAGCAGGCAGCTCCATCCAACTTCCTGCTCCAGAGGACTTGCTTTTGGTAAGTATTTGCAGTTCTGAAAGCCAAACTGATCTGAGGATTAAGACAGGTAAGCTTGTTTAGAGTTCTCTGATGTTCTTGAAAATACAATTATGCTGCTTCAAAAAATACTTCACACTCTTACCAGGAAGAGAATGCCATTGGGAATAATTGTTATTAGTTCTGTAATAAATCCAATCCTAAATACAACAATCAGAGGAGTGACACAACATGAAAGTTTTTGGACCCAACAGCCGTTTTAAACCTAAACCCAGGCTTTTCAAGTACAAAGCATGCTTAATTCCATTTAATTCAGAAACAACCCAAGGTGCATACTTTTCAGATAAGCATCTATTTGAACAAAAAATTCAGGACAAAGGGAATAAACAGAACTCTAGTTTTATGAAAGATGGCATAGCTCAGTGTAGCAGCCTTGCTCTGCTCTTGTGCTTTAACTTGCCTTTTCCAACTTGACTATCAGGATACAGAAGTATGGGTCATAACCACATGTTAAGAATTGATCCTGTCAACAGCTTGTTAGAATGTGGCAAACTGAGTAGGAAAAAATAAACCAACAACCTCTCACTGACAGTTGCCAGTGGTTTTATAATTCTGGTTGTAAATACAAACTATTGTGCAACAAACAAATGTGACAAAGCCTACCTCAGTTAAATTTGTTTATATGATAAAAAAATAAAATATTAAACTGCTTATAGTGCAACATTCTAATAGCATACATAGGTATACCATGCTTTGTAAATTTACTGTTACATTATTTACAGTACATTGCAATGCTTTAAACTAGAGGTGAAAGAACAAAAACAGATAATGGAAAACATTTACATACAGGTATGAGCCTTAATATTGTCCAGCAAACTATCCAGTTCACTTTTCAGACTTCTGTGTTGTGCACATTCCTGCCCCCTACCACAGGACACCTTTCTGTCAGTGGTCTGCTCTGTTTGTAGATAGTGGAAAGATGTTTTTAAAAACTGCACAGCCTTCAAGCTTTTCTGTTTCTTCAAACACCATTAGCAAGGACAGCTATAAAATACATAAGAACTCTATTAATTACCCATATCTGATCAATCTGAAAACTAAGCTCTTGAGATAAGATCAATAAATTTTCATTTCTGTAGGGCCATACCAAAGCTGAACTTTAAAGCCCTTTTCTAGCAGTCTCTTAGTTGAAGCATGGAATTGTATGAGAGGAGAGCAGTTCAGGGATCCATTATTTAAAATTCTGGGCTTTAATTGGGAGCTAAGCTCCCAGAACACAGGAGAAAAATATGAGAATGTAGAATTATGTGCTGCCTTATTTAATATTCCATAAAGCTTCTGTTGTGTGCACTGCTCAAGCTGATGAATGAATACAGTAAAAGTGATGCAGTAACTATGCCTGCAGTACTTATTTAATATCACTGTCCTTGTACTAGAGAAATAATTATTAATTAAAGCAGAATAATTAACTACACAGGGAGAAAGAACAGCCCTAAGAGCCACTGCATACTGCAAAGAGTTATGTAAAATCCAGTGACTGTTGAGAAGTGTCTTAAGACAACTGCCATCTAAACATAAGCAAGACTAACCACAGAGCTGTTCTTAGGAGTTCATGTGACTTATGTCTCTTCTACAACTGCTAAAGGGAAAAAGCCTTTCCTCACTTTCTCTGAACAACACCTTTGGAAGAACTTTAGAACACTGCACACCTATTTCCTAGGCTGCAACAGCCCCAGAAGAACTACTTTAGATGACAACATTGCTTAAGCAACAAATAACTACTCTTCTTTACATTTCTGCTTATAGCAGACAGGAATTGGAATAAATTCAGGCTGCTTTTAGGTAGGGCAAAAAAGTCAGAGGAAGTTTGAAATTTAGTGTTACCTTTAATTTTTGAGTCTCAGTGTTTAAGTCGCATTTTCAGAAAAGACTTTATAATATCTTAGGACAAGATACTGTACCATACATTTTGTGAATGCTTACTTGTACTAATGTTTGTTCCCAATGCAACAGAACTGATTCACTTTCTCTGCAGTGCATTAGGTAGCTATTAGGCCTATAATGTGCTTCAGGAATAGAGAATTTTAAAATGTTTTCCCCAGCATTACTCAGATTAAGCTAAGATTTAGAAATACTTCACTAAGAGCCCTAGTCTTCCCAGCATGAAAGAACAAAGACCAAAGTATAAAAACACCAGTCCATTCCACTGTGCATTATTTCAATAGATCCTCTGTAACTTACAGGCTAACTGGGAAAAAGGCAAGCACTCAATACAGCACATTTATGAAATATGCTAGTTTGCCCACCAGCCCAAGATTTTTTTAGCCTTACCTTCTGTATCTAAAGTAAGTATTTGGGATTTTGTGTTTTGTTTCTCTAACACCCACAGTCTTGAGCACTTTGTGCTTGTGCTCTGCGTGGTGACCTCAGCTGTCTCAAGGCAGCATCTCCATACTGAATCCCTGAGCCCATTCTTTCTGGATCCAATTCTCCTGATGAGAAACAAAATGGTAACAAGAACATAGGTCATATGCAAATAATACATTCTAAATTAACCATTAACATTAGATTAAAGAAAAAGCATAATTATATTCTGATCTATTTATGGAGAGATTATCTCAATTCTGTCTGCTTTTAGGCAATTTCAAACCTGAATCATTTTCTCCTCTAATTTAACCATATGCCCTTGATCATGATGACAAAGCAATCTGTCTCAGAGTTAGGCTGCAAACAAGAAATGCATTCTACCTTGAGCAAAAGAAAGGTCTAAAATGTTTTCTGTGAATACAGTAAAAACTTCCTGCTTTCAGAGGCTCATAAGCAAAGAAAACAGTACTGTAGATACCAAGCCAAACAAAAATGGATCAATCTATCTGATAGAAGGATTCTGAAAAGAACTGCTCTCCAGGGAAAATGATCAACCTTTCCAGCTTCTGGTATACACTTCTGCCTACTTCATACCCTCTGTCTTCAGAACTGTTCTTATGACTGTATGGTGGCCTGGCTGAGAGAGACCTCCACAAGATCCTTATAGTCTCCATTTTTGCATGATTCAATGGATTTGTGCTGGCACAAAAAAAAAAGCTAGGAACAGTTCACAAAAAATAAGACAATTCTGTGGTGGCAGTGTCTCTTTAAAGCAGTCACCAAACTACAGTATCATGAAAAACTAGCTATACTTTCTGTTTTCATTTATGTTTTGGGTTTGTTTAGGTTCTTTTGTTTGTTTAAAATGAAAGCTGCTGTTTGGCATTGATTTGATGCAGTAATCAGAAAATTCCTTTGAACATATAATATCATATCATTTTAATCTAAGAATTTCTGTTTGGCATAGGAAACATGTAATTAGAATCCAAGACTGACTTTTCAATATGGCAAATACTTAAAATTTTAAAGATATCAAGCAGCTAGAAAAAAAAATTGAATGCAAATTAGCTGTAATGATATCTAGCACATAGGAGCCTGTCTCCAGCAGAAACCTGCCCACTTGTGTTGAGAAGCTTCTGGTATATTTCTAGATCTGCAAAAGTAAAAATGATTTCAACTGAGAGGCAGAGAGGTCACTTCAGAGAAACAGTTGCTAGGAAACATCCCTGAAATGTTTAGTATAACTGTTCACGCTCTCTTGACTGTATTTCCCGTTACACATGAGAAGCAAAATTTAAGTTATGACTGCCCTGATATTAGGTTTTTATTCTGGACTACAAAAACTGTCTAACGTCAGGCTTGGTATTTGTAGGGATGCAGCAAACCACAGAATACAGAACCTACACTCAGATCTGATGTTAAGGTAAACATCACCCACAATTCACACCACCACCTCTTTTTGGATATGTAGATCTCACTCAGACATCCATTCCTATTAAAGTATATGAGAAGCAACTAGAAAACAAATAGGTTATTTTACCAAAATGAAATTTTTGGGTTTTTTGGTTTAATTCTATTAGAGGACTTTGAATGAAGATATTTCCATGTGCACTTTTATTCATTTTCAGATAAAATATTTATAAATATAAAGCTTAATTTACCTGATTCAATTTTATTGAGTATTTTCCTTGCACACTGTACAAAGGCCTCTTCCACATTTTCCCCCGTCAGAGCACTTGTTTCCAAGAACATCAGTTCTGCATTTGACACCAAAAAAAACATCCTCAAAACAAGTCTGGAATAGCAGGTATAGTAATTCAAAGCATGAAAACCAGGAACAATAAGAATATTTTCACAGAGATCTACAGTCAAAAAGCATGGTAGATAAACTAACTTTTGATTGGTTCCTTTAAAAACTATAAAAAATCCTCTAAAATTTATTCAGGGACCCTAGAAAGCTGGAATCCAAAGATAACTTGGGCTATGTATGCAAAACTGTACTTGAAACCAAACTTCATACAGTTTCCCATTAATGAAGGTTACATGCAAAAGCATAGCCAGTAACCAGAGTTAGAAAAGACTTTAATTGATAAAAGCAAAACCACGTTTTGCTGATGGCAGGACTGCAGCACAGAAACTCAGACCAAGCATGGCTTTAGCTGACACAGAATCGTGTCCTCAGACTGGAAATTCTGAATGCTACAGACCAGGTAGTAGTTTTCTGGACCCATGACCTGCACTGAAATCAGTTTTCAATGAGTAGAACTCATTGCTTCAAACTGCAGCACCTCCCATACAACTTTGTCTGTTATCTACAGAGTCTCTAATATGCTGAAAAATGGGAATTCATGTCCTTTATTTTCTCCTCAGCTGTTTGGAGGCAAGGCAATACCTGAAGTTGTATTACATTTCCTACAGAATATATCTCCATATAGAAGGTATTTTTAAAGAAGCAGCTGTGAGGGGAAGAACCACTGCTCATGAGACTTGAGTAGTACACATATTTTTCACTGCATGCACCGCCCCTCTGGGCCTCAGGTACTGACAGAACTCTTTTCTGTAGACAGGGTACAAAGTACAGCCTAACTACACAAAAATGTAAATGATCTGAAGGATTATCCATCACTGAATGCTACACGAAGGTTCTGTACTTACCATTTTCCTGTGCAAACCGGGATGCTTCTAAAAAAGTGACTTCACGATCTGCATCAAGATCCTTTTTGTTTCCACACAGTATTATCACAATATTTTGACTTGCTAACATTCTTGCATCCGTCAACCAATTAGTAAGTGCATTGTAGGTTTCCCGGCTGCACAGGACATGAAATCCTTTATTAGGACACACTCATTTATTGTGAACAGCTCACCGAACCAAAATCAGACAGCAAATCTGTGTTTGTGGCAAACAAAATGCTGGTAGTCAGGCAAGGCACCTACACATCTCAGTGTGCCAGTGACGAACTGGGAAGAGTATCAAATTCCTTCATGAAACTATTTAAAAGCTTGAGTTTTTAAAAATCAAAATAAAATTAATCACAATATATAAACACACAATTATAAATTGTAAAAATGTGTTAAGCTAAAATTTTAAGCTCTTATCTAGTTTTGACCTTTTGTGATAACAGAACGAGATATTGTTCCACTTGGAATTCCACTTGGAATTAAATTACCAGTGGGACTGTACAAATTTACGAGGCTTGTGTAGGTGTGCACGCCTGAACTTTCACACCAGTGCCAGGACCTACTCTGCAGGCAGTCACCCTGCACACACCACTTGACATTGTAGCAGTGGTCAGCGAGAAAGCTTTCAAGCAGTAAGACTGACAGGTGACTCCAGCTGACCTAAAGCACAGACCACAGATTTCAAAGCCTGCTGAGAGAACCCTTCACTCACAAAACAACAAGAAACAACCTGGTGGACCACCATTAACCAACCCAAAACTTATCTGACAAATATCAGTCCATGGTGGCAGGAAGAATGTGAACACGTGCAATGGTAAGGAGTTTTATTGGCTGCCTATAATATTAAAACATTAAAAGATGCAGAGATGAACAGAAGTTTGGCCTACAGTTAAAAGAATGTGCAGGCAGAGCTAGATTCTCCAGAGGATAACCTTCTATCCCAGCACACTGATCAGCAGTTTCCACAAGAAAGGGTGCATCACCTTGGTTAAGGGTGGCTGAAGTCCACTCTTGTTTCTGTGGCAGGGCTTGCTGAGCCAGTGGCTGCATGTAGTTCACCATTATTAGATCAGTGACTGGGGGGGCCAATCCCCACAAATTTGTGTAACCTTTAGGATTGTTCACATCTGACATTCACAATGTCTCATGTAAGCAAGTTCCAAAGCTTAAATATGCACTGAAACAGAAGTACTTCTTACACTTTCTTTTCTTCCTGCCCAATCTTGATTAGAGCATTAGGAACTTGGGGAGGAATCATTGTGCATTAATTGGATCTGGCAGCCTATGAGCAAAAGAGCTGCTGGCCTTCTTACCTGGTTATATCATAGACAAGCAAAGCACCTGCAGCCCCTCTGTAGTAACTCCTTGTTACAGACCTGAAACAGAATCACAAATACACATTTCTGTATTTCTACACATTTAAAAATTTAATTTATACACATTTACAAATACGCATTTCTGTGGTGCCTTCATTCTTTAAAATCTGCATTAATATAACACAATCTGTACTATGAAACAGAATTCTTATTTACATATTTAAAACAAAACATGTTTTTTAGACAATGTTATCAGCTGTGCAGCAGCAGACTAATTACAACCAGGATTTTGATGAAGCACTTTGATTAAATATATCTGTATGAGGATACTCAGAGTCCATTATGATCCATGTGGTGCTGAAGGCATACAAATCATCATAATACATGACCAGATACAGAACTGGAGGCTGATATCTGGCCAACACACTGAAGAGACCTCGTTAATGAAGACTATGTATCACAGCCCAGCTTTATTTAGTCAGAAGTATATCCAAAGGACTTGTCTGATAGAAGACATTTACCTGGATTGCTGCCCAATACTCAGACTTCTACCATTACACATCACACTCACCTTTGTTAACCAACCCCTCTCCCAAAACAAAGAGACCTCAGACACACACTCCATTCCCCCCAAAATATATTTTAAAAATTGATGTCCTATTTGATTATGAATATACCCAGGAATCCATTAGATTTTTTCTATGTTTTATTTATTCCTCAGATGTAGAACACTTAAAATACAGCATTAAGAGTGCATTGATTTTTATAAGGTGACAAATTGATTTTTTTTTCTAAGAAAATTAAGATATCTTAGTCTTTCTAGTAATGTATTCACCCCAATGAATTTGACTGATTTTCTTCTTCTCTAATAAAACTGTATATAATTATACTGTGCAGTTGCTTTCATGCAGATTTTGAACAGCTTACAGCTTCCTGACATTTACTTATTCCAACCAATAGAAGGTCTCCTAAACAGAGTTAAGAGCATACTCTTAGTTAAAATAGTTAATTATGAATTGGGCTGGTGAGCAAGATTTTAGCCACCTATTCCACTCACATACCTTAACAGAAAATACCCAATGAAAGAAAGGGCAGAAATTCAGACCTTGCAAGGCAGCACTACTCTACTGAAATTGATGGATTTGTGTCACTGTGTCCAGGTTGGAAGGTTAATATGAAAGCAAACAATTCCATTGACCAAAAAGCTTTGCCTGCTTACAAGCAGATAAATAATATCCACCACTCACAGCAGCAATTGTAATAACACTTAATAAAATGGCTGAAAAGCGTACCTGAACCGCTCTTGTCCTGCTGTATCCCATATCTGCAATTTTACATATTTACCACCAACGTTTATGATCTTTGAACCGAATTCCACTCCTATAGTATGATTTGAGTCATCTTTGACTACGAAAAAAGAAAGAAAACAAAACTTATTTGAAGAATATTTAGTGAATAGTTTTTACAAAAAACAATTTAGATACTATCAAAAACACCTCAGTGTCCAAATTACAAACTTCCTGAACCATCAAATTCAGTGCAGTTCATAAGCTCACTGCCACCACACAGAAATGAATATTCTTACAATTTTTGACAGTTTAGTCAATTCAAACTCATTACTAGAAAGGCCTGCTTTAAATAATTTCCATACTTTTTGTACAGCTGCGTTTTCTAATACTTTGACGCCATTTAAAATTAAAATTAATGAGAATGCACACAGTCTTGGCCATGAATATGCAAGAGCCAATTCTTTTTTAATGCACAAAGTTAAGATACTTGCTCTGTGTATGCTGTTGATACCACAGAATCTCAGCAATTTACAGCTAGAAGCTGGCGTGTTTCAAGTTCACTCAGAATCAAGCCATGTTCTTTAGTGCTTACACATCATAATCCTTAAGTATTCCTCAAAACATAAGGTGAATTACTGTTTGGTTGAGAAAGACAACTTAGATTTACAAAGGTTTCTAAATGCATACTATTTTTGTTTAATCTTGATGACAAATGCACAATCCAACAGAATTTTTTCTTTTATGTTATTTGTTCATCTCTGAATAACTTTCACAACCTAATCTCTATCAATATTTATCATAGACCACAGTCCTTAACAAAGAAAACAGAGCTACTGTTTATTTTGCAAGATGCTACAGGCTTTCTAAATCTACTCAAGCAATTCAACTTTTCTTTCATTATTTTTTCTACAAGAGTCTGTAATACATATGCAGGGAATCTTGGAGCTGCAAATTATACTTCTCACAGAAAGTAAAGTCTGTATTTTCACCAACATCTTGTTGTATTTATTTGAGAATAACAGAAGGCAATGCTCCATATTAGGTTTTAGATTAAAGAAAAATTGTGAGCAATAAGAATTTACAGCACAGTTCTGAACATAACTCTTTACTAAAATCAAGAAGAGATTTATGGGATTCTTCTACACAAGAAGAGAATTATGGGAGCTCCCCTATCAATGGTAGGTACTAATGTAGGCAGAGCCTTTACCTCTGGTACAAGGCAGTGGAGAACTCTTACTGTTCTTCATATGTACTTACATTTCTTTTCAATAAATTGGTGTAGCAAACAGGATTTTCCAGTTCCAGCATTTCCTATCACCAAGAACTTGAACAGAAAATCTGAAGATTGAAAGAAAAAGAAATTGTTAAATTTTACTATGGACTCACACTTTTGTTACAAGACCAAAACCACAAGCCAGCTATTGTCTTGTAGCTGTTATTTCAAAGAGAAGGGAATAGATGACAAAATCAGCAAAATAGCAATACATGTGGAGAATCATCCAGTGTCTGCAATAGTGATGTTACACAGCAAGAACTAAGAATTCTTCTTTCTGGAGAGGCAAGAAAGACACAACCCAGCAGAAACAGCTGAATCTGAGTTCAGTTAAAATAGGCTCAACCACAGGTAAACAGTTGGCTTTTATTCCAATAATGTGTTTTAAGAGTGTGCAAGGTATTAACTATAGTCAACACAAATATATAATGATATAATTTCTCAAAATCTAAAACTCCAGAGAGGGGTAGTTGTGGTTGGTTTTTTTTTGGCCTTTTCTTTTTTTTTTTTTTTAATTTTTGTTTGTTTGTTTGTTTTGGCTTTTTTTTTTGGTTGGTGGGTTTCTTTGAGGATCTTTTTTTGTTTGTTTTGTTTTGAATTTACATAAATTTGAAATTCTCTATTAATAGTTTAATACTCATACTTTGTTTTTAATCCTTGTACAGCTGGGACAACCACAGTATTTCTCTGCAAAATTTAGAGGGAAGAAATAATTTTTATTCTGGGATGCCTAGTTTCACATTTCTTCCACATGTTAAATTAATACACATGTATTTATGTTACCTATTTATGAGCCATTTGTATCAATGCTCATTGGTAATACACATGTTCAAGATTTATGGCCCATTTCTATTGTTTCAGCAGTTACATAAAATGCTCTCATGCTACCACCATAAATCTGCTTTCAGTTTTGCTGAAAACTGAAGAAAGCTTCCCTGTCTTGCAGCTCTCAAAAATGATAAACTGATTAGAAACTTACAACTGGTTTTCTTAATATACTGCCACCAAGGCAACCTTTACAGCTCATGCAAGATTCCTTATTTATTTTTCTACTAGCAGCAGAATTTTTACTCTTTATTGCATTGTTTCTCTAAGAAACAGAATGCAAAGAAAATTACTTAGTTTGCAATATCAACAACAACAAAAACATTAATTTTGTTAAGACTGGTCAAAGCTGTCAAGTGGGCTACATAGGTACAGGCCCAGGGAATGGCCGAATAAAAACAAAACTAAATTATGCTAAGTAAGTCAAGAACTGATACAATCCTTTACCAGGACCTCATTTGAGTACTTAGTTTCAAAAACTGAATTTAAGATGCACACAGATCTATGTGCTCATGAAAAAGTTACTTGTTATGGTATATCAAACACCCCTTAGCAAGGGCAAAAGGAACAAGCAAGTTTCTCAAAGGCTAAGAAGATTCCCACTGAAGATTCCCTCTGCTAAAAAGACAGGGCTATGAGTCCTGGAAATGTCTACTGTTCTTCATCTTCAAATGCCTTCTGGATTTTATTTATATTTAAAATGAGGTAATGTTTTACTATGGATTTTTGCTTTATTACATATTGCCTGTCGGAACCCAGGGCATCTCTCTGGATGCCCTGGATGTCTCAAAGCCCTGGCAGGGGCTCGGAGACCCTGGCAGGAAGCCAAAGACACCTGGAAATTCGATCCTAATTCATGGAGCAAATTGCCAACCTTATATGAAGAATTACAGCTCACAAAAGTTTAAGTAGCATAGTAGTAGCAATCACAGGGTGAAGGGAAAAATTTTGGAGCACTGTACAGGGAGGTTTTATATGTTGTACATGGGGGTCAGGGATCCCAAGATGGAGGGATTTGGGCATGCCCTGTCCTTCTTCTTTCTTCTCCTTGGCATCCATGTTCAGGATGATGTTGGCATGTGTGGATTGGTTCATGGTGAAGGTACACTTACCAACAAGGGTGAAAAGTATTGGAAATAGAAGGTAAATATCTTATATGTAGTTTTTACTATGAAAGAGACAACCGCCCCGTGGGCGGGAGAGAGTGCCCTTGGCTGTCTTGCTGATCAGACCTTGGCTGGGCAGACAGAAAAACTTTGTAGATAAGGAACAATAAACACGACTGAAGACTGAAAAGCAAGAGTCCAGACTCCTCCTTCAAAGCGTGGCCCGCCCAGAACCACCTTTTCCCATGCTGGGGCAGAGACGAGTAAAAGCCGACCCCGACAACTGCCCTTCTTGTTTCAAATGCTGTAACAGGCTCGGAATAGATTCTGAATTTTACCCTTCTAAGAAGGAGGCTGTTTCTTGCTCACAAATATGACCATTTACATGCTCAAGACTTTCTGTTCCAAAAATCCTCTCATTTGTCACGCCCCCACCCAGCTGCTCATGCTTTCTGGATTTAAAAAAAAAAAAAAATTACAAAAAGGATTTTCCTTCAGGTTGTGAAAATTTTGTTAACTCCTCTAAAGAAGAGCCCTTCATGTCATCTCAACTGCAAAACATGCTGAAGCTGAGAACCCTTCACTGTTAGCATGAAATGTAGGTATCATAAATAGCCCAAAGTGTTAGGTTAAGAAAAAATGCATCTCAAAGAAAGCCAAGTTTCAAGTTTTATGGATCAAATATCACTGGTTAGCTGCCTTTTACATAATTTTGTATATTTAAGCTATTGTGTGTGTATAATATCACTGGTTTTAGAACTTTCAGAGTACCTCAAAATGCAAGATATGCTGAGACATAGACATATTTAAAATAATCTGTGTCTGATTCTGCCATTTTTCAAAACATAAACCTGAAATCCAATTAAAACTTTTTTACTTTGTTTTACTTTGTATCTGGTGAATGCTGTTTGTCAGATTTTCTCCTTAAAAACAATTATAAAATTTATGTTTACCTTTCTTTTTCTCCAATGGAAGACTCATGTTATTGACAGTAGTACAACGCTATTGCAAACCTAAATCAGGGAAAGACTAAAACCAAAACTCTATTCCCCCACTAATCTGCACCATAACTGCAAGCACTGGTTGTCAGATGTGGCTCAGGAAGGTGTATTTATTTGTGCAGCCCACAAATCCACACTGAGCATCAAATTCAGCACAGACAGGCTGCAGGCCAGTCTTGGGACAGCCATGTCACTGCCAGGCACTGACCTGGAGGAGCACCAGAACAGCAGTGTGTTTTTCCCTGAGGTATTTTAAGCTGAGGTGCTTTATATTTTGCTCTGAAAGATACAGTGCTATTTGGAAATTTTATATTAATGTCTTTCAGTTGACAATATCTTTTAGCAGCACTTCAGGACAGACTCCTAATTTCTATCCAGATTCTATTGTGCCAGACAAATTTAAAAGAGAGACTCTCCTACAAATAAATCACTTAGATGCCAGTTCAATGCCTGCTTACTTAGTAGACAAAAAATAAATTTCCATCTGACAAAATAGCAAATGGGCTTTTTAAGATGAAACTTGAAGCTAGTCATAATTCACTTTTTCCATAGTATGAAAATAAGAGAAATGTGTTTTATTCCACCAAACTAAGATAAATGTGTTTTAGTTCACTTCATAAAATGAAAATGTCAGCCTACTAACAACAAATTTAAAACCTTTCTGCACCAAAGGCAGCAATGTTTCCAAAAACATGTAGACTTAAAGACACAGTTTCCTTCACACATACAGCTATACTTCTATCCTTTTACACTCTGATTTTATGTAAATTATTCAGACTAACAAAAAGCTTTTAGACTTATCAGTTATCAGTTTATCCATGGGCACTGGATAACATAGTTCAGGAAATATGGAATACTCTGCACATTTAATCAATTGCAAAGAACGACAAGAAAAAGGCTTCGCCAATACCAAATGTTAAAAATACCAAGATTGAACAAACTTTCAAGTTCACAAGCCAGCCTATTAACAAATAAGATAACACCAGGTAAGAACAGGGAGAACATTTTTCATCTTGTTATTCTGGATTCTGCAACTTTCTTATAATGTCTGTATGACAACTGGTACCACATCAACTATATTTTTATTACTTACACATGATTTAGAGTATGAAATGTTTTCTCTTTAAGCTGTATGTAAAGCTGTACGTAAAATTTAGCACAGTTTTGAAGTACAGAAATCAAATGAGATTGGGCAGACAGCTTATTTTAGACCGTCACTGTGGTCTCAAACTTTATATACTTATTCTTGGCAATTTCAGCAAATGCAACTCACATTCTAGTGTTTGCACTACTGCTTAATTGCTCTCGTTTTTCTTTTTGGTGTCCTCTTCCCAGAGGAGTTAGCTTACTTCATTTCATAGTTTTTTTTATCTCCTTTTTTTTCTTATTGACAAAGCAGCTCAGAGCTCCAGCATTCCAGTCAGCTGCCAACGCTGTCACCCTAGAGAAACTTTTCTTTTGAATTCTGTTGTTCCTCCTTCATAGAAAAGCTGAAAAGCAACAGCATTCAGATGTTACAAATGCTTGCTGCCATGCTGGCTACTGAAAAGGTCTAGAAAAGTTAAAGCACTTCGCCTTTAAATAAGATTGTCTTTATACAGAAGGGATTTAGGATCAAAACTGAACTCTGTGCTAAAGGGAAGAAAGGTTACAAAACATGCACTACAGAAATCATAAGGAGATGAAACGCAGCATAGCATGGCTGTTAAAGGAAATAAGGCATTATAAAGAATCAGCTTATTCCCCTCTGAGGCTACATGCATCACCTGATCCCAAACAGGGTAGGGGGTGCAGGAAATAAAACATTTCCTAGCATAGGCAAAAAGGAATAAAATTGTGGCTTCACCCTAAAGACGCACCAGCAGCACAAGCTGTTAAACTACATAAATGACATAATGTATTTTGTGTTTGTTTTTTGCTTTTGGGGGTGGTGGTGCAGTGTGAGCTGAGGGGAAAGGAGAAGAGAGACAATTGTGGGCTTCGACTCAAGAACCAGCAAAAACAGATGGTTGGTGTGGCAACCACCCCCAGACATCCAACCTCCTCCTTTGACTGAAGTCTGCTCCAGCAGAAGAAATAGTCAAACAGCTTCTGAGATGCTGTAGCTTTGTCCTTAGAACGCAGTGAGAATTAAATTGTTTCCTTCACACTGCTAGTACAGTAGGGTAGGGGGGGACCAAAATTATATCCCCATTCTCAGTTTGAACTCCTTGCTATAGAGTAGAATTCACTAATAGAAATTAGTGAATTTATATTCACTAATGCGGACCCTTTGGAAACTCTCTCATTCACGGCATAGGGCAGGAGGAAAGAGAGCTCTGAAGCATTCCTACTGGCACATGCTGCCTCTGAATGAAAGGAGGAGCTATTCCCATTGCTTATTCCTTTCTCCAGCAGAAAGCTAACAAGATAAACAGGTAGAACAGATCAACCTGGCTCCATTCCAATCTGCAAAAAGAATGCTTCGGAGGGGGAAGTTCTGCTTTCTCACAAGTGAAAGCGCTATGCTCTCCAAGGAGTGAAATCAGATTTGAAACAAACAGAAGACCAGGGTGATAAATGCAAATACCAACAGGTAAATGGCATGGGATGGGATGCCAAGAAAAGCACAAATCAAATTGTCCAGACCAAATAGAATTATTTTCAAATGGATGGAAAGACTACACATTCTGTGCCAATGACAGAGATTGGTAACTTATGCGACCAGATTGGGATTTGTAGATGCTGGTGGAAAAAACCACAAGGAACTAAGGAATGAAGAGATTTGACTTGAATCTTACACATTGCATTTATTCAATGCTAGCACAACTTCCATCCTTCTACCATTTAAAATCCAAAGGTTGCTTTGTATTTATTTATTAAAAACAAGCCACTTTCTGTCAGGCTGTCTTTACCACAAAAACATGTATATTTTGCCCTGGGAAGCAAGCTAAAACATGCATGTGTTGTTATATGGCAATTATCTACAAAAGGGCCATTACATCTCAGAAAACTTGAGTTAAAAGAGTTTTCCTATGAATAAGAGATCTGTTTACAATGTTAAATGTCAAACTTCTAAAACGATAACCCTTTTCTCCCTAAAGCAGCAGGAAAATGTTCTTTCTAAACCCAGTCTCAAAATTCTCTTGTATTCATGTTTGGTTTGGTTTTGTCACTTTTGGCACTTTGTATGGGAATAAACTGAACACATAACAATTGAATAGACACTGAATTGAACACATAAATAATTGAACAGATAAGAAAGCTAAGAACAGAAGATACACAACTTATGTAAGAGATCTGCAGGAGTGAAAATATGAATTATAAGCCATATTTAGTGTCAAGTCTGAGAAGCTGTGGAACTTTGTTTGAAAAGAAGGAAGAGAGAAGAATCTCAATAATTGACAGAACAAGTTGTGAAAAGTGAGTGAACAGAAAACCTTCAAAGACAAAATTTGACATGGAGGAAGAAACTAAGGGAAGAAAAAACCCAGGAGACGTGAAATTAAGAGCAGTGGCCAGTGGAAAGGCTCTTTATTCCCTGCAGATTGAGAAAAATATTGAAAAAAATCCCCCCACCCCCTCAACAGAAAGAGAAGTTGAAACCTCACAACAAAATTGAAGTAATATAAAAGACAGCAAAATGACATTGGGAAGAAAAACACCAACCCAACAACCAACGAGTTTTCTGAGCCTATCTGTATGGGATAAAAAGCTTGAGATTACGCAATTAGAATGGGTCATAACTCAGGTGACAAGAAAAATCTAATTCATGACTTAAGGATTTACAAGCTACAGGGATTCCAGGAGGGGGACACAGTGACCCCTAATCTCAGTCACCAGGAGGAAACTGACCTAATGCTTCTCCCATCCTCCACGGCCACTGTAACAGCTCGTCAGCAACAAACCGCTCTTTGTTAGGACAGTGAGCACATGAAATCCAGAGAGATCATCGAGCACAGAAGATCCATAATTTAGTCACATGGTACTGCTAACTTTGATTTGTCAATGGGGCTGCTACATGTGTGGACAAGACACTGCAAAAGTAGTTACTGACTACTGTCATGGTCAGAGACTAGAGCCATTAGTTAAACTTTATGCCATAACTTGGCTTTTATTCTTCTGTGTTCTCAATACTCTCAAGCCTTCTAGCTCTGAATTTTCTGTAGCTGTGTGTGCATAGGACAAACATGGAAATTCCAAAAGGTAATATACCAAACAAGAACTAAACAACAGGAACAACCCACAACTACAAAGCTTCCATTTCAATGGTTTGTTTTCTTGGACACCAAAATAATATGGAAGTATCAACAGCTCCAGTGGGCTTACTATCCCTATTCTGCATCACTGCAACAATGCAAATGTTCCAATGTTCTGGTTTAAGATACCAATCATCTACTTGGCTTACCTAGTATTACAGCATGAAAGGAGGAGCACCACTGAAATGCTTTCATCTCTGGTTTTCTACCAACTCTTTTGCTCAGAGACCACCATAAGCACAGCCAAAGTGATCCCAGTTCTAGCTCACAGGAGTACAGGGCATGAAGAACTTGTTTAAACTCACATCTAGGTGGACAAAGCACACCCCTCTGGTTTCTACATGTAACTTTTACATGTTTCTAGAATAGATGGACAAAAGGGCTTGAGAATCCTAATGTTGGCACTCCAAGGGCTGCTTGCACTCTTGCCTCTTTTTGCCCTTACTTCTGTGCATTTGCTGTACATCGAAGCACTGACCAGTAGGACAGAACACTGAGCACTGATGGCTACAGTATTGAAAATAAAATGACTTACACAGTGGAAACAATCAGGTTACTTGGCCTACTCCTGATGGACACCCAGCCTCCAAAACGGTTTCCAGAGTTGTTGTGTCCAATTTTACTTTGATTATTCAATTATTCCCTATTCAATTCTGATCCTACTCTCATGGACTAGGAAGATGAACCTGCCACAAGGCTTTAGAATATATTTATATGTACAACGGCATCTTTATACTGGAAAATATTACAGAACTGTATGGTATGGAAAGGGTAGAAAAGAAATCTATTCAAAGCAGAGATTCAAGTAAAATTATAAAGAAAATAAATTAATACTATTCAGTTGCTTCTCCTCTTCTCCACCTAGCCAGCAATACCAGCTCTGCTTGCCTCTTTGACTCCTCACTTCTCTTTGATGCTTCCCAGCGACGCACTGGACACACCCTGTCAGTGCCTGCACTCCGACTTACTCCATCGGCTGTTTTCCTACTAGGAGCAGACAGACACAGGGACATACGGACATACCCACGGATCTCTCCCCTCCAACGCGCTCTCACAGTCAACTCCTCCTGACGCCTGCACGTCTAAGACAACAGGACCGAAACCTGAACTTGACCGCAGAAGCACCCGCCATCTCCAAGCACAGCAGACCTTTACTCGCAGCTTTTCCCAGCGGACATGCCCCGCAAGTTTCCCGCTGGACTCCCGGCACCACCACCAGCCGCTCCCTGCAGGACAGCTCGGGGCGCGGCTAGCCCGGGAGCGGCGGGCGGGGCAGCGCTGGGGACTCGGGGCAGCGTCGGGCACAGGCAGGCGCGGCCCCGCCCCCAAACACGGCGCACGTGCCGGGAGGCGGCCGGCCGCTCCCCTCACGGGAGCCGGGAATGCGGGATGCGCTCCCGGGGGAGCGGGGGGCGGCCCGAGCGGGCTCCGTGCCCCTGAGCAGCACCGAGTCACACACCGAGGCGCTGCTCCCGCGGTTTTTATTGCAGTTGGCGCCAAGCAGGGAGCCGGGCGGTGGCACACGAAAGGCTGGCAACCTGCACGGAAGCGTTACATTATTTATACATTTTAACAAAGACGCCATTCCTTGGTTACAAGTTGCATAGCGCGTCGGGCACAGGCACCGGCCCGAGCCCGGGCAGCCCTCCCGCCACACCGGCTCCTTCCCCGCTCCCCAGGGGCACTGCCCGCCCCGGGCCCGCCGCCCCGCAGGGGAGGAGGGAGACGGAGAGGGGGATCCCCTCACCCCGCCCCCGGAGCCTACCGTAGGTCTCGGACATGGCACTCTGCGACATCCCGGGAGGGGTGACCCCCGCCGGCGCTGCTGGCTGCCCGCCCGGCCCGGGCTCGGCGCTGACGGAACCCAACAGGCCCCGCCGCCCGGTTTATACATTTTAACAAAGACGCCATTCCTTGGTTACAAGTTGCATAGCTTTTTAAAAAATTAGTTCTCAAAACCCTATTTGCTCGTCATTCCTGTCCTTTCTGATGGTAATTTTTCCTGAGGAATAATTATTCCTCAGCAGTTCTGCTCGCCTTACGTTTTGAGTAGGTGGTCAGTGGGTCGGTGGTCGCGATCTCCCACTGCCGGAATTGCCTTTCCCCCACGTACTGCTCAGTCCTGACTGCTGCCTTCTAGACAGCCCATTCATCCTGGGGTTGTCTTCCCTTTTCCTCGTAACAAAGGATTAGCCGAGCATACAATGTTCACAGTTCAATTGCTTAATCGTAACTGTGCAGCTATCGCTGCTGATAACAACAAAAAAAAAGCTGCGAAGTTTGGTTCAAATCTTCTGGGGCTAGATACCAGCAGTGCCTGGCCTGTATTGCTTTTACTGGTTGTCTTTACTGCCCTGCCAGCCCTGGTTAGTCTGGCAGCAAAGCACAACACAGCTCCCACCACAACAGCCTTTCCATCTATGCCATTCCTAAATGATACTTCCTGTTTTCCTTGCTTCCAGTCCTTAAAAAAAATTCCTCTTCTCTAATTTCCTCTTCTGTTATTTCTGGCTTTTTTATCTTCTTGCTCACAGCTTCCCATCCTGTCCTCTTCTTCATCTCCCAAGCTGTAGGAAAAACTGCCTGTGCCTGTCCCAGCCACCTCCTTGCCAAGTCTTTAGCTGGTCAGAGGTCAGCTTTGAAGTTCCCATCTCTAATCAGTGGAACAACATGCGCTGAGCCAGCACCAAGAGCCCTTTAGAGAATCTGCTGATTGTTCTCGTTGTTGTGGGTACAAACAGACAAAGAAACTCGCCACAGTTTTTAAAGAACCAACTCCTTAATGAGTTCATACTATTAACAGTAATTGGAGGTTGTATAAACAGGTCCCCAAAGTCAGCACAGCCCTGATGCACACAGGATATTGAGGCCTCAAATGTCACATGTGAATGTTTCTCTGGGGCATCTGCTCTCCAAAATGCCGTGGAAAGCTGAAGAGCTTTCACATGAGCTGCAGAGACCCCAGCATGTCACAGATGTGAGCTTTGTGTCTGAAAGCTGTCTCCCAAAATGGTACATTCTGAGGCCCAAGTTGGGCTTTAAAGTAGTTTGGTCTAACATCACCAAATCCCTGACAGATGTTGGTTATTTTTGCTCAACCCCCCTGTCCCCACCCCCAGAAAACAAACCCAACAAATCTAAAAAAACCCCACCAAACAAAAAAAACAAAAACAAAAAAAACACCCCAAAAAACCCAAAAAACCCCCCCAACCAAACAAACTGAATGTCTTTACCAAAAAAAAAATACTGAAGTAAACCGATTTTATTAATTACCAGAAATATGTCATGTTATATCCACGTTATATGCGAGAACAAGGAGATTTAGACATCTTGCAATGTACAAACTTTAGATTAAGGGGTAAATTAGTCTTTTTTTTAAATTTTTATTCTGTGTATCTTGAAAGGTGACTTTGTTTTACGGAGTTTATATTTGATAAATGTATCATTATGTTAATACCACATTCCTTTGCTTCCAATCACTCCTAATAAGTTTACACGCACCTGTCAATAAAATACTTCAAAACTGAAAAGGTTTCCATAAAAACTATTAGTTTAATATTGAAGAGGAAAATGGAGGTTGTGAGAATGTTAAAGCAAAGACAGGAGAACATGTGAGAGGAATAAGATTTGGTCTTTTAGAAATTTTGCCCTGAAGAATAAATTAGAACAAATAGTAAAATTCAAAAATAAGTAAGACTGCACTAGACTAGAAAATATACAGCTGATACCTCAGTAATTTGAGAATGTTGGGCCTGTATGTTAATAAAATCATTCTTTCTGAGTAATAAACAATAAGTAGCTAGAATTGTCCTTGTTGGTGTCTATCTTAAGTACAAAGGTGAAAAAAAAAGCAAAGCCAAATGTTTCATTCACGTGATTTCTGTTGATTATATCTGCTAGAAAACTTTGGCTTACGTAAAAAGAGATGTATTATATCAAATTGGATCTGCACATCACATACTTCCTCAAATTACTTTCACCACAGTTACTGTGCCTATAACTGCTTACAACTGTGGTTGTAAAATTGCTGCTCAAGAGGTCATGTTAAGATTTCCCTAAAAGTCCTAATCTCATTTTTTACTAGTTTTACTGACTGGTGTGCCATAATAGGAATGGAAGAGGACCCACAAGATCTCATGGGAGCCAGACTCAGGGTGAGGTGTTCTGTGAAGTCTCTGCCAAAATAAAATTATATGGCTCAAGGATTTGCAGATTTGGACACAGCTTTTACTAACTTAGCACTGCAAGGGGCCGATCCTTTTGTTTTCTTTTGCCTTTCCTTTCCTTTTTATGTAAGGGAGCAAAGTTCAGTTTGTAACTGAAGCTGGGCTGTGTTTTTGACTCACTGTTGTAGTAAATAGGTGTGATTCGTGCTGACAAAATTGAAACAGTAATCAATATTGATACAGTAATTAATAGTTGGAAATAATAAAACAGTTAAAGGTGCAATGCCAAGAAAGAAAGGGAGAGGAGGGGTCCCCCCCTTCTCCTGCAGATGTTCAGAACAGGAAGAAGCAAGAGATAGCTATTACTAAATTTAGTTGGAAGAGAGGAGAATTTGGTTGGACACCAGGAAAATGTTAATTATACGAGATTTATTGCTTTAGTGTTAGAACATAATATTGGTTTATACTATACCAGCTTGGTGCACATGTGTAATCCAAAAGGTGAACTAAAGGACACCGAGGAAAAGGAGAGGCCTTCTTCAAAGAAGACCCCCAAAGACTGGTGCGACCCCCTAAAAGAATAGTGGAGCATGAGTGGTAAAGATGATGATGAGGGTGGAGATACAGGTGTGACAAATCAAAAATGGGAGGAGATGGTGATGACACACAGCATAAAAAGGGGAATTTTGGCTTGGCAAGCTTGTACGTGAGGTGATGGGTCAAGCCCTGCCCTCCGTACCCCGCGCATACCCCGCATGGTTACTTTTGCTCATGTGCTATTGCCAAATTATTCCTTATTTTTACCAAATTATATTGTCAATGTTTCAAGTGTATTCGGTTATTTTTGCTCATGCGCTATTGCCAAATTATTCCTTATTTTTACCAAATTATATTGTCAATGTTTCAAGTGTATTCAATTTTATATATATTAAGCTACTTAATTAAAATTGCTATGACATTTAATTTTGTTTGGGGGTTTTTTGGGGTTTTTTTTGATTGGATAATTGGGCAAATACAGCACTGTCACCATAGGCTGCAGTCGGCCTGGAGCACAGCTGCAGATGGATGGGCTTTTCCTTGTGGGAGCGGCAGGGATGGCTCGCTCTGGTCTGCAGGTGGCACCACAAGGCTGTGTGGAAGGCACTGCAGTAGCCGGGCGCTGCTGTGGTCTCTCAGTTGTGGCTGTGTGGCTCGCAGTCCGACCAGGTAAAGCGGGAATGCTCAGGTAAAGCGGGAATGATGCATTCTGCTGCTCTTCCCTGTTTCTTTTATGCTGAATACGGAAAGCAGCCCAGCGTGTGCGAAAGCCGCTCGATCTGAAGCAGCAATGAATGGGACTCCAGCAAGCCAAATGCAATCTGAAGACGAGTGATTGATACTCTGAGGAGCTTCTGAGATTGCCACAACCTCCTTGTATGCAGCGCCCTTGGCCAGCTGACTCCATCTGAAAACAGCTGGGGTCATCTGAACATTGTCATCTTCAGCTTTCTGTGGAACTGCCCTCAATCTGTGAACACTTTTGTCAATGTGAGCACATGCAGTGCTAGTACAACTACTAGCACTGAAATCAGCACTAGGCAGACATTGCATCACTCCCTTTCAATTACAAAGTGACATCTATGTATTTTAAATGACAAGAAATGTAGCAGTCTTTCTCATTAGATTCGAACCTAGCTTTTAGAAGGACCTCCACCCATTTCACATGGTGTGCAGGTAGTCTGAAGTCCTGATCCTCAGGGATCCAAGGAGAATCTGGGGATCCTCAAGGGACTAAGGACCTAGGGGGTGTAAACTGGTTCAGTCCCACTTGCCACAGCAGTGCTGAGGGTGTTTATGCTGGTACCTCACCAGGGAGAGGGTGACCTCCCATTGCACCAAGGCTGTCACCTGCTCATGACCATCCTGAGGCACAACAAGGGAACAATCAAACCAGTCTGATACGAGGGAATCATCCTGCTGGGGTTACCAGGGCAGCCTATAAAGACTTATGTGTACTCTGTGTTACATCACTAGAAATATCACAGCCAGATAAATATGATATATAATTGTAGTTATGTATGGAAATCTATGGGTTGGATGCTTCTGAAATCATGGGCTCATCCCTCCACTGCTAGCCCAGAGTGCTTAGAGTTGATGAAGGAGACTGCAAAGGTACACTTGTGCTGCAATTGAACTCCTTTATCTTGCCCCATGGCGAACTTTTCCAAGAACAAATATGAAGGCCACCAGCTATGCTACTGAAAGCTGGTGACAGCTGTAGAATGCCATGATGTGTGCTTAACATCTGCTTTATTCTTTCACCATGCTCTTCCCCAGTAGGAAGCACAGGAAGCACAAGTAGTAGGAAGAACACTGTGCAACCTGATATTCCGAAAAATTACCACAAGATGGGGTAAGCTCATTTTAGGATAGCTTTATGTATCAGCTCAGAGATTCAAATTTGCCCTGATGTTGGAATGAATAGTATGTCTTTTCTTTTCATGCAGAACCCTGTTTTAGGTATTGTGTCCAGGGAGGCACTTTTACTAACATAAGGCTGTATAGACATGGTATATTTAGAAAAGAAATGCACAGAATAGAAAAGAAAAATTAAAGCAAAACAGACTATAGGCCACAGCTTTTAAAAACAGTTACTGATTTAATTTTTCAGGAATCAAGTAAATGGAGTGAAGGGGCCTAAATACCTATTTCAGCATGTCCAGAGATGCACAGGAAAATGAAGGCAACGGAAATTTGGGACATGTTATGTTAGCACACATAAGTTGTTGCCAGTGTCTAAGATACAGGCAGATTAATTTGACACCCATGTTATATGAAGTCAGCCTCATGGTGTCACCAATTAACTTCTCTGTTGGTAAAATTATGATAATGGGATGAAATTAGCTGCATATGTTCACTTTTAGCAATAGGAAATGGCTGAGGTGTTTGATATTTTTAATACCATACACTTAAAGTAGAAGATTTGTTAATAGATTTCTCAGGAACACATGAGTTCATGTTCATGTTCTCCCTTTCATGCTCAAATTGGCTCCCCCCTTCAGAAGAACTCATATACAAGGAAAAGGTCTCTCATTTGGGTCCTGTTTTCTACAGTGAATATCTTTGAAGACACAGTATAGCAGTCTGGATTCAATTCTGACTCTTTGGTTTCATGGGATTCAGCACCAGGAAGCAGTCAAGGCTTTCTGGGCACTGTCTGTATCAGCGCAGAATGAGATGCACCTCTGGAGAGGTCTTCAGGATGGATCACCATTGTCTGTCTGAGGACAGAGTGGATCACCTCTCTCCACTGGGTAAGCGCAGAATGGGATGCACCTCTGGAGAGGTCTTCAGCCGATGGATCACCGTTGTCTGTCTGAGGACAGAGTGGATCACCTCTCTCCACTGGGTCTTTTTTAAGTGGGAGCCCAATGCAAGCTTTGAAAAACTAACACAGACACCTAATGTAGGAACTATCAAACCCTGCCCCAGGGGGTTTGATTTCCTCTTCCTTTCTCCAGGCATTGCTTGTGCTGATGGAGAAAGCCCAGTAATGGGGCACCAGACTGGTGGGGAAAACCCATGGAATTCCCTGAGCCTGTGCCCTTTGTCTGTCTTCAGCCTTTCTGCCTCCCCAGTGGACCACTGCTACCGGCATGCTCTCAGCATCTTCTGCTTGCACCTGGTTTTGGAAGCAACCGGGAAGAGTAATCATTCAGCTGATGTTACATCATCATTTTGCAGCTTTTAGGCTTGCTACTGGCAGTTCATCATTCCATTAGAATTAAAATGGACAACTTTTTGTTCAGGTTTGGTGAGTAAAGCCAAATTTGAATATGCTTATCTTCCTCTCTTATCTGTTGCATTGCATGATACATGCAGCCTGTAGTGGCATCCTTGCCTGTGAAAACTGTTTTCATTAAACAACCTAAACAGACTGAAACTCTTGGAATATGTTTGTTTTTGTTCTGTGCACAGATGTGGTTAGAGGGAAACCTATTGGAACACATGCTGGCAGTGCTAAGCTGTGCTCAGTGGAGAGAGCTCTCTGACCAGGAAAAGAGTTTTCTGGTCACAAGTTTCTGTGCTTTTCAGCCTCAGTGTTGTTAAAATAAGTTGCAATTGCATGTAATGCTTTCTGGATGCTGCTTTCCCTCTGGATGGTGATGATGTGCAGCTGTAAAAGCAGCCATGCATCCTGGAAAAGGCCAGCTCCCATGTGAAGAGGCCAAAGAGTGCCACACTGCACCTCTGTTATGGATGTAAGGAGAGCTCAGCAGCTGAAAAAGAATAGAAGGCAGTCATGTGTGAGGGGATGTCCCTATGGCTAAAATCTTGCTGTGGTTTTTTCTGAGCCTGGAGATGTGATCTGTGCCAAGACGGTTTGAGAAGACCAGTCTGCAGTGCAGTAGTAAGGTTTTCATTGCTAAATATGTGATACATTTTTCCAAAGCCACAGAATATTTCTGTTCTAAAAGCTGCAAGATCGGATTTTCTAAGTTGCTATTATATACTTATAAAGCATTCCACAAAAGAAAATCTCTTAGTAACTGATACATTTTATTGGACTTTGGTTTATTTCTTTTTTAGGCACACATGAAATTCAGAATACCAGAGGTCTAAAGTGGATTTTTATACACAGCAATTTTTACATAAAATAAATGTATTCACCTTGCATTTACTAGGACAGAGGTAACTGAGCTGCTCCATGTTCATGAAGTGTGCAAAATCCCTTGTGCTGCAAAATGGACCACCACATATGTTCACCAGTGTCTTAAGGAAGAATTTGTGCCTAAATATAATTATATCTGTGTAGGAAGTGAGTCTCAATTCTCAAAATGCAATTCTGTCTCTGGTAATGAATGCCATTTTTCATAACTGTGTTTCTGCCTGGTTCACTTTCACTTGTAGATAACCTTGTAGCTATTCTTTTCCATAGCATTTTTATGAAAAGAAACATCTGAACATACTTGTGGCTTATGAAGAAACTTCCTTGATTTCTTCTTTTTTTAAAAAATAAATTCTGACATATTGATTGAAATGAATGGGCATGGATTTCCACCAGCCTACGGTGCTAGTGCCTGAATATTGCTATTGATGGCTTATATAAAATGTGTTTCATGATATTATCTAGCTTCCAGGTTGTCACTGTCACACAAAACCCACATAGATCTATTATCACCAGTTAGAGCAGAGTTTGAAGACAAATGAGGCAGGTATGTTTTTCAGCAGATGTTACAGGATTTGTAAGTCTGTCTTGAGACTTGACCTTCACTGTGTTTCTCTTTCAAAGTCAGCTCAATGTTTTTGTTTCCCATAGTCTTTCAAGTGTGTTTTATCTACAGCAATGCCTACAAATGGGTACATCAGTGGCACCAGCTCCTCACGAATGACTCCTGCTGTTACAAGTGCCCCAGAAGGGCTGTACTAGTTTTTGCTGGGGTAGAGTTAATTTTCTTCACAGTGGCTGTGTTTTGGATTTGTGCTGAACAAAGGGTTTATGTTTTTGTTATTGCTGAGCAGGGCTTACACAGAGCCAAGTTTTCTACTTTTTATGCTGTGATGCTGGCAGGGAGTTGGGGGTTGCCTGAGAGGCTGGGAGGAGACAAGTCCAGGGCAGGTGACCCCCAAATAACCAAAGTGATATTCCAGACCATATGGCATCCTGCTCAGGGTATATAAAGTGGGGAGAAGAAGAGGAAGGTGGGGGATGTTTGGATTGATGGCATTTACATTCCCACATAACTCTTATGTGTGATGGGGCCCTGCTGTCCTGGGGATGGCTGAACACCTGCCTGCCCATGAGAAGCGGGGAATTAATTCCTTGTTTTGTTTTGTTTGTGTGCTTTTGTGCTTTTTGCTTTCCCTATTAAACTGCCTTTATCTCAGCCCATGAGTTTTCCAGCTTTTCCCCTTCCTGTGCTCTCCCCAGTCTCACTGATTGGGGAATGAATGAACGGCTGTGTGGTGCCTGGTGGTTTAGCTGGGACTAAACCGCGACAAGAGCAAATACCTTTCTCAGCCATGAGGGCAAGTATATTCTACAGTCCCTCCTTCTGCTTAAAATCATCTGTTTAAGCCCGATTCTTTTGTATTAAGGTCCCTTTGGATCACTCTGGAAATCTAATTATCCTGGAAGCAGGTATAGGTGGAAGACTCAGAGTCCAGAACTGAGCTTGTAGGTTTTCTGCAGCTGTACACCATGTGGGATCAGGGATAGTGCTTTTGTTCAGTCAGGGGCAAAGAAATTCAGAGCAGATTCCCATTAAGGCATCCCAAACCAGACACCTGCCTATATTTACTTGGATACTTGCACATGTGCCCATCTGTCAGGACAGCATTGAGCCCAGAACAGCTGAATCCTCTTCACAGGTGCTCCTGCTGTGCCAGACATGGTGTTTGGTCCCTGATCTCTGTAACTGGAGGTGACCAAGTGACTCCTCAAAGAGCTACCACACATCTATCTAAACAAGGTCTTTTCACTCCTAACCACACTTTCCCCTGATACATGGATTGTCTTTCAGTAGGCAGCTTGAAAACCCTCATAGGCCTTCCCCTTTTAAGGGACAGGTAGCATTTACCAGTAAAGCTCTTCGGCCTTTCCCAGGAAGGTGAGGCCACTGTCAGTCCATAGCAATAGGAAAACAATGACTTTAAAAACAAAAGGAGAAAACAATGTGGAGCTCAAAGCACAAATGAAACTCTTTGCCTGAGAATATAGATGTTCTTGTCCATAAGCAAAAGAACAGAAGAGGTTTTCTGTGCTGGAAAGTAAAGTGAAAAAGAAATTGAATGGAACAAAATTTTAGTCACACCTGAAAATACCAATTGCAATTGATTGTCTGCAGGAACACCATCATCCTTTAAAGCTATACAAATATGTATTTGCAGGCTTCTGTCTATTAGGCCATTGTTGCAGTGTGTTGTCATGGTGTGCCTCAGTTTCCCCAGAAGTTGCCTTCCCCAGGTGGCATGTCAATCACCTCTCTTTTCTTCACCCTTGACCCCTGCTGGGCACTGTCTATCAAACCAGAAATTCCAGGGGAGCATCGAGCGATTGGCAGGTTCAAAGGATGCTCTCCACCCCCTGGGGGGCCATTGGCCCACCCAGGTGTCCCTCTCACCTGAGACCCCCTGCCCCATACCTGGTTGGTGCTCCCTGTGTTCCCTCCCTTCCCCGCGTGTCCCAGGTGAAAGGACAAGCACACCACACGGTTGGGAGTTCTGGTGGAGCTGTTGCACGATTCAGACCCCATGCAGCCCGAAATAAAAACTCTGGATTAAGAACTCTCCATCAGGACCCACTTCTTTCTTCACCTCGCCTCAGAGGTTTCTCCAGCTCAGGGAGGCCTGAGGAGTGACCCCACATCAACAGCAAGCTCCAGTCCACAAGCTCTGGAGCTGTGGACATGCCCAGACTTGTCCCATCGTGCCCAGCTGTGACCACAGGTACTGAATAGTGTCTCTGGGGAGGAAGGATCACAGGTGCCGCTGTGTGGTCAGCAGCTGAGGCCAGACAGACCCAGGCAGTCCCGTCAGTAATACTGGTAATCTCCAACAGGCCATGAAAGCTCTGTGTGTTGATTTCAACAGTGTCTAGATGGACAAAATCAATTAAAATAATTCAATGTAGCAGAAGCAAAGTAGGTCAGCTTCTTCTGGGAGACCAAAGAGGATAATTTTCTGCCATCACTGCTGATGGGGGGATGCCCATGCTCTACATATCACTGACTTTGTATAATGTTTTGGCTCAGGATTAAATTTTACTGCTGCTGAGATTTACAATCCCTCTCTCAGTTCCAGAAATCAGATTTAGGTCTGTGTAAGGTCCTTAAATATAAAGCTAACGTAAACAGTGTAGGACTTAATGGAAATACTATACATGTACCAATGGATTTATTTCCTGAAGCAGTAACAAGGGTTAGTTTTGCAAAAGCTACAACTGATCCACCATACCTGACTTTATATTTTGTCATATGTCTTTCACAGCAGTGTTCAAGTACCTTGTCTTGAAGGAGATTCACACTGGTTAAGAGAGAAGACTGGTTTTAATCCCTCCTTTAGAGACCGATGCAAAGTTGTTTTGGATGATCTCCTAGGTAGTTTCTGCTGCATGCATATAATAAGATAGTGTGCATGGTGGGATAAGGGTACATAGTACAAGCTTGAATTGTTTCTCATGGGAGAAAACTCCACAGCTGGGATGCTTTATACTGTGTTCTTCTTTCATCTTCTGCATCTTGTGCATGACTGGGTACCTTTCCTCTGCAGAAGGGCTCAGAATATTTTCATTAGTAGTAGTTAAAATGTCGCTCCATCTGATATTGTAAAAGAAGATTTTGGGAGATTTGCCTATAGCCTGTCAACGCTAAAGTTACACTGAAAGGCTTCTAACGAGATTTAAGCTCTTAGTCTGGACTTCCATTTGTGAGCTAATAGGATAACTCAAAGGATGCTCATGGTTCATAGTGATAGGAGAAGGTCCTGCATCTGAATAAACACTTTGTAGGTACTTTAAAAATTCCAGACACAAGTCAGGCAGAAGTTCAGAGCCAGGACACTGAAGCATTCTCTGTTGGAGACATTACCAAAAATTGCACTGGATCATCCTCAGATTAAAAACCCATCCAATTAACACCTCTTGCCTTTGCCAGCTTCATTTCTGATTCATCATTGAAAAATTATTAGAGAAACCTCGAGGATTTGTTTTCCTGGGCTATTCCAACACAGTCAGGCAGTGCTGAGCACTTTAGAAGTGATTAAAATGTAAATACAGAATTCTTTATATTTTTTATTGCTATCAGCAAAGTGCTTGTTTGCCTGGGCTATTCCAACACAGTCAGGCAGTGCTGAGCACTTTAGAAGTGTCATCATTTAGGAGGGTTTACTGCTTCTAAATATGCTGTTTAGAACCTGCTTTCTAGACTTTACACTGCCTCTTTCAAATTAAAATCAGTCAAGGTGATTAATGCCTTGTTGCTCTACAAAGGTTTCCACAAAATATAAATCATGACCATATTTTCATATTATCTTGTCTTTGTGACTAACCAAAAAGGAATTCTAGTAAACTTACAAGACCAGCACATATTTATTTTCCTTCTTAGCCAGGAAAATGGTTTATTTTGACTTTTCTGAGTAACATACCTGCACACTTTGCATTAAAATTCACCGAGATTAGGTGAATGTCTCAACTCTAAATATTGCCAACCTGTATTTCTGAAAAATTAGAATATTCCTTCAGGGCTGGGAGAGTCCTGGCTGGGCTAATACTAAGATTGCACACTGATAGGCAGCCTTTCTTTGGAATTAAATTTTAGTACATCTTCAGTGTTTGATACTGTTGGTAACAACTTCCTGTAATAGTAATCTGATTTTCTCATGGCTTGTCACTATTAATTTTTGTTATTAAAGTATTTCTATTCAACCCGTTGTTAATATTCCAGTTTAAATCATAACTTCTGCAGCTACAATACACTCAGGAGTTATTAAAAATGTTGGTGAAAACTTATAATACTTGCTCAATCTTTCTGTCAGGCTTTGTTGTATTTTAAACAAGTATGCCAATGGTACCTTTACTTGGGTCTTTTTCTTTGCCAGCTTTTTTTGGAGGGTATATCATACACCCTTGACCAGAACTTTTCTTGGCTTGCACAGCTTGTCTTTCAGTTGCCCCTCTAAATCCAGTGCATTGATATAAAATTCAAGCTGGAGAGCAATGCTTGTATCTTCCTGCTATTCACTTAAAAGAGAGGCATTGAATTAGTTCTTGTTCTTAAATATGCTGGTTTCGAAATGACTGTAAATGGGTGATTATGCAAAAATATTAGCATCTCATGAACAGGTAGAAAATCCAGAATGTCACAGGCAGGATCTTATTGTTCCAACAGCAAGGATTGTGTTTGTATAAAGTAAAGGGGTTGCCAAAATCCAAATAATTCTTAAACTATGAGCTGCAAAACATGGCAGATAATAAAACTGTGTGAGTGTAATTATATTTTAAATTATTGAAATAAGTAATAAAATTAGAAAGCAATCTTTCATTCTTAAGTTGTAAAACTTTATTATATTATCTTAGCCATTATATACTAAGTAAATGATTTATTTCCCTGTCCATTTATATTTGACTGAATAATTATTCTAATCCCCTTTCATTATTCAGATGGTGTATTGTAAATTGAATCCATTACAAGTTTGTCTTTTATGACTGATGTATTTTGCACATAAAACTCAGCTGAATAAATTTCAGGAAAGGTTCTTCTTAAACATAAATTTATACAACAGGTTCTCCTATCTAAAAATATTTTTAAAAAAACCAATCTAAAATGAGAGTTTTGTTCAAAGAGTACCTACTGGATGTCTTGATGGTTTTGCCTCAAACCTTTTGTAGGGTTAAAAGAAAACCTGTCCCTCAGGTTTTCCAATAATGAGCATCTTTCTCCTGTTTCAGGCTCTTTCAAGTATTTCTCAATGTTAATATATGTTCTTTGTATTTGGCAAAATGTAGGAAGATCCTCCCTTGCCCCAGCTCATGCTGAACATGTACATTCCAAAGTCTAGATTCTTTTTTTTCCTCCTTGGTGACTTTGATCTTCACAGCAAGCATTGAACAAGGCAGTTGGACTAGATGATATTCAAAAGTCCCTTCCAACCCAAGCTATTCTACGATTCAATGGAATCAAATAAACTTAGGCTGCCCACTGATTGCTTCAAGCAATCATCACAGAAATCCTTGGGACTTCAACTTGCAACTCCTTAAAACATTCTAAACCAACATCATTATTAACAGAAAATTATTTCTTTATTTCATTCCTAACAAATGGTATAGAATTATAGTCTAATTTCAGTGCTAAAGAATAAGTTTGCAGCAGTAATTCACTATTCAAAATTTCCACACCTCCAGGCCAAGTGGCAATAAATCACAGTGTGTAGCGGCTGGGCTGACTGAGGCAGCTTTTGAGAGGGACATTCTCCAAATGATATTATTTCAATTAATTAACACTGGAAACTGCATCCCCAACGCTTGCTTTTAATAGCCCTAATTGGATACATGTACATCTCATTTATTAACAACTCAGTGAAATTCAATCATTTGTGGACATTTCACACTTCAAACTACATAAACTGGTAATGTTACAAACCCTTAGCTTTCCAAGCATTCTCCCACAAAAATGTGTCAAAATAAATATTGCTTTGGCTTCTCGGGTTTAGCAGGTGTGCTCAAGTCAGATTATAGCAACTGCAATTAATTATCTTACTCTCCCTGGACCAATACCCTTTGCTTGCAGTCATTGGTTTCCTCACTGCTGTTTGAATAATATGATTAATTTGATCCATCCTTCTGAAAAATAAGGTTCACAGAAAACAAGTAATTTACAGTGGTCTTCCAGTAGTTTCAGACATCTGGCCCCTACAGCTGGAATCAGGAATCATTATTGTAATCATTATTACCCCTAAAGAAAAGTTCCTCAAATACCCCTAAAAATGCTCCCAAACTTTTTTTCCAACAATGCCTCACCTATGGCCAGAAGCTGCTTTTAAAGGACAGGTTTGCCTATGTAAAAACCATACACAACTCCCTGTGTGGATGCATGTAATTATATATGTCTTCTAACAACACTTCATTTTCAAGTACAAAAATTGTAAGTATATTATCAACTTAGCAATCCCTCGTTAGCATCCTAATGAACTGAAAAATGTCTAATGACATTGCATTTATTAAGGACAAAAAGGCTGCTACCTCAATCTCTTGTTAAATGTAAGTGTCCTAAACAGAATGTCCTTCACAAATCTGCTGGGTCTTGCTTTCTGAAAAGTTTATGGGAGCTTAGGAAATGCAAAGATATTTTTTGATTGTACCTAATGAATAACTTCTTCATGTGCAAATGGAGAAAAACCTTGAACTACAATCTACCTCTTCTTTCATGCAATTTTACTAATTAAGAGAAAGTTGTGAAATTCCTAGTAGTAAATTTTTCTAGCCTTTGTGAAAGCATATACAGCACATGTATCTGTGAAATCCACAAAGTGTTTGTATCTAGTCAATGTTAGTAATTTCTCAGAAGTGAAGCTGTGGGAAAGCACATGAAACCCTCTCCTCTAGGGTCCCCCACTCCTTGGTTGGCCAGCTGATGAATGATCACCAGAAATCAGACTCAGAAAAAACAAAAGAAGCAACAGCTGCCACAGTGCAGGACATAAAAAAACACCACCTTCCACAAATAACTCAGCAATTGTTTTGAATCAGCTGTAGTGGGAAGTGTTACTTGGTAAAACAAAAGGCTGTGATTTCCTAGTGGGTTATTTTCTACTCCGCTGTATGAGAGATGTGTTCTTGACTGCCCAGGAGCACAGCCTTCCTCTTTGGGGACTGAATGATGGCTTACTCTCACATGAGCCTGCAAGAGGTATTGCAGGGGGACAGCTTTGGGACACTGGGCACTCTTGAGCACTGTGAGGGATCTGAATAATCCAAGCAGATACTTGGGGCAAAGGATGGGTCATTTACAGCAAAGCAGAGGAAGAAGTGCTGTAGCTTTTGACAGATAACAGTTCCAAAGTCTGGATGTGGGTCAGATAGGCAGAAAAGGCAAGCTTCTCACTTTACAAAGTTGTTTTCTGGTGGAAGTCGTATCTTCTTGATCATGGCACATGCTGAGCATCCCACCTGCTGTAAGAACACAGCACCTTAGTGCATCCACCACACAGACATCACCTGACACCTGCAGATTCTGCTGACCTGAAGCCACCAGCATGCCTCTGGAATGCAAGTGTTTCTGCAGCAGGACCTTTTACAGAAAAAAGTATCAATTGTTTTCTCATCTTCTTTCTTAGGGGAGAAGACTGTTCCTTGTTAGAAGGTGTTATTGTAACAGTTGTGGTGTGTCTTGCAGATTTTGGTTCTTAGAGCAACTGCATCTGTTCAGCGGTAACTGTGTAACATTTTTCACCCTAGCTGAAGTTATTGGTCTGTGATAACTTCATTTTTAATGAAGTCTATTTTTGTTTCTATTCACTCCTATCTGACATTTCTGTTGTTGTGTGTATTCTTATTTCTCATGCAAAGAAACAGAAAACATCATAGTATCCTGCAAGGAAAAATAAATTGTCTAAGTAAAGTCTACAACAAATGTAAATGACAGATATGTGCTGGGAGATGATGTGGACATGTTAGGAATGCCATAAATTATCCATATCTTCTATTTTGACCCAGGGTCTCCTGTGAGGTTTCAGTTATATCAGAGCGCAATGCTTGAGGATTTGAGCCACAGTTTTCAGCTTTCTCTCATTCATTGTAATGAGTGTCAGGATTCTTTCCCGCACTGATTTTAATTCACTGCACCAGCCTTGTGCCTAAATTATACACATGAGCATCTGGCTTTCCAAGGTTTGGAGCTCCTAAACATTAGTGGAGGACGTTTGGAAAAGATTGCTGTTCCTTGCATTATCCCACCTTCTAATGATGTAATACAAAGAATGGAGCCAGCTGCAGGTGGAAATTCACTGCATAAAGTCAAATGTCTTTACACCATATGAAGATAGACTGTCCTTGCATTATCCCACCTTCTAGTGATGTAATTCAAAGAATGGAGCCAGCTGCAGGTGGAAATTCACTGCATAAAGTCAGAGAGGCAAGAAGCAGCTACTTTTCTTTTTTTGATGAGGGCCTGGGAAGTCATAGATGCTGAACAGAGAAGAGGCAAAGCCAGAATATGGGGTCACAAACACATGTCCTGGAGCAGGGCTTGTGCTGGAGTCCTGAGCCTTCCTGAAGACTGTCATCTTGATCAGGGGGAGCATGAGAGTCTGGGAGAGACTATTCCTCAGATGCAGAGACTGACACCAAAAGCCAGAATGGGTATTTGTTCCATGTGGTGTGATGCTTTGCATGGCAGAGCTCCAGCTGCAAGTCAAGCCTCAGGGCACAATGGCACTTGTCAGATAAAAACTAAGAATATTTTTTTCCGTGTCCGTCCTGTTCAGTGTAGAGATTTCCACAGAAGACATCCCTGTGATGTGAGGAAGAAACAGAACAATGCACTGTGGTAGCCCAGGAAGACTCTGTCAAAGAGGTGTGAGGGACACCTTGGCATTTGTGTCCAGCCACATTTGTCCTGGCCAATGCAGAGCCAGTGGACCACATCCACACACATGCTCACTAGTGTGCACCCTGCATTTGGATTCGAGTCCAAGGAAACAGGGTTTGACCTCTAACTGCTCCAAAGGGATTTCTTCATATTCTCCCATGCCTCTTACTCATGCTTTTTGTATTTAGTATGGCCACACTCTGAAAAAAAAAGCTCTTTCAGTCACATAAATTTCCTCCCTCCTAGTTCTCTCCCTCCTCCTGGAGTATGCTGGGCCACGTATTTGGGTGAACTCTGTGGAAGGGTTTTCTGTGTTTGCTTTCTGATATTCTCTGAATATAAATCCATGGATTTGTAAAATGTACTTTTTGAATATGCACACATGGTCCTGATACCATTGTTTTGGCCAGCTGCCCTTTTCCCATGACAACATTAGGGACCTCTCCCTCTGTGCAGTTCCACTTGAACTTTGTTCACTACCCTCTGTGTCAAAAGCAGGAATGTTCACTTCTACGATGAAAGGAATGAGCTAAGACACAAGCCAGGGTAAGTACGTTGATCTGCAAGAGGACACACTCTTGTGTAATTTAGGGAGAGGACAAATGCTCCATTGACCTGTACTCTAGTATCTGCTTATTTATCTGGATTAGATAAACAGCCAATGGCTATACCTCAGCCTCGGCAAACAGCAAGTTCTGTCAGCACTGCAGATACCATTTGTTCCTTTATTTTATGGCAAGGAAGGAAGGAAGGAAGGAAGATTACCTTTTTATTATTGCTTTCAAGGACGCCTCACTGCAAAGCCTGCTTTCCTCTGCCCTGGATGTTTGGAGCTCTTATACTCAGATTTTACCCTGTGACAACATTCTGCCCTGGACAAGTTCTTGAGCATGTTGCACATTTAATGAGACTGACAGCAGTCAGCTTAAGCATAGGCTTAAAGACAGAAATAGGAGATCCTTATCTGAACTCCTATGAACTGGGTGGGGGAAAAGCATTTTGGTCTGGATCATAGATGGGACTTCCAACAAGTTCCAGCTTGGTTCCTATGAGGCTAACTTAGTCCTAGCATAAAAAGAGAAAGACATTCTTTAACTACAGCTTTGGGAATTTAACCTCTGTTGTTACCTCAGATGCTGCTATACCTAGGCCTTTTTTCTATTAGCTGCAGAGAGTACAAAGCAAACCTGTCCTATGCAAGCAGTTTCTCCTATCATCAGTACCAGCCTGGCATGAGAAGGGTGTCTTCTTTTGAATATCCTGGCTCAGTTAATGTCATTTATTTCACATTTGGAAGACCTGGATGCTAAAACTTAGCATGGGAGAAATTTAATTTCAAGCTTGAACATAAATGTGTATCTGGTTCAAATTTGCAGTTTGCTTTAACTTGCGCTCAGCACCACTGACCAGACTACTGAAAGGACTCTTTCTCCCCTTACTTTTGCTTAGGACGAATGTGAGAGAATCATAACGCAAATGTCTCACAAATGTTGAGATATGTTGGATCTGGCCCCAAAGTTTTCAGAGTATTTTTCTCAAAGAATAAAAAACTTCCCTTCAACCTACATTTTAGAGAACTTTGCACCAATTAACTCGATTGACCTATTATCCTGCTCTGGTAGGGTTTAATTTCTCTACTGAGTTCTGCGCAGTCTTTTTTTTCAATCAGTACTTCATATGGGCTTTGTGTCCCAGCCAACGACCACAAACACCTTACCAGGATGTCTTCATGGACTTCAGGGACAGCTTACATTAAGCTACGACATGTGTTTCCATGTGCCTTCAATCAGGGATTTTGGCAAACTTGTGAAGAAATTCGGTTCTCTCTTACTAAAACCAAGAAATCCTGGATTGGATTTAAGTCACTTTTTGCTTCCTTCTTCCTGTGCTGAAATGTTTGAAAAATTACGGATGTCCTCCCAAGCAGCAATAACATTTCATTCAGAAACCTTTGGTAGCCTGCTGATTGATATACAGACACTGGCTACAAAAAAGCCACACTTTTCCTGGACTCACTCCAATAGCTTTGATCTAGAAACTTAAGAAATTTGCAAATGTTTTGTAATGGGAAAGAGAAAGATATTTCACAGAATGTTTAGGAAATGTTGCCCAAAATGAACTGTTACACACTAAGGTGGAGAGGATATATGCAATAGTAGACACACAGCAAAGATGAGCAGAATAGCAATTGAAGAGGTAAATATACAGCTCCTCTACTTGGTATGCAGTGGCAAGGGCTGGTGGCTACCAAGTGACTGGTGGGTGTAGATTTTCAATACGAGTGCAGGCTGCACAGGTTTATTTTCACAGTCGAGTCTGTAATCCCTCAGTTCCTTGAGGTGCTGGATGCGATTCTGAACATTTTCCCATCACAGGGTGTGCCTGAGTGTGCTTGTCGTGTCCTTTTGTGTGCATGGTGCAGGTGCATGTGTATGCATAGCCTACAGAGCACCAGGGCTTGCCTTGAAGCTGGGATTATCACTCTTCTCCTGTCTTTGAAAATAGCAGGGCACCACAATGAGTTAATAGAGAAGTTATGGTCTGATGTGAGCTTTTTCCATCTCAAAACTGGTACACAGACTACTTGAACTCATCTGTATGTATTGTCTTTCCCCTTCTGCCACAGCTTCTATTTTCTCTTTGTAACAATCTAAACAAACAGTTTCATCCCTCTCCTCCCACTTCAGCTTGCACAGTAACAGCTCTCTGGGACTAATTGCTGGCTTTACTTCCTTCCTATCCTTGTCTCCTTCCTCTCCTCCCAGCTCAGTTTCTGGTTTAATTAATACACCTACTACCAGATGTTTCCACTGTGCCAAAGGAACTTCTACACACCTGCACAGGAGGCCTGTCCTCTTGCAGCAGGGAAACCTGTTTGTCCAGGCAAGGTATTAACTACACTTAAATATGTACATGCAGCCATAGGATTTCAAACACGAGTATCTGCAAGCCACCATTCTGGAAGTTAGCATTTTGTTCTTGTTCTGCTTTTTCTGACAATGTACTGTCAAAAAGAGAGCAGAGAATCACCTTCAACCACACTTACTGTTCCATGCAGTGGTCTGCATTGGTGAAGGAGTTCCATCCATGGGGACCCTCTGAAAAGTGTGTAGTGACTGGAAAATGCAGCCTTCCAGGAGATGAGGCTGTCCAAAACCTGATCTGAGAATTGTATAATCATCTCCCTAATTTAAGGCAGATTTTAAACACCTCTCTATTCAGCATTAAGATGTTGCTTTCTCCTTAATGCCCACCTTCAGGCTGTTCACAGAACATCCAAAGTTGTTTATGTATACTTTTATTCTGGATTTGTTGCCTAGCTGGGGATGTTAGGCCTGGGACAGAGCCTGAGGTTGGTTTTTTTAGTTACATCCTAATCTGCCAACTTTCTGTGTGCTGTGCAGTTCCCCAGAGCTGCCTCATGGCTCCTGCCAGTTTTATTTACCTACACGTAGCTCATTTCTCTTTGGATGGATTTCTGTGTTCCTGTATCCCACAAACCACTTACAGGTTGCGTACAACAGGCTGGTACTCGGGCATGGCTGCAGTCCCCAGGGCAGGGAGTAAGCAGCCAGCCAAAGGAGTGTCCCCCCTGACTACTCACAGGAGCCACAGGAGCACTTCAAGGCTCACTGCGCTCCTTGCACGTCACATTTGCCAGGTGCCAGGCTGTCTCAGAGAGCCTGAAGAGTGGACCAAGCAGGTGACTACACAAGGTGAAGAGAGAATTATACCTCCTAAAGTGAGCCTAAGCTGACGTTGCCCCTAGTGCTAAGAACATAAAGTTAAATTTCAATTTAAAAATAACAGCAATAATGTGGACAACAGTACCCCTGGGAGTGAGGCTGCTCTGCAAACAGCAGGGGAAAGCACTGGGAAACTGGCCTACGTTGTAGCTTCTTGCTAAACCGACATGAGGTGGCAGTATTTCAAAATTCTACAATTTTGAATTTCAAAATTCCCTGCTGCAAGAGGACAGGCCTCCTGTGCAGGTGTGTAGAAGTTCCTTTGGCACAGTGGAAACATCTGGTAGTAGGTGTATTAATTAAACCACAAACTGCAGCACCAGCACTGCTTAAGCTCACCACTTGTATCCTCCTACCCAGTAAAGATCATCCGTAACAATCTTCTGTAAAGGGTCATCTGCCTTCTGGTTTTTCTTAGGATTTATTGAATAGGCCTCTTTGTGGGAATAGTCTCTAAAAATATCTGATTTTGGAGTCTTCCTTTAATGTAAATATATTTGCTATAATTTCAGGTGTAAGTTTATGGCAGCCTAGTAATGTAAGCTATTTTAACATGAGAAGGCCTATGCTGTTTTTTCTCGTGTAAGATTTAGAGGGACTTAAGCTAAGATAAATAAAACCACTCCTACAGCGCTATGATTGCTCAGTTGGAAGCCTCCAGTACAATAAAACATTGATATAATCGGCAACTTGTATTATGACGACAATTTTCTCATATCTGCACACTAGCACATTCTCAGAGAGATCTGTGACACATTTGTCTTGAGCATCACCCTCGGTGCTGCTGTGAGTGCAGTGCTTGAGGCATCACAGTGGGAGCTACATCAGGCAGCTCCGGTTCAAAGGGCCAATAGCTCTTGGTGGCCCCTTGGGGGCAGGCTGGCTTGTAGGGTGATTTTCAGGATGACTCGTAGGATAATTTATAGAGCAGTTCTTGTAATTGCAAGGGAGCATCTCTGTCAGTCTCTCCCTTTGTGACTGTACAGGAAGGGACACCAGGAGCTGGCAGACCACGCCAGCACAGCCTGACAGCAGAGCCCTGCAGCAGGGGACAGGTTGTGTCACGGGGATGCTGAATGTGCAAGCTGTGTTCCCAGCCCCAGGGAGGTGAGAGGCTGGAGTCCACAGCACAGACTTCAGCTGCTGGAACTCAAGCCTGTGTGTGCTCAGGGTTCAACATTTGTCACCACAGGTTACAGGGTCAGGCTAGAGTCCTGCTTATGGCACAGCTTGCAATGAGCAGGAGCCTTAGGTGCTGAAGGACTGGCCCCCACCTTGTGATCCTTAATTTTAAAGACTCCAGCATCAGGGACATTTTCTTGAGTAACTTATTTTAGAGTAGAAGTCTCCTGGTGAGGACATATATGCTGACTCTGCAGAAGTTCTTTGCTGGGTAACTTAAGTAAAGGAGGGGCAAAAAGTCAGGGTACTATAAGATCTCTTCTAAAATGGTCTAGGGTTGCAAATTTGAATCAAGTCTTGCTGCCTAAGGAGGCTGTTTGACTTGTAAATCAGTTTCTGTTTACAGCTGCTGGTGACAGATCCCGTGCTATTAAAGATGATGTCATTTCATAGTGAAGTGTCTGTTTTTCCCATGGTAAAGATGGATCTGTCACCCCAGATCAGACTTTTGGTTCATCACATCTTGTTTTCTGCCTCCAGGGAGGGACAGTGCATAGTGCTGTAAAAAACAGCAGTTCACTGTCTCCTTTAAAATTCATATAACCTGTGAAACAAGGGTATTTGTCTCACCATCTGCACATGCTCAATTAATGCCCTAACACATTAAGCTTCACTGCACTTCTAGTGTCTTGCATCAAGTCAGATCTTGCTGACAGTACAAAACATACTGAATTTGTATTAATTTCCATGGAGCTGCACCACCAAAGATTTAAGTGCCTGGTTCCCTACTGGTCTCCAGTGCATATGCAGGGCTCCCCAGGAAACAGCAGCTAGGAGGTTTTCATTAGAAGCCTTTGTAAGAATCACTTCTTGCAAGGTCATAGTTTTCTCATAAGCATGCTGAAAAATGGGTGAAAAACAAGAATAGCCACACATGATTTAGTCAATGGTTAATGAAACATATTTCATTGACTCAAAGAAAGCATGCTGTTAATGCCCTCACGCAGCCCCCAAAGATTCAGAGGGAAAAGACTTTTTTTTACTTCTTGTCCTTCAGACTTCAGAGACACTACAGTTACATCCACATTCAACCACTGCACTGAGAATTTGGGCCCTGGGAGTTCTGCTACTGTTAGAGTATTATTTGAATCTAACCCATGTTTCAATATCCATTTAGGCTCACTGTTGCTTCTCTCTCTATTGAAATTAATGTTCCAGCTGGTTCTAACCCTGGTTAGTTACTATCCCAGTCACAAAGTGACTTACACCTAGTGCTGTGCATAAAAGATACACAGAACACCTTAGGTAACTTTGAAACAAAGCCCTTAGCCCCAGCAAAAGAGCAGAGAAAACCCAGACCACAACAAATTGTAAAACAGTATGCAAAAAAGAGAAGAAGCAAATTCAAAAAAAGAAAATGGAAGCGGCACTCCAAGGCAAAATCCTTTCAATGAGACAGCTGATATCAACACTCCATGTCCTGTGGATGTAGCCAGTTGATAAGATTATGCACTGCTGAGAAATATCATTACTCTGGAAAAGAAATAAAGATTAATGCTCAGAAATGAGGAAAAGGCTGGAAGTCTCTGGTGACTGAAAAATGAAAAACAGCATCATTTAGACTTTGCTCGTTGCTGTTGTTAACTCTCCAGGGAGACCCGGGCTGTGCTTTGTAAGCTTTATTGCAACTGCATTGGCATTAATCATATGCCTGAAGGCAGCATGGCATGTTGTTTGGCAAATGATGTTGTGTGATGTGATGGGAAGGAAGAATTTCTTTAGATTCTTCCCCCATTAATAATGTTTACCACGCACAGACTCGATTCTGATCTCACACTGGTTTTATATAGTGATTTCACTGATTTATGCTGTCATGTAACAGAAAACAAGGCCAAGATGTTGGATGATACAACCAGTCATCGCTCATTTGAAAGCATTTGGTGCATTGCATTTTAATAATGCTAATGATTTTTACTAATTGCAAACCTGAAAAAAATTGAGAAGAAATCAGAATGAAATAAAAATCTTTTTCCTGAAGAAGACAAACTTGCTTGTGTCACAGGAGAACAAGGCTTTATTCATTGTTTCCCCTGTTCATGCTCTATGGTATCAGTTTACACCATTATGAAAGGAGATTTAGATCCAAGAGGTTTGTTAGAAAAAAGGAGGTATAATTAAATGCTCTGTGTCCCGGGTCATTCCCAACAGGAAATTTGGAGGCAGGTCTTCTGCTGTCCTAGAAAGGGGAGTTTGGCCAGAAAAGCGTGGGCGGCACTGGGCCCTTGTCCTCAGTGCCAGAGAGCAGTCCTTGATCTCTTTGTTTGCTAATCTGGATATGGACCTGATGACCATAATTTATGAACACACCACTATCTAAACAGGAGTCACAGAGTTTTCTCTCCTGCCCCACTGTTGATGTCTTCACAAAAGAAGCTGGGAAACCCATGGATAACACAGGACAAGACTGTATTTCAGTTCTGTAGAGACAGGATGCTGTGGTACAAGCCCAGAGATGGAGACAGCCTAATTAACTTGAAAATTATTCATTATTCAAGGCTCATTAACATCAACCGAGTAATACACTGCTATGGATTTTTTCTGGATGATGATCATTGGCATCAGCCAGCAGTTCAACAGGTAGTGGCTAAAGGCTAAGTGGTGTTACTACAATTCCTGCTCCCAACAGCTGGAGTGGGACTCCACTGCTTTTTGCCATTGCTGTCTACCAGCAGCAGATGATGTGTTTTGGAAAACCTCACTCTGCTGAGGAGACTAAGACTCTGGGACCTGCCTTATGTGCAGATTCCAGAATTGTTCAGGTATTCATGTATTGACCTTAAGACAATTCCCTAGTCTTTGAGTGCAGACATAGTTCTAACTCACAACACAAAATTCCACTGGTGCTGCAAAGTGACAGAGCACAGTTCTCTGCTCTTAGATGTCTAACTGCCTTAAATAATAATTTTCCAGGCAGTGAGATATGATGCCACCAGGGAAGAATAATCAAATGTTCTTAATGATTACCCAGGGAATCTGTAATGAACCCTGCCCAAAGGACTAGGAGACAGAGCTGGGCCCATTCTCATGGTCCCTGAGGAAAGCACAGCATCCCTTGATGTGAAAGACCTAGGCAGAGAATAAGTTTTTTGATGAGACTGTTCAGACCAGTGTGTCAAAATCCCCATTTTTAAGTATATCCAGATTTCCAGAGCATCAGGAGCCATGATCACAGGACACCAGAGAATGCTGCTATACTAAACCCACTCCCAGCATACAAAACCATCTTTCCAGAATATGTAGAAGTGCTTTTGTGCTTTTTTCCCAGCACCTCTATTCGAACACAAAATTAACAGTGCATGAAAATAACATAATAAATTTGTGAAGTCTGGAGTCCCCTTGGTCCTACACTATGACCAAAGAAAACTTTGCTTCTGCACTTAGAGGGATGTTTCTATCAGGTTTTAGGGAACCTTGAAGAAGTTAAAGGGCACACAGTGGTGACATCCTTCGTGTCTCTCCATCAGATGTTTTGGTTACCAGGAGTTCAATAGTGCAGGACACTTTTAAAGATGCCAATCAGAGCACTAGGTGTTCTATGCCTAAGAGGAGTGAATCTGGGCCCCTTGGCATTTTGTCCTCGTTTGTTGCTCTGCCAGGCTTGGCACTCCTCTTTCAGCTTTCCCTCTCTTGGAGAGGACCATCCCTGGGCATGGCTGCCAGTAGTCCATCAGCTGGCAGACAGGAGCAGTACCAGAACAGCAAGGGGGAGAACCAGGCTGCTGCAGCTCTGCACCAGGGAAACCTTAGCAGGCTCGAGGAGAGGTGCAGGAGACAAAACCTCAAATTGCACCTAGACGTTCAATGGGAAAATGGGCTGAAGCAAAACAAAAGTTTGGAGTAATATTTTCAACAAATTCAGATATTTTTTGCTATTCTGAACCGGAGTGATTGTGATGTGCAGATTAGAGCTCCATCAGTTGCTTCATAGAGACATATGTATACAGCTTCAGTCTTACTAGAAAAAGGTGATTATTGGATTTTACTTGATTTGCTTTGTGCACTTGTTTGGGTTTTGTTTGGTTGGGGGTTTTTAGCTTATGGGTTATCTTTTAAAGGTTTCCCCTATAAAACATGAGAACTGTGAACTTCCTCCTTGCAAGAAAGGAAAGCCCTGACTGATACATCCACAGGACTGCAAGTGAATGGGTTTTAAGTGAAGGGAAAAAAACCCCCAAATATTATAAGATTCAGAACTAAATTATGAATACTGAAAACTTTTGAACAAATATTTTTCTCTAGCTCAGTAAAAAATAAACCTCTGCTTGTCTCATCCAAGTATTATCAGTAAGCACCTGGGAGTCACAGAGAATACAGCCTGCTCCTGTGAGTCAGGATGTCTGCTAGGCACTTCTCAGGAACATTTACCTTGCAAGCTCTTTCCAAGGAAGCGATTAACATTGATTTCAATGTGCACAGTGGCATTGCTTTTGCTCTAATAGAACTTTATTGTTTGACACTTTGCTCACTCAGTTTTTCTGCTTACATGCATTTGTCCTAACAGCAAGCTGCAGACACAACAGGGGGGAGCAGCCTTCCCCTTTTTCAGCACTCTCTGTGTATATACTGAATGAAACATAATATTCTTAATAAATAAATCATGCAGTGCAAGATGTGAAGGGAGCAGGAACAAAGGAAGAAAAAGGCCTGACTGAGTTTGGCTGGCAAACTTCAGAGCATGCTGGCCTAATGTCTTTTTTTCATTGAATTCATGCAGATTCATACAGCTACTTCTCAACCCTTCATACATATGCAGGCTTGAATTTGTGGAGGTTGCAAAGAAAATCCTTCCAAGTGTAAACAGCACATAAACTCCTTGCTATCTAAGAATGTCTCTCAGAGGTGCAAGCAGCCTCTGTGCTCCCTGTTGGAATAATAGCTCTGAATATTAGCACTTACATATGGCCAGAAGTGTGGCTATCTCTAACAAGTGTGTGCTAGCTGCACCTCTCAGTTCTGGTCCTGTCACAAACTGTCACATCTACTGGATCTGAAACATCCACAGGCCCTGTCTGAGGGGAAAAACCACTTGAGAAACAATGTCGGTACTTTCCTGGCTGTGCATTTGTTTTTCAGAAGTGCTGAGCATCCACAATGCAGGGAGCCTTCCCTTCTGGGCACAGCAAACTGAGGGTGCTCAGAAGGTTTTTGCTTCCACACGAACGGCAGCCAAATGCAGAATGTGCTGCAGGCCAGGGGACAGGGAGCAGCTGTGCCATGGTACGCTGCCCTGTCATTGCCACTGTCACTGCCCCAGCGCCCCTTGGAGCGAGCTGCAGCTGCAGCAGCAGGTTCTCTGCACCCCCAGGTGTCCTGGCAGCTCAGAGGGTGTGGGTGGCACTTGCTGGTAAAGTGGTGCCTGGGCATCATTTCAGAACAGGTCTTTCACAGAGACACTTTTGAAATTTCCATGCCACAGCTTTCACCATGTGCAGCAGTCAAGCCTGAGAGTATGATTTTGGGAAAAGGAACAATATGATCTAAAAAGCAAGAAAACAAAACCTTTAGGACAGCTGATTGGTGTTCTGCTGACGTGCAATTTCATCAACTAGTGACAGCAAGATATTGTTCCACATTAAATGTGGATGGCTTGGAGAAGGTTATATTCTTATTGCCCCATAGAAACCAGTAATAAAATTCCTGATCCTTTTTCTCTGAAGAGATTCTTTTGGGCTAGACCCAAAACTTTCTTGATGCTGATTGTTGAAAATGAAGGTGAGACAGGTGTTTCTAGTGTTTTCTTGTGGGCTCTGCACTGATATCCAAAGTGTTTCTGTGTTCAGATTTCTCATGCTGTTGTTTCACAATTGTCCACCTGCTCCTGGTGGGTTAAACAATGTTCTTCCTATCATGCTTCCAAGTGTTTGGGATTTCTGATAAAAGAGGGAGCAGCAATGTCCATTGCTGTTACAAGAATGGCATTTTTACATTTGCTGACATTTCCTTCTGTTTGCCAGTATCCCAGAGCCAAGTCAAACAGCCCCACCTCCTCTTGCCATTCTTGCTGCTGACAGCTCTTCCCAGTTCACCTTGTGGTCATGCATTTCCAGGCAGTGCTGTGCCTCAGCTTTGTGGGACAGTCTCACTCTCAGTCCCTGTTACAGGATCCAGCTCCCCCGCCCCAAGCCCAGCTTGTGCGGCCCCTGCACTCCCCTTTCTCATGGTGCCTGTGCCTTCCTACACTGAGACTTCACCCCTGCAGCAGAAGGAGCAGTCAGAGGATGTTTGTAACACCACAGCCATGTTTTTCAAAACATGCCTCCCTTATCACTCAGCTGGAGAGAGCAGGGTCCCTGGGTAGGACAGTGCAGGAAAGCTCATCTGAGAGACCCTTCAATGACATCTACTTCTCTTTCCCTGCAACATCTGGGTCTCCAACCCTTTCTCCCATCACACTGATGGAAACAGGCTTCACCAGCCACATATCAAAGTCTCTGCAGCATATCCTGGGGATTTGCACACTGGCTTCCAGTGACCCAGCTGGGTAAATCTGGAGCATGCACTTCTGTTGGTATCCTGTAATGAAATGGTTTCACAGCCTCACTAAAATGGGTGTGTTGCACAGAGGGAAAACTCCCAAATACCCCAAATCTCCCAGCTTCCTTCACCATGCATCTGCTCTTTTTTTCCCTTTTTTTTTTTCAAGAAATGAGAATGTTTGCTGTAAGTAAGAATGTAGCCTTTGAAGCTGAATGTAAAAGAGTAATTTCCTATTGGATCCTGTAAGAATTTTGCATAGGAGGAACAAAAAGGCACTATATAAGATGCGTAAATAGTTATATGACTGGTTTATGTTGAAAATGTGCTTTCTTGTAGCTACAGGGACTATAAAAGACAGTCTGAAGTACTGTCCTATCTTTCATGAGAGGAGGTGTTTCACAACAAAAACAGAATATATATACTTGCTTTATTTCATTGTTCATTTTCTAGAGATGGAGGAAAGTGACATAAGACATTGTGCAAAAAAATCAAATGTATGCACATCTGGTGGTTGCCAAGAATTGTATTTTGTGCCACATTAAGGGTTATTTTCTTCAGGGCAATATTTTTCTTTTTTAATTTTAAAAGTATTTTACTGTAAGAAACATCTATAGAAAGGTGTATCTGCACAGGGCATTTAACCTCCATTGAAGCTCACAGAAATGTCTGAGGACTGACAGTAGACTCTTGATCATGACCTGTTCTTCCTCCAGGTCTTTTTCTCCTGGCTTTCACCAAGTCCTCACAGTCAGGCCTAAATTTGACTCAGCTGAACTGTGGACAGGTTCTCTACAAAAGGAAACCAACCCTTCAGTAATGTTATTATACACCCATCACAGGATCAGGATAGATGGAGAGGGCTGAAGGAGCTGAGGCAACAAGGGCAAAGTGCAGAAATGGATGATGGATAAAGAGAACATGAGGCAGCAAGGCAAAATGCAAGAGGGAGATGAGTCCAGGAGAACTGCGCTCCTTGGGCGCCTGAGCGTGTGCTGGGAACGCGTTGTAGTGATGGTCTTGCAGAGCCAGTGACTGTGCCATGAGAGAAATGGTGCTGAGAAGGGTCAGAAGTGATTGAGAGTCTCTGTGAATACTGTGCCAGGTCCAGAGGTGGGCAGAGCAGCCAGTGTAGTTAAGGGAAAGGGGCTGTACTGCTGTAGAGCTGCACCAGCAGCACAAGGTCCAGAGCATGCATTCCCCAGGATCTGATGAATGTGGGGTGGGAAAGAAAACACAGTCCCTGCAAAATGACACTGGGATGTGCTGTAAAGAGAGGTTGTACAGATGCTTCTATGTGTAAAGATGAAGGAGTGGGGCAACACTGAGCTTTGCACTGAGAGTAGTGGAACACTGCTCACCTTGTGCCTTCCTACACCCATCAGGTAGGACCTCCAGTACAGGGAGCACTGCAGAAGGGCAAAGCCACCTTGTTATGGACGCTCCCCTGTCTTAATTTCTCCTTCTCTGAAAAAGAGATCAGAAAATAAATAAAATGATGAGTGTGAGGACAGCTACTTAGAAGAAAACTTGGCCATTTGTGCAACAAGGATGGAGGTGGGTCATACCAGAGCACCAACACACAGCCATGTCATTACCAGCCTTTGGTGACACAGTGGCATCCAAAGCAGGGTAAGGCAGAACAAGAAACTTCTATGAGAACTTGCAGCAGGAAAAGCTACAGCTGCTGGGAAACAAGGGTGCAGAGGTAACCCAGACTCCAAATGATGAAGTCCTGGAGAAAAATCTGGAAATGAGAGAAGAAAGGAAAGGATAAATCCTAGAAAGGTCTGGAATACAGGTGTGTGTGTTATCACAAGAGCTGAGCCCCACAGCTGGCCCTGAGCTGCAGGCAGTGCAGGAGGGGTGTGAAAGCACCAGGAGGAAGGTGGTGAGGAGGAGGCTTAGGGGTCCAGTGGTGGCCAGGCTGTCAGTTGGTATCAGCAATAAGATGTCAAAAGTTAGTGTGAAACTAAGCTGCTGGAGGGCTGGGTGTATTTACCTTTGGTTAAAATTTCAGGTGGCAGTTTTGCAGCTTCAGGCCAAATCCTGTTCCCCACTGAGGCCACAGGCACAGATCCCTCTGACTTCACTGGCACCCAAGAGTTCACTGCAAGGGGAGAAAGCAGAGTGCTTGGCTGATGAAAAATGGAAGTGCTGAATAGTGCTGGAGGAGTGTCTCTCACCTCCCTGCTGTTTTCCCCTCTGCCCTGGCGTTCCAGTTGGAGCTGCTCCTGGCTGAGTCAGTGCAAGGTGCTCTCTGGTGTCAGGCGCCGGGAGTCACTGCTTGCTGTGTGACCTCAGCCTGCAGGGGAGGAAAGGGCACTGGGGGAGAAGGAGCAAACGCAGCTTGAATATTAAGTCAAAGTGACGAATGTGCATTTGCTCTCAGGCAAAAGCCACAAGCCCCAGAGCCATCTCTAAGGCTTTCACTGGGGCAAACCTCTAAAATCACTCAGAAAACTTTGTCTGTGCTCTTACCTTAGGATTTGATGTTGTTAGTTCATGTTCAGTCATTTAGTCCATATGCTGCAAATGGTCAGCAGTGCCATGACTGGCATTTTGACAGGGCAGAACAGCATCTCCTCTCACCCACTTACAGGATCTAGTCATTAAAAGTCTGCCTTTTCTGCCCGAGCATCAGAAAAGGCTTTAAATGTCGATTAGTCCTGTCTAAAAAGTCAGTATTGCTTTTCTATCTTTAATCTCAAGAAGAAAGGGAACAATTACATGGTCCAAAGTCTTAAATAATAGCCTGTAACTCAGACTGCCTTCTCATGATTGCAGCTGGTGTCATGACCCTTGAGAAATAATCTCAAACATGTCTTTAACACCACTGGTCCACTTTGATGAGAAACAGGCTATCCATTTAATTTTTTACATCTCTTTCTACAATATTATTAATTTCTTGCCTTTATTTATTTATTTATTTTTTAAATTAAAAAGCATATTCTCTCTTCCAGATTCTTGAAAATTTAACAACACAAAGTAAAGGCCAGAAGAAACCCTTACCAAAGTACTCTGGCATCAGGAAAAAAGTTCACATCCACCATGGCAACTCCTTCCAGGGAGAGAGGAAGCAGGGCACCCTTTGCTGTTATGATGCTGGGCAGGGATTAAAATCAGGCATCCAATGCACCTAGTTATAACCAGACTTAGTAGAGGAGCTGGTTGAGATTCTGCAGGTGAGCCAGTCCTGGTAAAGTCACTGCTGCAGAAAGGGACTGTCTACAGAGCAGAAGCTTCATCAGAAGTAACTCAGCAAGCAGTGAATGCAGATAGTTTGTGCTTTGCACACCTTCCCCACACATGAGTCTGATTCCTGAGCAGTGATCTGCTCTTTCACATGCAAACACTGTTCATGGGAGAATAGAAGAGATTTTTGTAATTTAGAGCAGTGCCTGTTCAGTCCCTTGCACTCTAATTACTTTCTAGAGAGACTGTATTGCAGCCCTTTATAGTATTTTGAGCACTATAATTGTTTAGAGACATGATTACATCTGGTACCTTGGCCAGGAAATGCTGGATTTTTTCCTAATTTCCCTTGGATAAATCTGTGAGTCTTGATTTCATTGTTTATATGAATGAGATAATCAGTAAATGAGTACACATATAAGGAATTTGTGTGCCTATGCAACTCTGTGTCTAAACAACCAAAACTTGTGTAACAACCATAAACAATCACTTAATCTAATGTTGCAAGTTTTCTTTCTGTCTCTCTGTTTCTGTATCAGTGTACTTTATGGATGCTGCATCATTCCTGTCAGCCCTTCAAAGCGTGGGAATTGTGTCTCCTCCTATCTGCCAAAAAGCACCTACAGTGTTTTAGAACCTGGTGCCAATAAATAAATCAAATAACAGCTTGCACCAGAGATCTGGGACTCTCCACAATTGTTTTTATATTTGAGTGAATGATGTGTGGTGGAGAAAGCTGCTGAGCTTGCAGCTGCAAAGACTGAATCCCTTTATTTACCCACTGAACAGCTACAACAAGGGTGATGGGAGAGCAAACTTCTCCCATTGCCCCATGCAAGCTGGGACAAACCTCTTCCAGCAACAACTCAGTCTCCCTACTCTTGTCTTTGGTGTCATGCCAGCTGTGACAGTGGCTTTTTGTGATAGCAGCTTCTTATCACTGAAAACTGGGCATGAAAGGGTCTCGCTCCCAAAGGTCAACAAACAGATGTGCATAAAAAGGAAACCCTACAAACGTCTGAGTAATTCCTGATGCTTAATTGCACCCAAGGGCTGCACTGTTGGTGTCAAGCATGTGTTCCCTTTCCTACAGCAGCGCAAGAAGATTAAGTATGAGAGGGCCACATGTAGCACCCTGACTGAAACAGGGCAACATGATTAATGTTCAGGCTGTGCTTATTAAGAAAAGAATAGTAGAATCATTAAGGCTGGAATAGATATTAAAGATTATCTAGCACAGCCATTATGCATGTTTGCCATTAAACCACACCCACATGCCTTTGGAACAATTTCAGGGATGGTGATTCCACTGCTTCCCTGGGCAGTCTGTTCCAATTCTTGACCATGTTTTCAGTGAAGGAATTTTTCCTAATACCCAGGGTAAACCTCCCTGATGCAACTTGAGACTATTTCCTCTTGTTGTACCATTTGTGACTTTGGAGAACAACCCCCATCTGGTTGCACCCTCCTTCCAGGAGCTATAGAGAGTATTAAGGTCCACTATGATTCTCCTTTTCTCCAGACTAAACATCTACAGCTCCCTCAGCCACTCCTCATAGTTTGGCTTCTGATGACAAATCTGATCTTGGAACTCTACATCTTTAAAAGCAACAGATTCTCTGTTAAACTAACTCAGCTTTCTACTGTGATTGAATATTTTTTCATGTAATTCAGTCACAAGGCTGTTTTGAACATAGGAGACTGGCATGGACTTTCTCTGTTTTGAATCTTGTAAAATAAAAACCAGGCCTGGCTCCCATACTGAGCCCAGGGGACACCACTGGTGACCAGCCACCAGGTGGATTTAAATTCACCACCACTCTCTGCACCCAGCCATTCAGCCAATTTTCTACCCAGCAACATGTGCATCCTTTCAAGACCTGAGCATCCAGTTTCTCCAGGAGAATGCTGGCCTGGATGCAACAGCTGGCCTGGGTGAATGACCTCTTGGATGTTAGCACCAGCTCAGTAAATCCCACAGTCACTGTGGCTGTGGCCTGGAGACGCTGCCTGCATGGATTGAGTGCATCCTTCACGTGTCCCCAAGGTGCCTGACCAGGACAGACCACAGCCAGGATATGGGACTGGCTGTGCCTCTGTCCTGGCCCAGGACTTCTCTGCTCTGCAGGGCGTGAGCTGGTGTGTAAAGCCATTTCCATAATCCTCAGAACATAGTTACTCTCTATGCTTAGCTCAGCTTGGAGATGCCTCCTTTGCCTGTAATGCTTTTGGCAGAGTAACCTCGCTAAATCCAACAGATCCCTGATCCAGCCTCTCAGTTCAGCACAGGATGTCCTTGTAAAGCTCAAGCAGCATTATGCCGCAATACCTCCAAGTGTATGTTTGAGTGTTTCACTGCACAGTGAGAGACTGCACAGGGAGTTCAGACCTTTCCACCAGCCAGCACAGCAATAAAATCAAGGCCAAGCAAACAGAAAAGGCACTGAAAGAGAACCAAATTTTGTTGAATAAAAGCATTTCACAAAGAAACCCAGAATTATTTCAGTAAATTAGATGAAAGATCACACACCTATAAACAAAAAAGAAAATTGCAGGAGAGCTATTCTTTCCAGAAGGAATGAAATTTTCCTTTTTGCCCTCTGGTAATCAATGGTAAAGCCACAGCATATTTCACTAGGAATAGCAAAGCATGCCTGAAGACTTCCCGAGAGACAACAACAATCTTTAACAATTTGCACTGGAGCAGCTGAGAAGGTCACTTACTCTCTGTGCATGCTGGGAGTAATGTGAGGGTAGGTCAGGTACAGGTCACAGATTTCTGTTTAAACAGACACAGCAGTCCCTGTACCCTGCAAAACTTGTGGTAAAAAAGAGCCCAAATATTGTAGCTGTTGTGCCATATCATAGGTTCCAGTGAGTAAGTACAAGTATTGTCTTGCTTTCTTCAGCTCTACAGTCTTCACCCCAGAGCCTGCTTTTGTGTGTGCTGTGAATTTCCTCCATTTGATCTGTACTCCAAACTCACCAACATCAATAGGATTTTGGGGTTATATTCAATTTTGAATGAATGAACTTTGTATCACACACTGCTTCTGGTTCCCCCCTTCCAGAGAAATCGGTTTAAAATGCCAGAGAAATCAATAACCAAAGCTGAGTTAACAAAACACTGAACTTTACCATTCTTATTGGATTTGCAGCCCTTCTGAGAAGACTGGATGTAGTTGTGCTGTATCTACTACATATTAACACATCTCACAGGTACCTATCATGCTATCTGACCATGGGAACATATGGGACTCCACTTCCTCAGGCTTAACAAATTTGTTCACAGAAAAAGATACATTATGTGCAGGATTTCCCTTTTCTGAAGTATAACTCCATAAAAAGAGGATTATGCATTTCTCTAAAGCTTCTCTTTTGAATGATGCTTAATATTCTGTTTTGCTGGTTAGGAAGGTAAATGTCACCAGTTTTGCTTCTGATGCCAAATCTGATCTTGGAACTCTACATCTTTAAAAGTGACAGATTCTCTGTTAAACTAACTCAACTTTATCTTGTGATTGAATATTTTTTTCATGTAATTCAGTCACAAGTCTTTTTTGAACATAGGAGACTGGCATGGACTTTCTCTGTTTTGAATTTTGTATGATAAATTTTGCTGCCACTATAGCCTCATACTTGTTGGTCATATTCTTATCCAATATAGAGGCTGGGTTTGTATTTTTCCTTCCCCATATTTAAATGCACACCTTTTATTGTGAAGTGGGGGTTTTTTGTGTGGTTTATTTTGTTTGTTTGTTTGTGAAAATTAGATGTCTTTCTTTAAGCAAGGATGGATAAAGAGGGTGGTGGACATTCATATGAGTGCTCTTGTTCACTTTGGCCCCCCAGTGAGGCTAAGGCCTGACAGAGTGAGGATCCCTGCCCATGGGGCTCTGACTCCCTGCCTGGGGCTGATCTAGCTGGGCCATTGCAGCCAGCCTGCTGCTCCTCCTGTCTTGCTCCTGAGCACACACTCTGCTTATGGGACAGTCCCAGACCTTCATATATTGAGGGTTTTTGGGGAATCATCTCATTTACCTCTTAAAAAACACAAAGAAGCTGAAATTAGAACCAAACCCTTTAAGACATACAGAACCCTCAATCTTTAATTTAAGGAAGTTCATTCTCAAGCCATTATTAGATTAAAATGTTATGGATCACATTCTCAAAGCCATGGAAATTTAGATTTTTAATAGCCCAGAGCAAACAATTTTCTGGTGAACCTCTCCCTACCTCCCAGCTGAAGATATATTTGCTTCTAGTGAAATAACTAGAGGATTTTTATTTTGTTGATTTTGATGCCAAAAGCATGTTACCAAAGGGCTGTACTGAACAGTTGAAGGCCACTTCTGCAAGGATATACAAGATCCCCCATAAAATGTTTGTCTCTCAGTGTGAGGGAACAAGGTATACTTGTAAGTGCAGCAGCTGGTACTTGGCATTTTTGCAGCTCTTTTTTCAAGGAGTTGGTCAGCATTGAAGAGAATTGTCTAGGAGACACAGAGTAGCAGAGTTACTGGGCTGGCTCCATGTTCCTGGATGGGGGACAGAACAGGAACTCAACAAGCTCAACAAAGAGTTCCTTTCAAGTTTGTTTTCCAGTTTAATGGTGAATAAAGGTCTCCCCTGCAAACTGTAAGAACTTGAGAACATAGGAACAGAAGCGGGGGAAAATAGAATACTTTTTGTACTTCAGGGACTAGCTGAAGCCCAAGAAATTTAGACTCATAAAGTCAATGTGCATGTGTCTAGTACACTTTTTGTTTCTCTGCCAATCTACGTAAAGGGACATTTCAGGCCCCAAACTCTCTTTGGGTCCAATTAGGCAGCAGTAATTTACTTGCTGCCACTGCTGTCACTTTCATTTTGATGCTTGTTTAAATAAATTCTTTTAAAAAAGGGCAGTGATTAGTTACCCAAGCCTAAAATTTTAGTGCTTTTGCTTTTATGACAAAATATCAAGCTCTGACCTGACTTGGCACCCCACACAGTGATGCACTGTGTACATGTGCTCATCTGTAGAACTGAAAACATTTATTAAAGAAGGGGTCCAGGCAACATGCTGTACTGTGATGAAAGGGAGTATCTTCCACTGGAGCTGACACAGCACTGTCCTTGCTCAGTGCTGCAAGAGGACACTGGCCAGAAGGTGCAGTAAGTACTGGAAGAAATAGTCTTTCCTGCTCCTGTATTCTCTGAACATGTTTGTTATGGCCAGTTCCCGCAGGTACTGATGATAATTGCAGCCTGTGGCTTTAGTATTTGCTTTTCAGGTTGGTAATCTAAAATTAATACTATTTCCTTTAATTTATTGGTGCTGCTTTTCAGAACTGAGCAGGCTGATGAGTTAGTTAGGACCATATTTTGAGGACAGCCTGGGCTGACCATTTGTCATCTCAGGTTGCTGTTATTAACTGGTATGTTCCCCCACTGAAGTGGATTCAGGCACCTCACAGCTGTGTCACTGTGCACTTTCAGAAAGCACTCAGCAAAATGAAATCTTGTTCCTCTCCAAGGGAGGCACTGGGATGAAGTGGTACAGGGTACACAACAGATGACAACTACAGGATTCCCACATCCCACTTCCCTGTGGCTGATCACACCACTCTCCATGCTCTTTGATGAGAGATGCTCCAGCTGGCATCCCTGGGCTGTGACTGCACTCAGTTGTATGCTCCTGCTGTGTTCACAGACCTGTGTAGTTACTTGTGCTGGAGGAGGAGCAGAAGCCTCATGTGCCAACTCCTAAGCAAGATGCCTAACTATGGTTCCATCTTTCCATCCCTGAGCCTTGCCTCTGGACACTGATAGTCTCTGAAACCCAGGTCTTAAAGTCCTACGTACAAAACGATGCTATCCATGTGTTATGAACAGAACAGACAGGATGATTAATCAGTGGATGAGCTGCACTCATGGTAACACATCATACATAAAGGGCAAAAAGAGAAACCTGTCAGACATAAAAGAAAATACTTCCCAAGTGACTTTTATTAACTGAAAGTGCCAACAAGCTTTTAAACAGAGTCACCTCACTCTAATGCCTTTCCTGCAACCTTTCATGCTGGCTGACATTGTCCTGGACACATCCCTTAGGTGTCTTGTCATACCATAAGGACTCTGGAATTAGGTTATTCAGGATGTTCCCAATTATCTCTGTTACTCTTTACCATTAGAGCAGCTCTGGGAGCTCTACAAAAATAGAACCAGGAGAAAAAAAATAATTGGGAGCAAATTAACAATGGAAGATGCAGCTTTGTCCTCCAAGGCAGCCAACTAAAGGTTTCCTTTTTATCTTTGCATTTTGATTTGCTTGCATTTATCTTGATCACCTATCTAAACAGTAGATGCAGACAACAAACAGGAAAGCTTTTTTTCTTTAAGGTACACAATGCCTTCAAGTCTGCTTTGGCTACTTTTCTCATTTAATACATGTCTCATGTTATTGGAGATGACCTTCTATTCTCTGTGCTACAGGGGGGTTAAAATCTAGGCCTGAATGTAGGGTCCTTCTCTGTTATAAATGCTCCTGTATATGCCACCATGTAAATTTTATTAAATTTGTGAGTTTACGTAAGGTTTGTCTTTGCCTGTCTGATTTGGGCAGTGCATATGGTTTATGTCAGCATTTGTAAGGTTATCACAAAGGTTATCTTAGCTAAATTATGGCCCTTTGTTTATCCATGTGGTTAGTTATGGTGCAAACAGCTGCACTGTCAGTAAAATCTTTCTGCTGCCCTCAACCCTGACCCAGAGGTACCAGACTCCGAGAGGTTACATGGCTTCATATGAAAGTTGCTTTGAAGGGGCTGTGAATTAAAGCTGACACTCTACCTGAAATACCTGCCCCCAAATTAGCTGTGAAAAATCAGGTAACCAGCAGAAGATGCCAGTATGTCTTTGTCTAGCAGCTCACTGTGGTCAGTGAAGCTTCCCCTCGCCCTGGGAACTCATGCGTAACGTGTCCTAAAAATAAGAAAAACTGCAGTTGCAAAGGAATATTTAGAAGTACTTCAGGAAGGTGGAGGGGAAAAGCCATTCTGCAACATTTGAACATGATCTGGGCCTCTTGATGGCTGGGGACTGCCTGCTGCTCCAGCAGTCCTGAAATCATGATGCAGGGGTCTTTTTTCCTGTTGCCATGAAATACCTGCCATTTCTCCCTTCTGATTTCCCTCTCTGTCCACACTTGAGTGTGAAATAGCAAAGCTCATGTTTGCCAATCAACACATTCAACAGTCTCTTTCTTTACATGCATTCTGTCAAAGATGGGAGACTTATGATCCACTTGAGGCAGAATTTATTTTGTTCTTGCTTCTTAAATTGTCCTAAAATCAACTGCTAGATGAATCATCAGCTCCCTTTTCTCTGACCCATTGCATATCACCCTGCACTTTGCATGGAGACTTCAGTTTCAAATTCAGAATTTCTGATTTGGACTCACTGTTTCAGTCTACTTATGAGGCTTTGTTCTGATCTGGACTGTGCCACTGGGCCTCAAGCAATAAAATCAGTGAAGTAAAGTGGTGCTAATCTGCTGTGCCTCCCAAATCTGGCTCTCTTGAGTCTGTGAGCGTGTGCCTGTGTGTATGTCTGCCTAAAGAAGTGCATGTATGTGTGTAATCTAGCCGAAAAGAGGATCTAATTAGAGCTAACCAAATACTGGAAGTAATTTTTCTTTGAATAAATTATTCAATGCGTTTTGTCTTTGTTCATCTCATAAATAATTCAGCTAATAGTATTTGAATGGTGCTAGAGCTCGTAGGCTGCTGCAGGAATGATCAGTCAGATAGCATATTCAGTGAGGAAGAACAACATTTGCTAAATAATGTATTTGGCAAATAATATTCATCCAGCCCTGGTTTTAATCGATGTAATGAGAAAGGCAGACAGCACATGGCACTTGTGGATAGCTTGGCAAGTGCTTGGGGAGCTGATCCTTTCAGCTCTGCCTCCTTCTCTCCCAGTACAAATAGATGTACAGAGTTTCCTGCTGGTACCCATGTGAGTGCCCCAGCTGGGCACCCCCACTGGCATCCACGTTCCCAGAGCCAGAAGTAGATGTCCAGCTCTCAGCACGCTGTGCTGGGCTACCCAAGTGAGCCTGCTGGCTAGCAAACTTCTTGCCAACTCCTCACTTAGTTCCTTGTGTGCATAGTTTTGGGTGTTGGGCAGAAGCTCTACCAGTGCAGAATGCCAGCACTTTTCCCGCTACTTTGCACTGCGTTATGTGTCAGCAAGGGCCATTGTCTTGAGCCAGCATATATAGAAGGAAAAATTTTTAAAAAGCAACAACCCACCCTCTTTTACTAGACAGGAAGGTTGCAGGCTTACAAATAATTTATTGGAAAAGGAGGAGTATCTTATTTGCTGGAGGAGCTGATTTCAGGGACATGAATGAATACATTTTGGGGGTAATTTTATGCCAGATATTATGAAGGCATGTTACATTTTTCCTAATTTTTAAGTTGGATTTTTTGGTTTCCTTCCACCATCCTCACTTTTTCCTTTTTTTGAAAATAAACCCCAAAGAAATCCAAACTCTTCCTTTCCACATGACATTTCTTTTTGTGCAGCCTTTCATCTGAAAGAACTGTTTTTCTTGGAACTGTTGAGCTAAGCCTTTGAAAAAATTAGATATCACTGGCTGTGTGAAACGTCTTCCTTCTTTTCAAAGACAAACCTCAAGGATATCTTGTTTAGAAGCTTCACATCTGCTTTATTTAACAGTACCCAGGGCCACACTATCCAAATTAGATTTTTATTGTATTTTTATGGCACTATTATTAATAGAAAAATATAAATAATCTAAAAGATCAATGCAGAGTGCCAGACACTTTACATAGTTGCTTATTTCTGAAATACGCCCATTGGCAGGGACCTTTTGCAGGCTCAGGTACTACTTATTGTGGCAGGATCTGTCACATTCTTTCCAACCATTGCACACATACATAAATGCATTCTTACATTCCCATGACGGCTCAGCAGGCTGACAATGTTTGAAATTATTTTGACTTTATTTATAAGGAAAGTTAAGAGTGGGAATTTTCAAGGCTAGGTCTTTTCTGTCTTTAGTGGTACAGCAGAAGGAACACGAGCAGTGAACAGATGCTTAAGTAGAGAAGTCAGCTAAATAAAACAGGTTGTCCAGAGAAGCTGTGGATCCTTCACGTGTGGAAGTGTTCAAGGCCAGGTTGGTGGAGCTCTGAGCAACCTGGTCTAGCGGGAGGTGCCCATGTCCCCAGAGCAGCAGGGGTGGGAGCCAGACGACCTTCAAGGTCCATTCCTTTCCTTTCTATTCCTTTTGAAATGGAAAGGCCCATTTCAACTCCAGCCATTCTATGATTCCATGACAAAAAATACACACTGATTTCTCAGTCAGATTTTTCTTCAGCAAAACTGAAGAAGTTTTGCTGTACTTTTCTATTTCCAACTGCAGGGGAGATGTTGGTCCCTCACAGTGACGCCAGTTTGGCTTACGGTTTTTTAGCAGTGTGAGCCAGGGTGGATTCTGCCATTCCTGGTGGTGAGGCCTGCAGGCCACCAGTGCCAATGCTGCTGTTCAACCTCAGCCAAACTGGTTTTAGTCCGAAGTCATCATAGCTACTCATGGTGAAAGTTTGTAGAAATGCAGTTTTGCAGCTAAAATTAGTTTGTAATCAATTTTATGCAGCATTAATCACTCATGTTAATCAGCCCCTCCAGTCATGTTTAAATCAAGCTGTAAGACCTGAACCAGCACAACAAAAGGCTCCATAAAATCAGGCTGAGTTATCCCCCCATAGTGACTAATTATGTTAATTAATTCAAAGCCTGATTAAACAAAATTATGCTGAAACAGAATAATCTCCATGAGTCTTCAGAAATTCTTCTTTTATAAATAAGGAATGAGTAATTTACTGATGTGGAAACTTGGGGTTTGTACATGTGTTTTGTTTTGGTTTTTAATTTACTCTAAAATGTGCCTATTTCATTTCTGATTTCATAACAAAGCCCTGTGGCCTCAGGGCTTGCCTGTCATGTGTTGTGGTAATGTCTGATTTGTTCCTGAAAGAGCACTTGGCTGCCCCAGCCTTTCCTCACAGGAGTGACTGAGCAGAAATTTCTGAAAACAGGGAGCACCAGGGTTGACTCTAAGCAAAACCCTCAAGCCTGAAATTCCCTGCTATTTCAGAAACATTGGCTAAGGCATCTTGACCATTGAGGCTTGGTCATCCAAGCTTAAAAATAAACACCCTTGTCTACCAGGAATCCACGGAACCATTTTTAACTCACTGCAGTGAAAATTAAGCAGCTTGATGTTTGGATGTTGCCAAGGAGCTCTGTGAGGCTCTCCCAGCCCAGGCTAATGCAGCTTGCCATGGCACCACTGGCATCACTGCTGCTGCAGTGTGATTTGCCACTCTGTGATCCAGCCTGTGGGGCAGCAATGCTCTGTTAATTGCTGTAATCAACTGTTATTATAAAATAATAAAATTCTCTGTTGGGCAGGCTATATGCCCCACCTTGCCCACATCCCAGGAACCCATGTCAGCCCCAGCAATGCTGGGCTCCAGTTGCCCACAGCCCTCCTCCCCCTGGCCAGGGGCCCATGGCTGGGGCTGCCCTGGTGTGTCTGGCTGCCCTGCTCCTGTCCATGCCCTGTGTGCCAAGCCCTCTCCTAATGGACACCCATGGGGAGCTCCCCTGGCTTCTCAGCATCCTCAGAGCCCTAAGAGGAAAACACCCCTCATTTCAGCATCTCCTGGCTGCACAGGTGTGCCACTGACAGCCTTATTTCAGTGACTGAGGAGGTTTTATGCCTTTCAGCAAGGGTGACAAGTTTGTTCTAGCCCATGGGTAATTGGGCGTTAGCAGAGGGTGTGACCAAAATGGACAGACTGGTGCTTGGAGCTAGAATTAACTACTTCAGAAAGTCAAGGTTCAGCTGAGAGAAATGAAAGTACTGAGGAGAAAAATGAAAATACTGAGCTGCAGTGTAAAATTATTCAACATCAAATGATTAAAAACCAGCAAGCAATATTGTAACTAAATAACAGAAATAATTGAATGTTAGTAATCAGTCTGATTATGATTTATATCCTCTGTAGTCCTCTGAACAGCATATTATTCTTTTTACTCATGGTTCTCTGTGTCTGAACCTTTTAAACTCCAGAAGACGAGAAAAGACCTCAAATGCTGGATCAGAGGTGAGGTGAAGCCATGTATAGAAGTATTCTCTTCTCTTCTCTCTGGTTTACAGCAAGTGGAAAAATAAGGAGAGGCACTTCAAGAAATAGTAGCTGAGAGGCATGAAATTCAGGAAGCTGCTCATCACTCAGGTAGTGAAAGATATCAGGAAAAAAAAGATCATCAAAACAGTTTGCTTATAGGGAAAGAAGAGAACATCTGGTGATGGGATATGTTATTAGGTGGAATAAGGAAATCATCAGTGATGGGAAAACATGGATGTGCTGGATAAATATTTCTGTTTTGCAGTTGGAAAAAATAATTTATATCCTTGTTTTAAATAAGAAAATAGTTTCCATTAGTAAGCAGAGTGACTGTTGAAAAACTTTTAAGAGAGAAAAAAAAATTATATTCATACCTTCAGGGAAGGTACAAGGCAGGACTGTAAAGGACCTAGATGCAAGGTTCACAGGGCCCATTGGTACCAATGCTGAGCAATTTCCAGTACCTGGAAGTCCCCTGTGAAACAGGGCAAAGGCTACCTTTATGCCAGTAGCTCCAAAAAGAGGAATGGATTAGTTGTGCTTCTCAGTGCTGCTTAGTCTGACATTTGGCTGGAGTGAAAGAATGGAAAAGCTGATATGTGATTCATGTGATAAGGACAGAGGAAGCAGCAGAGTATAATTCATACCTCTTAACATGTGAGAAACCCAAACAGAAAAGTGTATATTTTTAGTGTCCATGATTTAAAATTTATGCTTTAAAAATTGGAGTGTGGAGAAAGCAGCTAGAAACTGTTTTACAGGCTGGAGGAAATGCCTTGCAGGAAGAAACTCAGAGGTTAGCTTGTCAGAAAATAGATGGAATAGTGCCTGAATTAAAATTTATAAGTAAATTCACAGGGCTAAAATGGCAGACCCTAAAGGCTTACTTATCCTGGCAGTTCAAGAGAAAATGAGAAGCAATGTCTGAGAATCAAAGCCAGAGCAATGCATCTGACAGAAGGCTCACGTTTTTAACAGAGAGGATGACTGACGAATGTGATGGATTCTCCATGTTTTGATGGCTCCAGATCAAGGCTGAACTGTCTTTTAAATATGCAAGTTCTTGGGTTCAGTACAGGGAAAAGTGGCTAAAATGAAATCACCTGTGATATGTACACAAGGTGCCTGACTAAATGGTCTGTATGATAGTCCCTTCTGGCCTTAATTTGTAGGCCATGCAAACCTGGAAGATAAATATGGTCTTGTATAGGTTTTATAGATAAACATATTTATATTTTTCTTTTTTATTTCCTGTGCAAATAAAGGCAGCGGGGATGTTCAGTGCTCTCAGCCAGCTGGGTGAGCCTGGGAGGCAGGAGGGTGTGTGCCCTGCTCAGTGTGACCCATCACACACACAGCCCGTGCCCTGGGGGTCGAGCTCTTGCAGGCACAGGGATTCTACATGTTTTGATGGCTCCAGATCAAGGCTGAACTGTCTTTTAAATATGCAAGTTCTTGGGTTCAGTACAGGGAAAAGTGGCTAAAATGAAATCACCTGTGATATGTACACAAGGTGCCTGACTAAATAGTCCCTTCTGGCCCTAATTTGTAGGCCATGCAAACCTGGAAGATAAATATGGTCTTGCATAGGTTTTATACACAAACATATTTATATTTTTCTTTTTTATTTCCTGTGCAAATAAAGGCAGCGGGAATGTGCAGTGCTCTCAGCCAGCTGGGTGAGCCTGGGAGGCAGGAGGGTGTGTGCCCTGCTCAGTGTGACCCATCACACACACTCACACACACACACACACACACACACACACACACAAGCAGCCTGTGCCCTGGGGGTTGAGCTCTTGCAGGCACAGGAGGCCTGACTCTGCATATAAGCTGCCCTAAACAGTCTTCAGGGACTATTTCAAGGATAAAACACAGAATCCACCCCATAATCCCTGTGGGTCTCCTGGGAAGGAAGGGCAGCTAGGGACAGGTTTCAGTTTGATTAAGCTGTCATAGCAGACCCTTTCACCCCCAAGTAGCTCCTTGTTCATTGCAAGTTCTTGTGTGGATATGAAATGGTTTAAAGATGCCCTACAAGTTGCACTGCACCCTATGAATCTGCCCCGATATCAAACCCAAAACATCTCAAACACATTGATGACCGTTCTTTTGACAGTAGAAAAAGGAGGAAAGAAGGAACAATGACTCCCACACATGCATTTAGTGCCAGGCAGGGGAGAGCAGATGATGGTGAGGGACAGCACAGACCCAGTGGGCCACATTCTGACTCGGGCATTTTGAGGTCTGGAGGAAACTGCAGAAGGCGCAAGTGTCCAGCACCCGGGATATCACAGTCACTCAGGCGTGCAGGTAGAGTAAAGCTCAGTGTCCTGTTCTTACAACACATGATGTGGTGTCAAGGTTTGTCTGCTCCCACTTGAGAGGCTAAAAAGAAATGCTTTACCAGCCTTTTGAGACATTCTGCGCTGTCAAAAAAGAAAAAGTTTCACTGCAAACTTGTATGTTGTTGGCTGCACAGCTCTGTGAAGTACTTTGCGTGGTAAAAAGTGCCTGAGAGGGAGGATTATGCAAAATGAATAAGTGAGCAGAGGTGACAGATTCCTCCAATAGACAGTTGGTAAAAGAGGTTAATTACAAAAAGATTTTTATGTATATTAAGCAAAGTGCTCCGTCCTTTGCAGCTTGCTGTTGCTACTGCAGTTAAAGTACTGCAATTTTTCATTTGTAATCCCATGCTCTTGGTTTGGTCTATCTCTGTTTTTTGCTCCCATGTGAAATATTTTCTTCGGCCTGAATTCTTTGCCTTTTTGGATCTCTTTAGTATCACTTTATGAACAACATTCAGAGGTTCTTCTCGATACAGTGTTGCAAATGTTGTTTATTACCATTCTACTGTGCTAGATACTGTACAAAAACATGTTGAATTACTAGAGATATTCTTAGAGAATTCTAGGAATATTCACTTTCTCAACCATATTCCAACTACAGTCTTGCTAGAGGCAAGATGCAGATTTTATGGAGAGAAGTAATCTTCTCTCAGCCTTTTTTTCTTAATCATCCCCCAGCTCTACTCTGTTTCACACCTCTTGCAGCCATTTACACCTGACTGAAGAGAAAGTGAAGTAAGTGTAAAATGCCACCCACTTTGCATGGGTGGAAATTACTGCATATAATGGGGAAGGCAGTGAAGGAATCAGGCAACAGGGAGGGAGGTATCAGCCGTGCGTAGTTAACCTAAAGACCCTCACACCGAGATGTGCAGATGTGAAAGTGCCAGCAAAGGCTTCTGGAGAAACAGTTGTTGAGACGGCAGGACTCGATCTGTGCTCATGCAATTATGACCTGTCCCATTTAATCTCCGTGGTACTAATTCTTTACTGGTTTAATGAATTCTCAGCCTGCAATGGACAACTATGATTTTATTATAATTTTACAGTCTTTTTTTTTTTTCAGTTTTGATTCTGAGCATGAAAATTATGTTTGAGGTACACTTTCAAGTTCTGCACCTTGGAAAGTTCCTCAGCCTTGATCCAAAGATACAAACTGACCTACTTGCTTGCTGGTAACATAATCAATGATTCTTCCTCTTTAGCACAAATTCTTGTTTTACTTCACATTGTGATGTTTGCAGTTTTCCAGATTCCAGCAATCAGGCTTTGTTAGGCTTTTGTTGGCTGCACGTAAGAATTATCCCCAGTTCAGTCTGAGGTGTTATGGTAGCCTAAACCCACTGTAATTCAGTAGTAATTCATGCCTGTGGAGTAAGAAGGGATGTGTCTATCACGCTAATATTGTTTTTTTCTGTCAGTCATATGCCACGTTAATGGTCCCTTCACATGTTGTTTAGATATGGCCATTTTTTTACAGCATACCACTACTAATGCTAGAGGGAAGAATAAGACAGTGCACCCATTTTAAACTTGTTTAATTCCTCATTGAAGAGTTTGACATAATTGGGAATGACTGCAGGTCTGTTGTTATAATTAGAATTTCTTCTCTAGCCCTAGGCTTTTCCCCTTTAGGGGGGTTGATTGGAGTCCTGGGAGGCCTCACTTCTCAGCAGGCTATTTCCTGAAGCCTCTTTCATCCCTGCTGCTAAGTGTACACTGAGTGACTTGGAGGGCAAAGCACGAAGCTTTGCAGGGTCTGCAGAAGCAGAGTAAATAAGTGATTTGTGCTGAGGCAGAGATAGACCAAACCAAGCTTTCTACAGGCAGTGGAGCTGCCAGCATTTTCTGCCACAAAGTGGCATATCATCTTCTGATGTACATTGTGGCAAACCCCTGGGCAAATGTGATGGGAACAAGAGAGGGAGGCAAGGAAAACAGAAGATATTACAAGGAAGACACAGCTTTCAGATGTCTGCAGGGAGAGCTTTCAATGTATGCAGAGAATTTCTCAGACTCATTTTTTAGGAGCAAATCCATTGGGTCAGAATGCTGCCAGAATTACCATCAGCATGTCATGGTCAGCTGCACCTGGACTGTGGGAGAGGAGGCGGGGGAGAAGGCTGGAGTGTAGACCTGATACCATCTCTTGAGCACATTAGCAGGAGTATTGCTGCTGCAAGTCACCCAGTTAGTCACCTCTTATAGGAACAGGGCTTTTTGCACTGCACTTGAACTTGATAAACCATCTTTTAATAGAGTTTTGTTTTGGGCTGGGAGACACTGAGGCGAATTCTCAGCTGCTGCAAATTAGCACCGCTGCATGGTCTTCTGTTACACCAGCTGTGGGCTAGGCCCTTGTCAGAGTTTATTTACAGAAATGGGCATGATCTTTGAGAGCAGCCACACTGCTGGGATAGGCAGCAGAGTGACAAAAGGTGTGCCAGTTAATGTACTACAGCCTGTCTTCCCTGCTGAAGTACACACAGGTGGTGCAGGTGTCCATCTCTGAATTGCCAGCTACCTCTGCATGCTGTGGTCAGAATCACAGAGCTGCAAGCCCCCTTTGTCCCAGGGACATCAATGAGTCCAAATGTTGTCACATGTGCATGCAGCAAGCCCCCCACAGTTTCATGCCCAGGTGTTTGCAACACAGGCTTATGCACATGCACCTCCACATTCCTATACCCACTCAACCTGGGCCTAGAAAGCCTTTTGGCTCCACAGAAGTATAGTTCCTCTGAAATTAGAGAGCAGAAGCAATTACAATGGGGCCTCTAGGATATCTCAATCCAACCCAAAATTTCTTCAGGCTTTTCAAAATATTTTGTGGCTGAATACCTCACCCTTTCTCTGCTTCTCTCTTTTCCTTCTTTCACAAACACAGGCAGAACTTTTTGGCAACTATAAAAATCCCACCACGCAGCCCCAGGAAGTCTAGAGTCTGTGGAGTTGGAATGTGCCTTATTGATCTGTCAAGGCATTATATCTGACCATTAGATTCACATGTACTCTTCTGAGATTAGCTAAATCGCTCTGTTAATAGGCAATTTCACAGACCCAGGTGTCCAAAGATAACAGGAAAAGTTCAGAAACCAGAGTTTAACTAACTGATCTGTGACTGCTGAGAGCTTGTAAAGCTTTTAAAATGGGCTGTGAGTGAAAGCAATTGATGAGGAGCTGAGGCAGCCCAGGTCTCTCAGGATATAATCCTTACACCTCTTTACAGTTGATTATGTGTCGCTCACTGCAGTAACCTGGTATTATTTGCTTGGCCTTTGTTCTTTGACCGAAGGCAGGAGGTAAGTCCATCACCAACTGTCCTGTACTTCCATGTGAAATTGCTGGATAAAGATGCTGAGGAGCTGCAGGGCTGAGCAAAATAACTTCACTTCCTGTGGTGAAGCCTGCAGGCTGAATTTCAGGGAATGACTGACATTTCCAGCAGCTCTCTGAGATCTCTGGGGATCCCTGGAAGCAAAAGCGTGCTGAGCCATATGCCTCTCCAGGAAGTGGCCCAGGTCATGGTCTGTTAAAGAGAGAACCATTGTCCATTGTGATTACCTACGCTCTCAGCTGCACTTTGGAAACTGGCAGGAGTGGAAATGTCAGCCATGAGTGCTGATGGGGAAACAGATGCCTCTCTCCATTTAAATATAAGTTCATGGTCCCTATGGGAGAACAATACAAGAATCTCTCAGCAACGCTTGCATCCAGAGAGGGACCTTGAACTAGGATCTTAGCAGGGCCTCCTGAGGATGGTGAGGAATAGCAGAAAGCCCAGCCAGCCTCAGGGTTAGGCACTCCATTAACTCCCCCAGGCCAGAATGACTGACTGTATGGTGCTGGCAAGCTGTGCCTGTGCAACAGTGGAAAGGTGTGCCCATAGCTGTGTATGAGCTACCTGGGAGTCACAGCAAGGCAGAGCTCAGTGAGAGCCAAGCATCAGTGAGGTTCTGCATGGGTTTTGCAGCTGGCTTGGAGCCTTGCTGCCAGGTATGGGAGTGCCTGAGCTACCTAATTTCACTCTGATGATGTTTGGGTTTTGCCTTTTTTTTCTTTTGTAGGTTCTATGTTCAAATATTCTTCACAAGTATATTTGTAACTGTGTCACCTATTGTATTAGTGGCTAGTTTTCCCTGTACTTTTCCATGGCCTTTCCTTGAGCAGAAAAACAAAACACATTCCAGAGCTCCAAACCCTGGGAACTACAAGGCCCTGTACTATCTTGGTTATTCCTGAGAACCAAGGCTGAGAACAACTCCTGGAGATAGATTGTCATGGACAAAGTACAGCTCGTGCTGAATGGGGGATCCAGAGAAAGGCCTTGACCTGGTGGGGAATTGCATCGCCACTTGTTCTCCTAATCGGTGCCTTTTATCAATTATGCTAATTTCCTAAAACCTCTGAAAATGAACTCACCCCTGGGGGTGGTGGGCTTTTGTGGACATCTTTCCATAACTGTCTCTGAAGGCCTTCAAATAAAAATCCCCTTTCATATTACCTCCTTACTAAAATTATCTTGAGTTTCATTTCCAGGTTGGGAAAAAGGCAACAGCTTCAGCTGAGGATGCGTGTACAAAATACAGTGATGCCTTTTTGACACACCCCACTACATGGCTGGGTGCTGCAGTGCCAATACTGCAAATTTCTCCACTGGGGTCAAATAGGAGGCAAATGCCCTTGATTACATCATAGATTCATAGATCCAAAGAATATGTCAAGCCTAAACTGAAGTCCAGGGTTGTATAGCTCCATCTGCCCTTTTATTCTCCAGAGAATCTGTTTGCCTCTAACTCGTTGACTCTGAAAAGCTTCCAAAACATATTTCTTGGCACTGCTTGGATTTTCCCACCAGAAGGTCATTATCTTTTCATAAGAATAAAGGGAGGCACAAAACTCCCTAATTCCTTGGCAAATAAACAGGTCCCCATCAGACATGTACTCTTTCTAAGGCCAGAAAGAAAGACAAAAAAAAAAAAGCTGTTTAGGATTTTTTTTTCATCAACTTACAGGACTATTTGTCCCCCAGGTTTCCTTTCCTCATCAGCAGAAGCTCAGAATAGTGGCTAAAGCAAAGGAGAAGGTTGTCTAAGTGGGAGGATGGTCTTTACATTGTTCCGTCTTGTGCATCTTGTTCATGCTCATGGGGTCAAGCTGACCTCTGCAATTGCCTCTTTAGGTCAAATGGGGAGGTACTACTGGACACTCTGTTTTTCCCTTTACTCTTTGTAATGTGAGGCCTGGCCAATTTCTAAAGCTCATCTGGGAGTTTTACAGCAGGCACTGAGGACACTGGGGCTGCCTGTGATGGCTACTGCTCTCTTCCTGTGGAACACAAAAGCTGTGGCTTTTGTTCTCTGCTGTTGGTCTCAAGCTTGTTACAGAGCCCTGGGGAGAATTTTGTGGCCACGGGCTGTGGGGTGGATGCTCTGGAAACCTGTCAGAACTAACCATCTTCCTGTGGTTGTGGTAGACTGAGCTTGTCCTGGGACCTTTCTAATTCCAATTTTGCCATCTGGCATGGCTCCTGCTATAATGCAGACCACAGCATTTCAGCCAGTAATTCCCAGCAAAAGGAATTACTCTTTTCTCTAGCAACAGTCCTGGAGAGCCCTGGCATAAGAACTTCAAGTGAGTGCTCTCTTGCACCATGTATTTTTGCTTTTTCCCTTATTCATTAAGAAGCCTTTCTTCCACTACCTAGAGAAAAGCAAGGTAGAAGCAAAGCCCTCTTGGGAAAGGGGAGAGGGCTGCCCTGTGCCAAGGATCGCAAGGGATTAGTGGGGTTGTTCAGTACATTTGATCCCAAATGTTGTAGGTGGGATCCTGGACAGGATATTTATGGCATCACTGCATGCATGTCTTCTAGGAACTTGGGCCAGGGCTGACACCCAGTTTTCTTTCCTGCTGGGAGCTCTGTAGAATCCCAGGCACAGCAGCCTGTGGTAGGTGTGGCATATTTTGTACCCACCAGTTTATCTGTGCTTCCTCCTGCTTCCTCATTTCTAGCCTTCCCCAGAAACAGAAGACTTAGAAAGAGGGACATGTGAATCCCTGCCAAGCAGGGATCCAGCAAGTGCTATTTAATGCCTCACTATACCCGCCCTAGCCTTCCTTCCTCCTCTGCTCTTTGGTTCCTGCTCAATGTGAAGAGCAGAAGAGGTTTTGCAGGCTGCCATCCCACACATTTCATCCCTGCAACCTTCTCTGGTGTACTGACAGGATCTGACATCCTCCCGCTGAGGGCTTTCCCCTGTGGGCAGCAGAAGTGTAAAGGAGCAGCACATGGTGGTGTTCAGACAGGAACTGGCAACAACAAAATGCAGGGGAATTCAGAATTAGGTGTCTGCAGCTCTGATTTTAACTCTCCCTAGAAGGTGTTGCTACAGGGGCTGGAACCTGCTGACTGAATGAGAGGGTAGGAAGATTTGCCCACTGTTGTGTGAACAGAAAATAGGTAAGAATTGAGAGAAAGAACGACAAGGAAGAGAAAAGATGAATACTTCTCTTCTCTTTTTTTTTTTTTTTTTTTTTTTTTTTGTTGTGTGAACAGAAAATAGGTAAGAATTGAGAGAAAGAACGACAAGGAAGAGAAAAGCTGAATACTTCTCTCTTTTTTTTTTTTTTTTTTTTTTTACACATTTGACCCTTCAGGTGTCTTTGTGTCGCTCTGATTGTCTTGTGTGATTGTTAGGTGTGTTTTTATGAGAAAAGCTTGCATCATTGCCTCAAATAGCCTAAAAAAAGGCTGGTAAAAACTTGCCATTGTCCAGTTAAATGACAAAAAAGCCCAGATGGCTGAAAAAAGATCTGTACTTACATAAAGATGAAGCCTTATTCTGCAAAATCAAGGTCTGTTCGCAATAAACCCAAGAGTTTTTGGAAGTCAGTGTGTTACTCCACATTTTGAGGACAGATAATTTCACTATTGGTCCTTTCAGGAAACGTGCTGGAGGTAGGTATTCTGTTCTCCTCTTTCTCATAGTGGTTTCTGTCATCTCCATCAGTGCTACTGACACAGGCTGAGAACCAAGGCCTCTCTGGCTTATCTACACAGCTTTGGTCAGGCAAGATTTGTGGAGACCAATGGCTCTTGGAACTTGCTAGACCAGGTACTGAAAAAGTGTTAGAAAAGACACTTTGGAGATGGCTCCCTGCCAGCACTGCATTGCTTTTACAGACATGTGGGTGCTCCAGGGGCCTTACACCTCACACCCATGTCAGCAGAAAGGACAGCTAGCCATGTGTCCAATGTACCTGCTGCCTCTGGTTCCACCTGGGCTCTATCTCCATGTGTGTGGCCTCTGGTAATGAGGAAATCTTGTTCCTCGTTCCTTTTTGTAGGCATGTGCATTGCCTCTCATAGGACCACAGCCTGGCAAAAACCCTCCAGAAAATGAAGATGAATGGAGGCATGTCCCACTTGTGGTGCTGAAATGACATCCTAGTGTCACACATGCTTTTACTGAGTTTTTTTCCTGGAGTAGTTGCAGATGCTGAAAAACAATGAGATGCTCTCTTTGGGGAGCTGCCTACAGGACTCCCACAAAGCAACCACAGGGAAGTGTAGTGGGAGGCAGAATGGCAGGCAATGAACCTGCACACAGTGCACCTGGACATAAACACTCGATGTGTCCTCTGGTTAATTCAATAGAAGCACTCCTGTATGGGCTCACATGTGACCCACACCAAATCCAGGAGAGCTGGGAAAGCACAGGTCTGGAATCAGTACTTGTGGACCCCCCACTTTGGGAGACTGTGTAATATGGGTAGCCTGGGGACCCTGACAGCTCTGAGCAATTGCTGTGTGCTGGCTGTGCTCCCAGTAAAAGGATTAGTGACAACAAAATGACACTAGACTTAGTAATTAAATTAAGATCCTTTCATAGTTTTAGCCCAGGATTTTCAAAAGTGCTCAGCCTTGTCCTAGTTGTGCTCTCATCAAGGGTAGTGAGGAGTTGTACTGGTACTTTCAAGCTGAGCAAAAGCCTTCAGAGAACTTACCTTCATCCTGAAACCCTTTAGCAGATATCATGGGAAAATGCAGTGGATTTTGGATTCCAATGCAACTCCTGGAATATCTGCTGCTGCACAGGCTCTATCTGCTTCCCTACATGAAGCAAAGTCAGTTTTGGGGCACACATAGACAGGAGAAACCTCGGAAGCAGCAGAGGACTTGGGGTGCTCCCGAGATAGCTGCTGCTCCAGGAGGGGGACATAAGAAGGATGCTCCAGTTTTATTATATGCTGCATACAAAGTGTTCTAAGGGTGTGTATGACATTAAAGATCTCTTCATGCCTGCATCCTGTCCCTCTTCCAGTTTGCTTAATCCTGTCCTGCCTTTTTGAAATGTCACCTGCCATCTCAGTCAATGCACAGGCCCTCCTCACTTCCTATCCTGAATTGTTCCAGAGCCTTGCTAACCCCTGGTAAAGTGACACTGCAGTTTGTACTAAAGATGTGGAGTACCTTCCTTCCCTGTCATTTCTTCCATGAGCAAAAGGTCAAAGCTATCACTTCTGTGACTGGGTAGGAGGGATAGTTGTGAGTTGAGTCATCCCACAGGCACGGGGTGTCCTATAGATCCACTATTGTCTCGGAAGAGCAGTGAAATCCAGGCCAGTAACCTCACCCCATGCAGCTTTCCAGTGCTGTTGATATTCGAGACAAATGATCAGTATTTCAGAAAAGAGGAGGTGATACCTACCCCCTCTGTTTATCAGGAAAGCTTGCATTAAAAAGCTAGAGGCAACTGGGAATTTTTCCTGAACTGGAAGCAGTTTTTTCAAAATTACCACTGAATTCTTCTCTACCCTGCCTGCCACGTCATGGCACTCCATTGAATTAACTGGTTTTCAGGGTCGAATCTGGCCTGGCAGCCTTCACACAAAGGCTATGGAGAAAACTGAGCTGCCCCCTTTTTTAAGACTCTCACAATACAGGACCTTGATGAAGTTAACAGCTGGCAAATGCAGAACGTGGAAAAGGAAATACTGCTTCAGGCAGCACTGTCATTGTAACCCTTGGAATTCAGGGCTGCGGGAGGCTCTTGCAGAGAGATGTTTTTTCAAGGACAGCAGCGCAACAAATGCGACAGTCAGTAACAAAAGCTCAGAAAGGAAAGCAAGACCCAGAGGAGAACAGGGAGGAATTGCCTTTCAAGCATGGCACTGAGTGACCAGACAGGTAATTTGGGAGGTTGTCTTTCCCTAAGTATTCAGCAAATCTCTGGGAATGAGAGGCACTGCAAAATTGTCATTTTGTAGTTTTGTACAATGCATCTGGTCAAAATCTGGAGGGCTTTAGTTTCCAGAGCCAAAAAGAGAACATAGGCCAATTTCTGATCCTTTTTATGTTCTGATAGAGATGTCCATGACACATACAACTAATCCTACTGGTTCAACCCCCTGACAATGAATGTCCTCATATTTTAGGCTGTATCAGCTAAATATGTAACTAAATATCTAAATAGCAAAACAAGGCTTATGTGGTTACATTTCTTTTGGTGCATTTGTCTCTCAGGCTTGCCCCTTCCCACAAGAAACTTTGAGGGCACTGACTAAAGTGCCCAAAGATTACATAGGGTAGAAATCAATTACATTCCCATCATTTTAATGGAAAATGATGTTTGTTCAGAAGGCAGTGAGTACCCTATGGCATACTTGCAATCAGTGCCTTTGGTGAAGAAGAAACTGCAGTGTGATTTCAATGCTATCTGTGCAGTTCTGGCTGCTGCTGGGTGTGGGATTGAGCAGGGCCCTGCTGCCTCAGGGCCTCTCAGTGGTTAGTGTACATGCAAAATTCTGCACAGGGGCTTGAGCTCAGGTGCGTGAGTGTGGAGGGGGAATCAAAGCATTTTGGATGTGGGAGAGAGCAAAAAGAGGTTGAGGAGAGGTTGCTGCAATGGAAAAGTATGGCCACAAGGCCATACCTGTGGGGAACTGGATTATGTCACTGCTCAGAGTGACTTGCTTTTTTTTCTGTATAACACAACTCTCAAAAATGTTTCCTGTGCAGGGTGGTTTGTTTCCTAACATGTACATAACTCTTGATACCAAAGGGGAATTTGTGTAAGTCCCATAATCATTGCTCTTTACAGTGTCATATTTAATCACAAAGACCTGATATAGATGGCAGATGTGTGGAATGAATGGGACACCATTTCAGCTCACTGGTAATTTCATTTGCTGTTACTTCACCTGTTCAAGTGCCCTTTTGTTGTACAGTTTAATTCTGATTTTGAAGATGCTTCCCATCTATGATACATCAATTTCAGTAAAAATCCCTGTATTAAACCAGGGACTCGGGCTCAGTATTTAGACCATTCACTTTAAACTCATCTCAGTAGAAACCATGTATAAATTCCACTGAGTGTGTGGACTCTTGCTCTTGGGTCTGTGGTTGGTGCCTACAAAAAAGTAGGCAGGAAGCCTTAACCTTCTGAGTAGGGAGCATTTTGTGTTCACCACAGGTAGATGCAAATAACAGATTGTGGCAGGCAGAAGCCAGAATCAGATCTGATACCTTTACTAAATGCATGATTGCTGTTTTATAGAAGGCATCACACAGCACTATACCAAGAACAAGAAACGTGCATTGAGCATCCAGAACCTTAGATGAGTTATTTTTTGGAACTCAGTCACCAAGATATATGCTGCTGTCTTGAGTAAGGGCACATAGGTATTCCTAGAAGTGCTTTGGGATCATTAGTCTCAGTAGGATATGTGCGTACCTGAGTTAAGTGCAAGACCAGCTTGGAGGTCTTGGTAGGCAGGTACTTGAGAAGTCAGGGCCCACTAGGACTCTGATGCTTCTTGGAAACTGCAAAGAGATTGGACTTGGAAGCTTAAAGATAGGATATTTCAGTTGCTCTCGCTGCAAAATCTACATATGAATACTCATTTCTTGCCAGAAAAGGGAGAACTGAGATGGATTTTGGATGTGCCACTGTCACGTAACACAGTGGGACTTGGAGGAAAGCTAGTTAGTCCATGTGCACAGCAGGGTGCAGTACAGCAGCCACGGTCCTGTGAGCAGTGTGCCCCAGGGGTCTCCCAGTTTGTTACACCTTGCTTTGCTAGAGGAGTGTTTTGGTCCAGGCACAGGTCTGCACTGGTGTAGCCGTATCTCCTGCTTGGGAACGTGGTGTCACCTTCCTGAGAGCAGGAGAGGGAGGGCAGGATAAAGGCAGCTCTTCGAGCCCTTAAGCTATTGCTGTTGGCTGTGGATCACTCCACTTGTCTGAGAGACAACAAAAGTAATGCATACAGCACTTAACTGCCTTAAACATGGCTTATGTTGAGTGCTCTGCTGTGTATCCCAGTAGCATGAGATTTGCCAGGTAGCCTGCAATTGTATAAAATTTAGTTTTTTGTAGAAACAAGATAGAAATGGGTAATTACTCACAGAAGGTGGTCATAATTGCCTTCACTAACAAGTAAGGGCAAAAACAGTTGCCTTTAGCCCTAAAAGGACAAAGCAAAGAGCACTTGGCAGGAGGAATTTCCCATAAAGAAGAGGTGTTTGGTATTTGACAAGGTAATTGAATGTTTAGGGGAACAGGCTGACATGAAAATACACTTTCTTTTGTGTGGCTCAGGAAGACCAATCTTTGTGAACAGCCTAAGACTCAGGATGGAGGACTGTCAGGAACTGGACAAATAATGTGGTGTAGACAAAGTTCTCATTAGGATTTTGGGTGCCACAGCTTCCCAAGAGGATGTGATGTCCACCTAGAGTTGCCTGGAAAATGTTCAGGGGACAGGACACATGGCTTTTTAAATATTTTTAATTACTGAAGTTGCTTTGTGTAATGTTGCCTCCCAGCCTGCCTCCATTGTATTGTGTCCCATCCAAGAGTCTGTTGTGAGTGGCTTAGTGCTGCTGAGCAACGGGACATTCTGTGTCCTTTCCTTCACATGATCTCTAAAGGGCCTTGCAATTCACTGTGCAGCCACCCTTGCTGCTGGTGAGAGAAGAACATGGCACAGGAGAAAGGGACTTTTGCTGGCAGGACAGACATGGAGGAGACCTCCCTCAGGCCACCAAGGGAATGGTGGAGCTGGCCTCTTCAGGACACATCTGTTCCCTTCAGGCAAGAAAGAAAGTTTTGAAATGGGGGGCTTTTAAATCATGGTCGTGCCCCCTCCCTTTTTCCCCATCTCTCTCAGTGCCCTTTCATCTCATATCCTGTGGATTAAGGATACAGCACTTTGATAAAACACTCCAAATTTGTCTCTTTGCAGTAGGTCTTTCAGATGTTGCCTCATCTCACAGCTCAGCCAGCTCAGGGTACTTACATAAAGGATCTGCTAGCCATGGAGAGAGGTTATTTCTTCCCATCCTGTTTTCATTTTGAATTTTGCGTGGAGAAGGACTGTGTTGTCAACCCATTAATTGTCACAAAGTTAATGGCTTGCATTTACAGGCCATGGGCTTAAATTTCTGGGAATGAGATTTACTGCAGACTATCACATGAGGATACTGTGACAATCTAGTTGAGGTTTAAGAAGAGCAATCCTATTAGCTTGAATTGCCGATAGGGATCAAAGCTCTCTTTCCTCTTACACAAATGCCTTGGAAGCAAACTGATCACCGTCCAGGTCTATCAGACCATGAAACTAGATTAGCAAACTGGGGTCTCTGTGACCAAATGGCAGAGCAGCTGAGGCTGCTATACATAGAGGAAGAGAGAGAATTGGGGAGATTATGCAAATACATGGCAAATAACGCAATTTATAGGATATAATTAAATAAAAGTGAAGGTACAACAGCACTACCAGCTGAGTACAAAGTCGCTTTCATTGTAGCAAAGGACGCATTCAATGTCATGGCCAAGAGAATAACCTCAGAGATGAACAGCAACCAAAATTTATCTTCATAACTACAAACTTGTTTAAAGTGCTGGGACACCCTTTTGTGGTGCATACCAAGAAAACTGTAGACCCTTTTTGGCCAGGTATGTGCCATACACACTTTGAAACAGCTGGCCTTTTACTAGAGTTCGGGAAATAAACTGGAGAGCTGGAGAGAGGAGAAAGAATGGTGATTGATGGTGATATGGTTGGTACTGGCCACATCACTAATACGACTCTAGTGGTCTAAGTCACTGTTAGGGCTATGGGAACAGGGCTTTCTGGTGCTGTGCAAGCAAAAACCGCACGGATTCTATGCCAACAATATTCTTGTTTAGTCCCACACACCTTGGAGGATGTTCAAGCTGATAGCTGGCTGTGGCTTATGTAAAAAAAAAGATGACTTGCATCTCCTTGGAGTGTGACAGGTATTTGGCATTCAGCTTTCCTGCCCCTAACTTAAAACTGATTTACAAAAAATCCTAATACAGAATTTAGTCCTATGGCAAATTAAATGTATCATAAGGAGCCAAAGCTCTGTGTCTCCTCTCGAGGGAAAAGTCTGGGGCAAATTGTCCTGCTGGCCCCCCCACCTCCTGAGATTGGGTCATAAGTTTTTCAAAGACCTATCAGGCTTCAGTAGTCAGCTAGCACCACTTTGTCCCTCTGTGGATCAGACTAGGTCTGGAAGTGGGGATTAGCTAATAAAGTAATGCCATTTTTTGGCTAACTGTCCACACTCACAGGTAGTGTTTGGGTATCAATGTATAATTAGCCAAGTTATGCGCATTTAATTTGTTGGGTACATGCTCTGATGTTAAAACCAACCATGAACAGCTTGATAAGTAGGATAGTCCTGGTAAATACCAGCAGAGTATTCTCCAGATGTCTGTACTTCACTCTGCAAGGCAGAAGTTTGCCCTGTGCTGCTCATTATTCCTCCTTGCAAACTTACCACAGACTACTGATTTTGATAAATACTTTAGCTTTTCTTATTCTTTCAAATGCACTGTCTTTGCATTGAAACATACAGAACGTGCTTTAAAATGGGTGAAAAGCCTTCAACAGTTTTGGTCCCTTGAATCAGCCTAGCAGTATGATTGACAGATCACAGGCATTTCTCCTAGGCAAGACAGTTTGCTTACTTGATAATTCACCAGAGCTGGAATTTCCTTCCCTCGTGGGTCTTGCCCACAGCCCAACCTTGCAGCCACAGCATGTGCTGTTAGCAAAGGGAACTTTGCTCCTTATTTTGAGTCTGCCTTTTGATGTTTCTTACTCTGAGCCAAGAATATGAACTCTTTGGTACACACAGAAATGGGGGAGGTACTCCCAGGAAACTATATGTAAAAGTGGCGGCCAAGACAACCATGTGTAGAATCATAGTGAATATCTTATTGATTACATCTTATATGACAAGTCCCCAAATAGTGCTACTACAATTTTCCAGTACAGTAGTTGTTAGACTGTTTGTCTTTTCCCTTTCATGTTTTGATTTCTTCTGATCTAATTGTGACTGGAAGCAAGCCTTATTCACAGCTCTGGCAGCAATTCCTGCCCACAAGCTTTCGGAAGTTCACTCTCTAATCTCAATATGGATTTGCTATTGATGGTCTTGCCTTGAAATTAATCTGAACTGGAACCCAAAATTTGAATGCCACATTACTACATTAAGACTAGGTTTTGATTTTAATGCTAATATAAATCTGTATTTCCGGACTTGAGAAGAAAAAAAAGCAGAAATAGTAAATAGTATCTGAAAAAAGCAGGAACAATAACAACATCAATAAAAGCAATAAAACCAATCATATCCACACATTAGAGGTCCTACACTCGTAAAGAATGCATTTATGAGTGCTTTTAGGAGTGCTTCATCTAAAATTGTTGCACATACACTTTTGATGTGCAACACAGCAACAGCAGGATTCCAGTGGAATCTTTGGGGGAAAAGCAAAAAATAACATCAAATAGTGTCACAATTGAAACAGAGGGGAACATTCAAGCAACGTATAATTAACCCAGCTGGAATTTGGTCAGGATATCCAGGTTAACACCTCATTCAGTTAGTCCGCTGTGTAGTAAATTGTTGAATATCGTTGTTTAAAAGTCAAATAATTTACTGAGCTCTTTTCATGTGTGGAATATACAAGAAGGTCAACTGCCTTTTTAACATCTGGTAGCAGAACCCTGGTGATTTACCTGCACTCTGGTGATTGTAGATAGCCAAATGATGGATGACTTTGCTAGAAAGCTCACTCTGTTAACTCCTACAAGCCCACAAGGAGCCTGATAACTCTGCTTTGTGGAAACATTAAAGGCTTTGTCTGTAGCTTGTGTAGATTGACAAAGTACCATAGATGTCAGTGGGACTCTGCTGATTTATATGTGCTTTAGACATATCTCTAAACCAGAAGGCCATTCATTAGTTGCTCTTGCTTGAAGGGGAAAAAAAAAGGCGAATATAATAAAAATAGAAAGTACCTTAATTAATTACTTACTTATTAGAAAACATTTTACTTGGATTTTCAAATTATCATTCAAACCAAATCTAGGATTTGGACATAGCCTGGATGAAGAGAAGACTGGATGAGATGATGCCACGCTTACTTTAATTGCTTTGCTGCCTGACACTGGTGTCTGTAGGAAAGCAAAGAGGAAAATTACAGAAACAGCAAGCAGAGCAGTAGATGGTCTTGAGAACCAGAAAACTGATTTTCCTTCAGCCTGACGAACCATGCTTGAGGGAAAGACTGCCTACATCTCCTTATCCCTTTTTTGTTTCCTACGTCATGTCAGTTTAAATACAGCCTAACCACACCAGTTGTGCTGATCCTGTAGAGCTGACCTTCCTCTCTCATAGACGTCTCTATTTAATCAGCATTTCTGTACTCTGAGAGATTCTGAGTGCATTGCATTGACTGACAAAAACTAGTTTTTCAGTCTTGCTGGCAAGACAAAGCTAATATGGTTAGGGAAAGGGAAGGTGAGTTCACTGTGTTTTCTGCCTTATCAGCAAAACTGTCAGTCTGCAGTCACAGCATGGCAGCTGATGGAAACTGAAGACAGGAAGCATATGCCATTGTCTAATTCACCATCCATAGGCTGAACCTGTAGGAGCGGCAGTTAGAAAATTCATCTTATGGCTTAAAACATTTGCTTCAGTTTCACGCCAGGTTTTAGTAAGCACAGCACTCAACTGTAGTTCTCTGCTGAGGCTGACTTGGAGGCAGTGAGGAGGGATGAGGGTCTAAGAGATCAAGGGCAATAGTTTTACTGCACAATCCCCCTGGATTACTCTTGTTTTCCACATATCTCAGGATGTCCAGAGGATGCTCAGCCTCCACTGATTTACTGTCTTGGCAGATATCACACAGAGCACAAGCTATGCTGTATGTTGCAAGGAAGCTAACAGTGGATGAATGAGGGCAATGTTTGCAGTCAGGACTTTCCTTTACAAACACTGAATCATGCTGTTGTGAAACCAGGACCGAGTGATGAATGACTCACTGTTGGCAGCACACACTGCCCTATCAGTAGGCTCTGTTCAGGGGATCTGGGGGCTGCTGTTTGATACCATCTCTGAGCTCCCAGCTCCCAGCATGCTAATGAGTAATGCACACTGTGGCCTGTATTGATCTGTGATTTGGTTATTCACGAGGCTCTGCACAAAAACACCCGCGTTGCTGGAAATCCTGTTATTCTCCAACACAAAGATGTTGCTTTGGGGATGTTTAAAAACATCTCTCTTATTTGACTGTGATGTTTTCAGCTTGAATCTATTTTTTTTTCAGCATGAATGCTTTGTAGTAATAAACTGCAAAACTTCATTAGTAAGGGACAGAAGAAACATGCTTAGATGCTTCAAAGAAATGAGAGTGAGATAGAAATCCTTGGGCCAGTGGTTCAAAGTCAGTGCCTGCTGGCTATGAGGTAGGGGAACATGCCCTGTTTGGGTGCATGATTATACTGTATGACCCAATGCCGAGGCTGGAGTGGACCTGCCTGTTGGTAGTGCTGGAAATGGGTTCATTGCCAGGCTCAAAAAAGAGAGGAAAAATGTTCTTTTCAGTGAAAGGGCATCAAGCTGCTTTCTGTTTCTAAGCTACAGCACTGACTAACTTCTCAAAGACTCCCTTCAGGATGAGAGGAAAGGGTCTGCATCTTGAGAGAGACAGGGTTGAGAACGGTGTTACAGGAGGTCTCCATACCTAACCTGAGATGATAAACCAGCACTGCATCCGCTTTTTACTGAGACTCAGCACAAGGGCTGAAGTCCCAGGAAGTTTACAGGGTGATGTGTCCTCTCAAAGTGAAAGGAGGTGTTTGCAGATGAAGAGTGAACCATAGGGAGGCTTGGCCTGCCTCTGCCAGCTGCCTGGGATCAAACAGGAGACTTCAGTCACCAGCTGCTGCTGCTGGGTCTGTAAGTACCAGATCCCAAGCTCACTGCAAGGCTCCCACTAACTTAGGCAGACTACAAATCAGACTGTGAATTAGCACCATATTCTCTCAAACAGACTGAATGGAATTTGAAAGATGGGAGATAAGAGCTCTTCCTGGGAGAGGGCAGGAACAGACGGCCTGGTTTCCTTCACAGCAAAGTTCTGTGCTTATAAAAGGTTCAGTATTTGCACCAAGGATGGGCAAAGCAAACACACAGGAGTACCTTTATTCAATGACAGGGGTTAAAGTATCGTTGCAGACCAAGCTCTAGAGATGTGACAATCCTGTCATTTCCATCAAATAGCTGCAAGTTGGTTTAAGAGGGACAAGCTTTACTTTTCAACAAATAATGTAGCTTAAGTAATCAAAGATAAGACATCAGTATTCAAGCTCTGAAGCTACTTTTCTCTGACATCAGTCCCCTCCCTGTGAGTCTGTGTCATGTGGTAGTATAAGTATGGGCTAAACTACACTTAAGACTGAGTAAACAATATGATTTCAAAAGCAATTGGGAAAAGGAGCATGGAAATTGAAAAAAGCCCAAAAATATTTTCTGAATCTTCACCCCAATCACACTGTGGGAGGAACTTGACATTGCCATAAATAAAAATGCATGCTAAAAACCTTTCCATAGTTTCTGCAGAGCATTCTCACGAGGCCCAAGATGCCTGTTGATAGCCAAGAATGTATTACAGTGAAGGATCACAGGTTCTGGAAAATCCTATCAAATTTTATGGAAAATGATAACATTCCTGCCAGCTTAATGAACCATCACTTCAAGGCTCTTAGGAGTGGTACATCCACTACTGAAATATATGGATGGTGCATGCAACCTTGCAGGAGAGATAAAACCCTGCAGCAGTCCTGTGGTGTTGGCCAAGCTAAACTATGCTTCATCTCTGACAACCACACACAAATACTCACTCCTGACATGTTCCTATAAATATTCTGAGCCTCTACAGAAACCTACTGGCTTCAGCCCCAGCCTGCTCTGTAGGGTTTTCCTGAAAGGTTTTATGGCTTTACTAATAAGGTAAACCCCAGATTAACCCCCATTCTCATATTTTTCCTTTAGAAAGCCCCCACAGTCAGCTTGGGAAAGCAGGGAGCAAAAGAATGGCTACCTCAAACCTCCCTACTGCACAGAGGTCTCTGCCCAAACCATGGACTTGTTTGTTTTCCTCAGGAACGTGAAGGCTCTGGGAAGGGGAACTTTGGCACAGAGCTGCTTTGGGAAGAGGTGAATGTGGTTGTGAAGCCAGGCAGCTCAGGAGGGGAATCGTGGCGCGGCCGCAGGACCAGACAAAGGCAGACACCTGAGCAAGCACAGTGTGTGGCCCTGGAAGAGCCCACGGAGAGGGGACTTTTGGGTGGGGGGCTTGGCCAAAACAGCAGGGGAAGCTGGGAACAGAGGAACCCTCTCCTGTGACTTGACTCCTGCTGTGTAACACAGGACTTTGTTTCTCCTTTGTAAATAAACAAAGCTGCTTGCAAGAAACTGCCTAAGCCCTGCACTGACTTTTCATCCTGACTGGAACAACCTACAAGACTGGGGATTTTAGACAACCTCATGGGTGGAAAAGAGCATCAGGGTTTTGTGTAGACTGACAACCCAGCAAACCATTAAAAACATGTATTTAAGGGATGTGTAGCAGAAGTGAACAGAAGACACAGATGGCGGGGGGCAGGGGGGAGGTAATATTTAGTAGAATTCATGAGATCCTCTTCCTTCTTGAAGAAATGATATCTGATGTAAATAAATTCAAATAGATTTTTTTCCCAGTTTCAGTTCCTGACTGTAAGTACAGGCAAATTCTTCTGCTGCCTCATTTTTTTTTTTTTTGTGTGTGTGCATGCACCAAATTAATCAGGAAGTATTTGTGTTTCTTTAAGTAGCTAGGAGGTGGGTTACCACTGGCTTCCTTAATCCAGGTACCTTGTTATCTTAATTAAAAACCAAAATCAGCTTTGATCTCCCTACAACTTCATTGCATAACCAACTTCATTTACTATTGTTTAAGCTCAGTTTGCTTTCCATGGTGAAAAGAATTTGTATTTCACACAGAGCAGGAAGTCCTACTTAAATGTTTCCTGGTTTTGATCTCCTTAAAGGGAATTAAATTCTGTTCCTGGTTTAAAAAAATGCATGGCAAACAGATTACCAAGTGACCAGATTTGCCAAACCATGAGCCAACAGGGCAGCAGGCTGGACACATGGAGGGTGAAGTTCCTCCATTTTCTTGCTTTAAATGTAGAAAGGACTGTTGAGATGGTTCCAATCTGGTTTTTGACCCCCTTTTGCAGATTTGTGCTGCCTTTCTAGACTGGCTTCTCACATCAGCTCAACTGGACCTTTTCACCTTCTCACCCTGTTCCCTTGTGCAGGGAGCACAGGCAGGGTTAGTGACAACTGCTCTGGACACCAGGGCTTCCCAGGGTGTGAGAAACCTCAACCACCCCTTCCTTCTTCCTGACAAAGTCATTCTCAGGGGACTCTTTTGACTTCTTTGGTTGCACTGAAGCTGTTGGGAACTACCAGGCTGGAGTAGCCCAAGAGCTGTTGTCAGTTTTTGCATCCCCAGCTTTTCTCTGGTGTGTACCCTGCCTGCCCTGAGCCTCCTCAGTGCTGGCATGCCTGGGAGCTGTGCTGCAGAGCTCTGGTCTGGCCAGAAAGGATGTCCCATCCCTTGCTGTCCTCCTGCATGTGCAGAGCACCAGGCTCTGTTGGCTGCCATGCCTTGGTGGCACAGCCAGGTTCCTGACAAAATCTGTGTTAAGACGATCTGCTGCTTTCTGCAGGAGTCTGAAGGGAGCAAGTGAGTTTGCCCCTGATGACACAGGGAAGAGCTTTCTAGGTTGCTGTGTGGTATTTTAGATCATTTAAGAACATTGATCTTTGCCCTGCTCTCCAAACCTGCTCCAGACTGTATCCCAGAGCTTATGTTTCATTTTGCATGGGATCTGGGGAGATTTACTCGTTGCCAGGTAGCCACATTCACAGTATGGCAAAGCCCAGTAAAGCAAATGGGACTAACATATTTTCTCACTATGCATACTATATAAAGCCAAGCACTCAGCTGCCTGTTTTGGACAGCAGAGGGGATCGAATTGCTTTCATTCTCTTCCCTCTTTGCCCTGAGGCAGGTAAGAATCAGCTTTTGTGACTCTGGGAGATGCCTCTGGTTTCCTGCTGCTCCCTGGCAAGAGCTTTTGGCATTTGTGGGGGTGACCCAGGAAACGCTGGTGCAGGGGGAAGGGAAACTGAACTCTCATGGTCTGAAGTGTTCTTGCTTCTCATCTTACCACTCAAAGGAAGCAGGAAAGAAAATGTTGACACATTTTCCCCACCAGTTGCCCCACATAAAAACAGTTATCTGCTTAAATGGTTACAGAGAGGCTGAAGTTTGCAATGGGTTGTCTCCAAGTTAATCCTCTGTGTCTCCGTCAATCGGTGTCACAGGAGTTAACAAGAAGCCAGAAAGAGACAGCAAGTAAAATTTAGCCACTTAAAATGGAAGTCAAACAAATGTCTCTTTTGAGTGTGTTATAATTTTACAGGGTTTGCTTCCTTTATACCCTCCCCTGCTTAGTATGTGACAATCTTTGCCTGCTGTTCTCTCCTCTTTTATCCCATCAGCAGCTTGGCCTTCACAGTTTTCCGTGAAAGGACTTTGTTTATGCCTGTACATTTTATGATCTCTTTCTTCCCTACAAACCCCCCATTTCCATGCTGTTTAACATGGAACAGCAGCACTCCTGAAGTAGCTCTGGCAGGTGGGTGCCCTTGGAGATGCTCTGGGTCACACAGTGAGCCTCCTGAGATGTACTGGTGCCCAACTGAGCTTCAGGGGGCCAACAAACCCATTTACAGGGCAAGTTCTTCCTTAAATCACAGATATTGCAGGCTGTTTGATCTCAGGGCAATTAATAGGGAGTAACAACGTGAAAATAGTGTCTTGGGTGACTCTGGGCAGTGTCCAAGCCATTGGCTGGTCCTGTTTTAGACCTCATTTTGACAGGTATGGCTACTCCCTGCCTGATTCTAGTGAGACCCTGCAAGTTCTAAGGCCCATGCAGTTGCCCTCAGAGCTTATCCCTGAAACCAGCCCCAAGCACAATTTGGAATAGGACTGGGCCCCTAGGGACAAACACTTGGCTACTGTCACCCTCCTGTGATGAATTTAGATGATGTGACTGCATGCTTTAATCTCGTGAGAGGAGTAGAGTCCAGCCTGCCTGAAAGAGTGAATTTTTTGGCTAAATGGGGCAGGAAAGCAAGAGCACACACAGCAATTATGTCTGCCTGTACAGCCTACACAGATGCTATGGGCCAGCTGGACAGGGCTGCACACAAATAAGAAATGAACACAGATATCTACCTGGCTCACAGACCCAGACAAGTATCTGCACGTACGAGTCCATGTGTATACAGCAGACTGATTCCAAGCCAAACACAAATTATTCCACCAACTCCAATGGGACAAAATTTGTTTGTGCAGTTTCAGAGGCCAGTCTGAAAACTTGGAAAGAATATTTTCCAGGCATTTGACCAGTTTCTGGGTAATCTGAAAAATGGTATCTTTTACAGATATTTATGTAGCTATAGACACACCCTCACATATGCACACGTATGCAGTTGATTGCTTTTAGCTGGCTTTTTTATTTGTTTTATCCCAATTTTTCTCTAATTGTAAACTCATTCTGGAATGTGAGGATTAAGAGAAGTTAACCTGAGTTTCTCAGAGTGGAGTTTTTGGCCTACGAAATGAATAAGAGCCATTTTTGGGGAAGGGAGGATGTATTTTTCTTCCTACATACACTTAGCATCAGCAGTCTTTAGTTCTCCTTAAATGTAAAGGAAACATTAGCAAGGAGGGAAGTGCCTTGCATTTTTTTGAAGTCTATTATTAAAATATAACAAAAATCAGACAAAAGTTTGCATTGCAACCCACTGAAAGATCCATGTCTTTTGGACTGCTCTTGGCAGGAAAAAATAATTTCTTCCATATGCTTGGGGTAACTCCACTGTGCGAGGGCTGCTGAAGTGGTGGCTCACATTCTTTATGTTTGTTTTCTTGGGGGATGGCAAATTGCCCTGCACCTGAAGGCAGCTCACCACAGCACTCTCACTTGGGGGCTGGAGCATGTGGCTGGTGCCAGTAACCCTCCTGCTGCCACCTAAACTCTAGATGGAAAGGGCATCCAAGTGGCTGCTTGCTGGGTGCAAGGCAGGCATCCTCACGTCCCACAGGGTTCCTGTGCCTCGGGTTGGCAGTGTGTGTGTGCCTGGGTGGGATGCTCTTGGTGTTGTGATTGTCAGGTTTTTCTCCTCACCCTAATCTGGCTGGCCTGTGCTCTCAGGTAATGGAAAATAGCAGAGGTCCTTTGAAGCAGGGCAGATATTCATCAGCAAGGAGGCTGCCCTCCCAAGGTAATGTGGCAAAAATCAAATAATGTGGCAGCCATCAAAGGGTCCATTTGGGCACGTGGTTTACCCTTCTCACCTCACCTGCAGTTATCAAAGCAAGCAGGACATGACTGTACTGTGCACTCCTGTTGAAAATAACAGAATAAAATCAAGGCTTCTGGAGACAGCTCCTCAAAAGGGAGATTTGAAAGAACTTGTGTGCTCCCCTCCAGATGATTTTATCTCTGACTCACCACATGAAAACGCAAGATACCATCGGAAAGAATCCTTCCTTCTTTCCATGTGCTGTTTGCTTGTTTGTTTCTATGTGAATGGGGTTAGGTCAGGGTTAGGGTTGGCCTGGTAACAGAGGCCACTGTGCTCCACAGTGTCCCTTCCCCTTGCCCAAGTGCACGAAAAAGGTAAATTTATCTCTTTGCTCATCCTTCTATTTGTGTGTTAGCTCTAACACAATAATCTTGACTCAAAAGCTGAGATATTAAAAAAATTGATTGTAGGAAGAAAGCAAAGCTTAATGGATTGACCAGCGACTTAGAGGTCAGGCATTGAACTTCCAGCTGTGTCTACTCATGGCTGACAGTTACCACCCTCTGACAAGACTTTTGGGAGCTGCAAAAGCCCTGCTGAGTATGGCAGCACCTGGGCACGGTACTGAACACAGGGCAGCCTGGTGGACTCAGTGCTGCTGCCCCTGAATGATGAGCCACAGCCAGAGCCCAGCAAAGATCTCTGCTGGGGCAGCCAGAGGTTTGAGCTAAAGCAGTGAAAATAGGAAGGGAGTAGCATATGAGAAATAGCCTTAAAAAATGAAACAGCCTTAAATATATCTGACCAGAGGTTTGATTAAGAAAAATAGTTAAATATATTGGGTGAGTTCAAATCAATAAAAATACTAGAAAAGGTGTTTTCCTTTCCCCCTCACTTTTGTGTTTATTTCCCTCTTTTTCATTCTCCCAGTTCTGTCTGGCAGAGTGAAAAAATAGATAAGTGACACAAGGAGAAAAAGAAGGCTTAAAGGATGCAAAATAAGAATTTTTTAGTGAGACAAAGCACCTAAAAACCAGGGAGAGAGGATTTACCCAGGATTTGTTGTTTTAAAATAAGCATAGTTTTTAATGGGAAAAAAAGAAAATAATGGAAAAAACCACACTCACATCAAATAGTTGTAGCCGCAAACTGAGATAGCAGAGCTGTGGTTTGGCTTCCCTTAATACCTTTTATGCCCAGAAGCACATTCCTGGGGGTGACAAGGAGGAATTCTTGGCCCAGAGGCATTTGAAGGTACCTGAGGAAGTCAGAGCTGGTGGTGGGATAGCTGCTGGATTCACATGAAGTTGTGAACACTGAGTCTTTCATACCTGCACCAAGGGCTTAGGACATGCCCTCAGCGAGGCTGCAGGAACTCGTGGGATGCCGCTCTTAATGCAGTGTCATAATATAACACTCATTTTCAGGCAGCATGTGCGTGTGAATGTGGGGTAGGTCTGTGACCTCTCTCCTGGGAGGTAACCAAGCAGTGCTAAATGCCTGCATCCACTTGAGGATGGAGAGGATTTGGTGACCTCCTCCGGGCAGAATGGCAGATAACCTCCTTCAGCCCAAGGAGAGCCACTGCTAAGTCTCACTGTCACAGCACGCCGCCGAGCCATTGGCAGCCCACCCTGCTGATAGCAGAGCTACACAATGGCCAGTTCATTACTGCAGCACAAACGTCTTACAAAAGCTAGAGCCAAATAAATTAAAGCATTAGGATCTCATTTTCTACAGCATTAACACTATGATGAATGTGAAATCTAATCCCTGCTGGCATCATCAATACTAAAGACGACAGTGCTGTGTGTCAAGAGGTGTTGTCAGAATCCCTCAGGAATTGTATGCAGAGATCAGAAAACCTTGTGTCTCTTTCTCCCTCCTCACCAGCTGTCTCTGCTTACAGGAGGCCACCTCATTTCCCACCAGTGAAGGACCAACAGTGCAATGGCAGGCACATGCTATGATGGAAGCAAAGATTTTTCTTCAAAATTATTTTGGGAGTGAGCTGTTACTTGGAAGCAGGGAGAGAAGCTCGTGTTAGAATAGCTGCTCCAAGAACAGTAACTCTGCCTGGATGAATTTATAATAGCCACTTTCACTGGTGCCAGGAAGACACTGAACTTCCAGTGAGTCATTTTTCCACAGCTGTGAATAGGCTAGGATGAACTTCAGGTATGTACTTTGTTTTTTTGTGATATAACAACCACAGCAAAGCTTTGAATCCCTCCAGTTTTATCCACAGGGAGTGGCTATGCCCATCTTTCTTGGGTGGTTTTACTTAAAACTTTCTGTATTCTGCACAGGAAAGGCTAAGAGATGCTATCTGGAAGAGCATTGGGTTTGGGTTTTCTGTCGCTCAACACCTTCACACCCAAATTTTACCCTGGTCTAAGAAAAAACCTTGTCATTGACAAGGGGTAGGGGCACTGGACGGCTTCAAGGAGTTGGAACCTACAGAACAGGAGGTGCTATAGAGCCTAATGGCCAGGTTTGCTGCATGCACCAAAGCCTTCTCACAATCCTTTTTTCTACCCATACAGGTGGACTCTGTGGCTCCAGACCTTCTCCAGTCTTTATGCCTTTTCCCATGTGCTTCCTTCAGCTCAGAGTTACCCTCTTCTCCATTTCAAGGAGAAACTTGCCTCAAGGCGCACCCAATTTCCTTTTCTCCCTTTTGTTTTTTGAACCTTACTTTTTATTCCTGTTCTACCCCTCCTCTTTTCTTTCTCTTTCAGGAACACAAAGTTTCAGGCAACACTTGATTTGTTGGGTATTGTCTGGGAGGTGTGGATCACCACACCTGATAGCTTTGGAGGTGGCTGTTCCTGTTTACTCTTACGTTTCTGTTACATCCTCTGGGCTTTGCTAAATCTCACCAAAATCTATGCAGGGATGGGGCAGTAGAATAGCCCCTGAAACTTTGGAAGCAGTGTGTCAAAATGAGCTAAAGCTGTGCTTTAATATGCAAACAGTACTGTCTAACCGGGCATAATAGTTTCCAAACTCTGACAAGTAGACCATTATGGTAGTAAAAATCCCACTGCTTTTGCTGAAGCTAGGAGGTCTCATCTCATGTCAGGCCTTCCAGTCATGTGCTCTAAGAAATGGGAACTATCAAACTGGCTTAGATAAAGTAAGAATTGCTTTTAAACTGAAGCTTTGTTGTGGCCCAAAGAGTTTTTCCTAATTAGCTTTGGAAAAGCTGCTGTTAACTTTTATTGCTTTTTCTGATATCATACACCTGTGGCTTTGCTGTGCATCCTGAAGGATAAGGATCAAACTATCAGCAGCAGGGTGCTGCTTGTAACTATTCAGGCTTGCCCAGCAAAGGTTGGAAGGAGACTTTTTGATAAAAACACATTTTTGGTGTAGTTCTTGTGCCGGTGGTTTAGCCTTTGGGCTTGTCCGTGACCTTCTGGGTGGAGCTCCTAGACTTTTGGGGTCACAAGGGTGGTACACACCAGCAACTGGAGACCATCAACACTTGTGAGGATGAAGAGAGAATCTCCAAGTCTCTGTTTCTGCCCTGGTTTGCTCATATTTCATGGCCTATCTCTATCTGGTCTGTACATTCCTGGTAGCATACCTCCCTGAAAAGGTGTACATACCTTCGTTTCTTTTGTGCTGTACTTCTGAGGAGGATCCTCCTTCCTTACAGAGAGCAGTGTCTGCAGCCTGGCAGAGCTGAGACACACGCTGTGCTTTCCCCTCCGCCCCACTTGGGCCATTCCTGGGCTTCTGCCATGGCCCAGAAGGAAAGGGCACGATGTGCTCTGCCAGCACGGGGGCCAGGCTCTGGCAGCCAGGACTGGCAGCCGAAGGCGAGGCGTCACATCGTCGCAGGGACTGTAAATACACCACACATCTTTTTACTCTTGTGTCATAATCACAATGTCCCTATAATGTAGTTTGTTTAACTGGATGACTTCAGTGCTAAAAATAAGTGGATCTTGCTGTTTCCAGGACAACCACTATCCCAACGGCTTATCTCGGCGCCTCTCCTCTGTCAAAAGGATGTTCCAAACAGAGCTGGCCATGAATATTAAAAATGAAGCACGCACACAGTAAAGCATTCCCTGGGAAGAGCCCCATGTTTTAATGCTATATGTTATGCTAATAGGACAGTTGCCTCTCAGAGAAGTGTTTAATTCAAAAGTAGCACAGTATGGGGTGAGATTGAAGTAAGCAGGAATATAATGTGTATTTCTTTCTTCCTTTTTTTTGTTTTTAATTCAATCTCTCGCTGCTGCTTAGAGTGGCTCACTAGGCAGCACTTTCTGTCTCTAGCCCAGAAATCCATAAATTGAAGCCTTGCGTGTGTGTTTGGAGCCCACACAGTGAGATGGCTGCAGGGGGACAGAGAGCTGTTGCCTGGCAGGTGGCACCTGGTGGCAGGGACAGCCTCTGAGGGCACGAGGGTGCTGGTGCCTCTTCTACAGAGCCAGGGAAGAAACAGCTTGCACAAACCATGCCTGGCTTTTGTGAATTTGAAATTCAGCTGCTCTTCCCAACAGGAGTAGAGATGAATTGCTCATTTGGAGGAGTCAGGGAGATTTAGAAAAGCCTCCTAGCAAGGAGATGGTTGCAGTATTACATGTCTGCATCCCTCCAGCTTTTTATTCTCAATCCCATTTTTCTTCCTCCTTCCCTCTCAAGCAAAGAAAAAAGCCTCAAAGAAAAAAATCAGAAGAAGCTTTCAAATCAAAGGAAATCAAAGTGGTCATTTTTAACCTCTGTATCTGGACAAAAAGGAGGAGATAATTTAGCCAGTAAGATTGGTTTTCAAGTACAAGCTGAGTGGAGCTGTAGAACTGCTGCCTACTGAGCAGTAAAAATCTTGCAAGAACTGGTGAGACCCATGTCCAGATCATAGGTTTTGACTGAAGCAATTGGTTCACCATTAATCAAACTGCTTGATTCCATGATTGCAAAGAAATGTTCAGTGTTACTGATGCAATACAGCAAAGTCTTATACAGAGACAGCCACCTCAGCAAATGCAGCCTCATTTCCTCCAATAATATTTACTGAAAAAAATAATAAATTAGTTTTAAAATATTGCCCATTTATTTCTCTCCCATAATTTATATTTTTAACAAAACCTTCTATTTAATTGGAGGCACATTTATGCAGTAACTGGCATGGGGGCAGTGAGCTAGACCCTCAGATGTTATACACTGACTAGGTTTCACTGTCCAGAATTTAATTTTAATCAGATGAGGATCAGACCTGTTTTAGGAGACCTTCTGAAAACCCTCAGTTGTTTATGAGAGCTGACAGAAAATACAACAGTTCAATCCTTATGCGCTGAACCTAGAAATTTTCAAGGTGACTGACTTGGCTGCAAGAGAGCTGTCATTTTATGCAGTTTGTACAGGAGGCTTCAGAAAAGAAGTGAATCCTGAGCTCCCACTGAGACATTGTCTACTTCTTAATATTTTATTGTTGTTATTTTTGCTCTTAAAACTGATTCTGACTCCCCATGGATATTTAATTTTCTTCAGGAAAATGTAGCAAAAATACATGCCCTCCTTTGGTCTGAAACATGGACTGTGAATCTCATATAAACAAAGTGACTGAATTTTTCTGATGCATTTCAGATTTGTAGTTCGAGCCCTAACCAGAGCTCAAAAAGTGAAGTATGTGAAAAATAATGTTACCTGGATGCTTTAAAATGTCAGAAAAGGCAAATTCCAGGGAGGTGCAAAGTCCTCTGGAGGTAATGCATATCTCAGCTCACTGAAAATATCTTACCTTGGCAGGTTGTGTCATGTCAGAGTAAATAATGCTGAAATGCATTAAAGAATCTGAAGACTGGATCTGTTTCAATAAGGAAGATCTGTATCACACCAGTATTCCCTTTTATCTGCATTGCTGCATTAGAGGGAAATTATTCTGAAAACGTCAGAAATGTATGCCTGGGCACCCTAAAAATCCAGAGTTCTGGAGAGAGGCTCTTGAAGGGAGGTACTTGGTATAGCCCAGGATTGGAGAGAGATGAACTTCGTGCTCTGAAGCATCTTTCCATAGGATTTGTTGCAGGGTTGGGGTGAATAAGAGAATATTGACATGTCATAGGTGTCGATGGTAGGAGGATACAAATTTGGGCACAATAATTTTTTAGCATGCAGACTAAAAATTTTCTGTTGCGATGTCCATTGTTTTCAGTGAACTTCTCTCACTTCAGAATAAAGGGAGTTTGACACTCTGGTTCTACTGCAGCAGCAGGACCATGGCAAGAAGAGGTATGTACATATGCACACACACACACACACACACGTGTATACAAATATATGTATGAATATTTCTATGTGAATACAGAGGGGGTCCCAGCAACCCTGTGAGAGCCAGTCAGCTTCAGGAGGGACCAAGCAAATGAGAAAAAAAAAGGAAGAAGAAGACAGAGGAGAAGATAAAATTGCATCTCATTCTGCCCCTTCTGCCTCTTGCTGAGATTCAGAGAGATTTGAGACAGCTCATGTTCCCCCATCACTGAGTGAACGCCCTGTTTCCTCAGCTGAGATATTAGTAAAGTCAACTTGCTTTTTTGGAATTAAGGAAAGAAATGCAGATGTTGAGTTGAACTGACAGCCCTTCAGGAAGCCTTAAAATCCCCCAACCTTATTTAAAAGGGAAACAAGGTTTGCAATTAGTGAACTACAGCAGGCTTAAGCATCCAGTTGCTATTAATGCAATTATAGTTAGGGTTATGATAGCTCTAGTGTCTTCTTGAAAACTCAGACCTCCTCTTCATTAGGCTATTCAATGCTTTTTAAATGTTGCTTCTAGCACTTTGTAAAAGGAAACATGAAGTGTGGATTGAAAATCCTGCAGATATGGCTCATATTCTCAGAAGTGTGACTGTACATGTGTCTGGGGTAGGACTGGAAGGTATTTGAGAAACCTTTTGGTATGTCCTGGAGAGTGAACAGCTTGGTGCAGCAGAGCAGCAGCTTCAGCAAAGGCACTGCAGTGACTCTGCTGTGCAAATCAGTGCTTACACATAAATACTGGGTTAATGCATCTGGCAGAAGCAGTGTATAATAGCGAGACTAGCTTAATGCTGCTGTCTCCAGTGCTCGTGCTGCAAGAACACACATTGACTCTCTGCACCTTCCATATGGCAGACACTTTAAAAATACAGTGGTCTAACAGGTTCTACTGTTTCCATCTAAATTCCTCTTCTCACCGGTAAAGAATGACCCTTTGAATCTTTTAGCTGCAAATAGAAAAGGGCAAATCAGTGTCCACCTCAGGCTGCAGCCTTTGCCCCCTAGCCAGGCAGCACTTTGAGTCCTTTCCATACAGTCCCTTGATTCCACAAAAACCATAGGAAACTAAAAATTCTATGACCTGGGACTAGCTGGGCTCTAGTGTGCCCGTGGGTTTGTTGATTCAGGCAGAAAGACAGACGGACAGAAAATTGTGAGCTTTGACATCAATTGCATGAAATACTGTGTGCAACAGCCTTATTTCTCTTATTTCATTGTCAGTAAAAAAAATTTGGAGTGTTTTGAGTCTTCTGATGTTTAGGCCATGCCTACTTTTTCTCACTCATTGTCCTTTAAAGCACAACAAGGTCACAAAAATACTCTCAATGGGTGGTTAATACTTGGGCCTAGGGCTTCAGTGCATTCGGGGGTTTGGATCCTGGCTGTGTTGCTGACATGATTTATTGTATTTACTGTTCAGATTGAAATGCCAAAACATCCATCAAGCTGTACAAAAAGGCCATTCCATCCCTTCTTTCTCCAAACCATGTCTGAAAAGGTATTTTTGGCCAAGTATGCCAAGCAACAGACTGCTTAGCTGAAGAAAATGGGATTCCATACACAGAAAAAAGTTCATGGAGATCACAGCACATACATCATAAATAATAAGTTACTTTCCCTACAAAATGCAAAAGAATTCCCAGATAAGCTTATTTTGTTCTATTAATCTCAGTTGAATTCTGCAATTATTTTTCTGTAGCAAGTTCAATAATTTTTAATATCTTTACTTGTACAACATTTTATCTTAGTGCAGTCAGTCAGATAGGTAGAAAGAATGATTGATTTTTTTCTCTTTCTATATTGAATACTAAATAGAGGCATAAATGGACAAAATCATCATTGAAATAGAGACACAAACAGTATTTTCCAAGCGAAGTGCAAAGGGGTAGAGGCATAAATGGACAAAATCATTGAAATAGAGACACAAACAGTATTTTCCAAGCGAAGTGCAAAGGGAAGCCAGCATATCTGTATTTCAAACTACGCAGGGAAATTACTGTGGAAGACCTGCTCTAATTGTCATTCCCGGTAAAGGGCAAAATGGAAATTGCTGGTTTGTTATTCAAGTGCATCACCTAGCAAGATCTTTTTCCTCTCAGAAATTCTCAAATGCTACCAAGCAAATAAATATTCTTTGCCATTTCTATTCATTTTCCTGAAACATCTTCCATCCGAAGGCTTTTGAGGGCTGCATCCTGACCGTGTAGCAGAAACGCCTTATAGGGAGGGTGCTCCAAGTGTCCAGTGCCCTGAACATCTGGGCTGGGAGGTGGGCAAGATGTGTGGCAGCTGTGTAACTGATGAGTTTCAGCTGGGTACCTGTGGTGAGAGGTGGCCTAGCCAACCTGGCTGCTCCTTGGGGCTGTGTAGGCAGGAACAGGAGATGTAAGGAGTGTGCTTTCTTTCTGTGTGCCGCTGCAGATCTGCTCGCCCAGAAATGATTATTCATCCTATACTTCTGACTTATTTTTTTTCTTGATTAAAACAGAACAGAGATCTAGAGCAGCACCAAAGTCTCTAGCAAAGAGACTTTTGAGGTACAAAATTCCTCAGCTTTGATTAGAACTTCTGGGTGCAGTATGGTGTAAGTATACACAGACACCCCCAAACACCCCCAAATGCAGCATACTATCTGCTGTGAGGTTAAAGGGGTAGCTTGCTAACAAAATTTTGTGACCACATTCTAATGAAAGGAATAAGCTCTCTAGAGGTTCCAAAACATGTGAAGCAGTTGCACAGTGAAATCTGAAGGCTACCTGTCTGAAATGCATGAATGCCTTTTGTGCCCTACCATGCATGGCAGCTACCTGGCCATTCTGCCTCAGGAGCCAGCACTGCCAGCTTCATAATAGAACTCAGCAACATAGCCATGATAGCACAGCCTTTTGACAACACCAAGTGAGTGGTGAGGGGGAGCATCTTATTTCCTCCCCCTCCCTGAGTCTGCAAAGATGAAGAGGGGATGTGGATATGGATACCCAATGCCCCCGTTTTGTCCTGGCAGCTGCACCTTGCTGTCAGGGTCATCACACTGGAAAAGGACCATGGACGACAGGAACTGGGAATCACACTGAAGACATGCAGGTCCTTAATGGTGTGGTGAGAGAGTGGATCCAGGAGCTAACAATGTGTTAAAAACCTGGCATGCTCCTTTTATACTTGTTCCTAGAGTTGGAGAACTGAAGTATGCACTCAGGCTGTTGTCACAGCCCATGGAGATGTAATGTGGTGAGGTAACAGCAATATATGGGGAAAGCCATCCTTGAGAAATTGCTTAAAAATATACCCTGAGATCAGAAGAAAGTCCCTAAGTCTTGCTTGAAAGCCTGGGCTTCACTGCTGAGGAACATTTATGAGTTCATATCTAGGGCTGTGGTGGTGATCCCTTCTGCATGTGCTGCATGTTGAAAGGGAGCTGTGAAGGGGAAAACGAGTGGTGTGCTTTGCCATTCCAAGGGATGTGTGAGACTGCACTTACTCACAAGTGGTGCAGATGAAAATGGAGGGTATGGACATGCCTGTGGTGTGTTGAGGCCTATTGGCAATCAAGTTGGGAAAAGGCAGGTTTCCAGATGTCTGCAAGTTCTGGTATGTGAGCTGTAAACCAAAGGTACAGTGGTGGATGAGGTGTCTGCTTTCAGTGCAAACATTTTTCCTACTTGCATTGTGCCAGGATGCTTTACTGGCTTTAATCATCACAAGGTAGAAAGTTGGTGAGTAAAGTCTTGTCACTATATAGGTTTGCCTGGAATTGAAAGAAAAGAAAATGTAGCAGACTAAAACCATTTAATCTGGAGCAAAGTTAACAGAACGAGTTAATGAAAGAAAGGCAGTTGTTTAAAGGTGTGAAACTGCTGAAGAGAGCCAAGGTACAAGGGGTTATCCATAGATGTGGCCAATTTAAACAAGACAAGCTGGTGACTCAGGGAGGCTCCACCTCCAGTGTCATTCATAAACCTAGCCTGTCCCTGAGCAGCCACTCAGCTTTGATTGCATCCTGTTTAACTTGGCCTTTGGATCACTAACTCTTCCAAAATCTGGCTTTTTGGGTAGGTATCACACCTTAAAACATCTGATCCTCTTTTATAAGTGCAAAGTACTCTTTTATTTGATTTCTTTGTGCTGCCTGCCTGCATCACTGGGTTTGGGTTGGTCCTGCCAGGGACAGGAATATTTCTCACTGGCAAAGAATAGTAGATCCAGAAGTGACTGAGCTGACAGACTTCGACAAAAGTTCCAGAAAGGTTTATCTCCTTTGCAGCACGCAGGCTTTAGCTGGCATCTGGAAGACAGTGGCAGAAGTTTCCCAAAAAAACACAGATGGGAGTCCAGCTTCAGAACTGAGATCCAGATGCCAAGGCCTTGAAGGCTTGTGTCAGGTGATATCCTTGGGAAAGGTTGTTTTGCAGTGTTTTGGTGGCTGTATAGAACGAGTGGCATCGAATGTCATCAGCACCTAAGAAGTTGTTTTCCCTCCCAAGATTATGTGATAAAAATGAAGTTGTTTTGTTTTCAATGGCATTTTCCATGACTTTAATGAGGAGAGGTTCTGTTAATAGAAAACCAAAAAGCAGTTTCTGGAGCTCAGCAGCAACACTGTGCTACTCTCAGAGTTTGCAAACAGTGTTGAGCCTTTCCAATTTTTAAACTAAGCTGAGAAAAACAAGGATGAACTTAAGAGTAGCAAGTTTGAAACCTACATGGGATGTTGCCATTTTATGAGCAATTTATCACTTCCTCAGGGTGGCTGCTCAGGCTTCTGGATATCCATATCTGAGCAAAATCCAGTGGTGCCTCAGGCTGCAGGTGTTGAGCCACAGCTCTTGGGGTGGACCATTGCCACCCAACTGCCACTGAGAGCTTGTGGCACGGCTGACTGTGACCTCGTGGCTGCAGCTCAATGGTGTCTGTCAGGCAGGTACCAGCTTAGCTTTAAAGTTGTCTTAGCCCTCTGCTACGTGACAATTTATATTGCCATGGCAGGGGAGGAATAGTCTTTGATTCATACTGATCTTGGCTGTAGAAACACCCACTGGCTTGATTTATATCCACATGGTGGCAGGGTGCAGGGGTGCTTGAAGTGCCCTTCAAGGCAGCCTTGCCTGAAGGCAAGTCTGTGCAGGTTCCTGCTCCTTCCTCTGCCCTCATAGGGACAGCCAGAGGCTAAAAGATGGCTTAGGAGCAATATTCCTTCCTTGGGAATCTGACCAAGCTTTCCTGGCTAAAACCAGGTACAAAAAAATCCCATTTGTTGTGAGATGAGAGCAGCTGAGAGCCACCACTGCAGAAATGCTGGGGTCTGCGAGTCACCACAAGTCACTTCTCAATGCACTTGTGGAGTGAGAAGTAATGACAGCCCCTGTGCCCCATTCTCAAGTGGGAGCTGGGGGGCTGCTTACACATGATGCTGTCATTCTGGAGGGTCAGTCTCCATCGTGCTAGCAGTGGGCAGGGTCCATCCTGGCTCCAAGCTAAACCTGTGAAGGGTGACATCATGCAGGAGGCACTTTGAGACGCAGCCTGCCAGCACATTTTATTAAGCTAATCATGGTAGAGGAGGAGCCCCTGAGGCTCAGCTGATAAGGTAAAGAACACATTCCACTGTGGTAGATGAAAAACCCTCAGCCACCTTTGGCTTGGTGTCACAGAGCTGCGTGCTGGAAATGGCACAATAGTGAGATCAAGTACCCCCAGGGTCTGGACTCTGCTGTCTCCCTGCCCCAGGAGCAACCTGGAATTTACATTAGCAGCAGACAGCTGTAGAAAGCACAGAAAAACCAAGGACCATGGTGGGGACTGCTGAGGAAACCATTGCCACAGACTGAGGCACCCTTGCTCTGGGGAAGGGTGTGAATGCCTCCCAGTCCTGCCCTGAAGCCCAGCTTGCCTGTGCTGGTTCCTGGTTTGGGCTACAATCTGCATGTAATTCCCCTCTTCCACCCTTCTTCCATGATGATGACCAGATGCCTCTTTCCACTGCTTATCAGAGTAGGTGCTGCTCTTCTCCAGGAGGTCTCATCTACTACAGGGCATTCTTGTAGGTGGAAAGCTTGAGGGCAGCAGCCCTTCCCCTGTGTCACCTTCAGATGTCACAGGCCATGAGATTTTCAGTCATGATGCTCAGGAGCTGAGGACCAAGAAGGGTTGATAGCTCAGCTGCCCTGGAAAACAAGTCCCCACATCACCAATGCTGGCATCTGCCCTTCAGGAGAGGAGGGACCCCTGCAGAGGATCCTGCCGTGGGCAAGAGAATGAAAGGGCAGCAAGGTCTGGGAGGCAGAAGTTCAGATATCAAGAATCAAACTAAAAGAAAACAAGCAAATAAGAAAACATTGCTTTGGCTTCAGCCAGGAACCCAGGACAGTAAACAGAGAAGGCTGGAGAGCCAATATATTCTACCCTGGGGGAACTGACTTTGTTTGAGCCAAAGAGGAAAGAAATGAATATAAGATAAAGAGCAAAGATGAAAGCTGTATATCGCAAGCACAAACTGCCTCGGCCATGATTGGCAGTTTACATATTACATTTTATAGCATTCCTCTTCTCCTCCCTCCATATTTTCTTTCTCCCCATTTCTCTGCTGACAGCTCATACACACGCCTTGAGCTGCACAAATAAGTGCTCTGCTCCTCCCTTGCATCCTGCTCAGACTTCACGCCAGCCCTTCCCAAGTTCACAGACCACCCCACCATCCTGGCTGCATGCAGAAGAGACAGCAGGTCAAGGTCTGAGTTGTCACAAGTCCACTGAAAAGATTTCCTGTCATGTGCAAATAAACCCAGCTCCTCTCCTCTGGCTTATTTGGTTTTTACTGAATCCGGTCAAATCACGATTTCCCCCTTCTCTTACAATAAACAATCAGCCCGTGTCAACTTGATTACGAGCTGCTGATGCAGCATTGTTGAATCCAAGCCCTGAGTGTATGTTTTGGCAAAAACAGCGCTATTTTCAGCTAGGCGTGCAAGGTGGCTTGCCAAGAGGCTCAGCTTTCCCAGCAGACCCACGGTGGCTCGGAGGCAGGGCTCCCACTGGCTGCCTGGGCAGCAGGACCAGGGGCCAGGTCTGCACAGCTCAGCACCAGCACTCCTGGCAGGCCTGCAGCACCTCGCTGCTCCTCCCCAATGGATCCAGACCAGCATCCCAGCAGCATCAGGTACACTGAACAGGGAGTGCACAAAGAAATCCTGTGCCAGTTCTCACCACTCTGAGGAAAAGCACTTGGCATGTCAGCTTCCAAGGAGGTTTACTTTGCCTACATGAAATTCATAGAACCCTTTTATCTCTGTATCCAGTGTATGTTCCTGGTGTAGGAGCTTTGAGAGCCCTTAGCTGTGCACAAGTTGAGGGGCAAGATTTATGCTTTCTCCACACCAGGGCAGCTACCCTCCAAGCCAGCTTGTTTACACTCAGACAACACAGCCTTCACATTATTCTTCTCTTTAAAGGGCATTTATTTCTTTTCAGGGCAATGGTGTATCCCTATCCTCAATTTTCCTCTGGGACAACTCATGCTTTTGGCATCTATTTTTCCTGTTGCTGCTTTCTTTTGGATGCTCTGTTTCCCATGGATTCAGTGGCCATAGAAGACAGGTGTGAGAAACAAAATAGTGAAGGCACAGACACAAAAATGAAGTGTAACACAATTTGGTCAAAGTGACTTCTGACTCCTCTCATGACATCCTTCTTGCACAAATCTGTTTTCCCCACGTAGAATGACAAACTTGCTCCCTACTAATTCTCCTCTGCTGTGCAGGGGTGGCCATGCACGTGTGTACCTGCACACGAGTGCCTGGCTGTGCCTGCGTCTCCTCACGCTGAATTCCAGAGGCGTTGATAGCATGCAGATTTACAAACTGGCAGACTATACCATTCTATTTTTTCCTAAGCAAATCCCCTCATTTTTTTTATTTTTTTTTTTTTGCCTGCAGCGATGCTGTAGCAGCACAGCACCTCAGGTGCTTTGCAGTGGCAGGGCTGGCAGCTGGCAGGCATGGCAGTGGCAGACCCCTCTGGTGGAGAGGTGGCACCCTCAGCAGAGCTGTGCAGGGGTGGCCATGCACGTGTGTACCTGCACACGAGTGCCTGGCTGTGCCTGCGTCTCCTCACGCTGAATTCCAGAGGCGTTACGTGTCCTGTGGAAAGAAGGAGCTATTTATGCCACAGGCATAAATAAAACCACTGAGCATTTGCAGTAACACAGGTTGCTCAGGGCCTGAGCTCAGCCCCACTCTGGACAGGGACAAACTCTGCCTTTGGTGGTAGGTGGGTAGGGGCCATGGTGCAGGGATGCTGCTGGGAAGGACACGGGGGCAAACACACAGGCAAGGTGTCTGTTGTCTCCTTTTTGAGTGGTAAACTGTGTTATTTCCTCGTGACTGCTGGCACAAGCCAGGGGTGTGTATTTCTGCCTCCTCATTACACAAGAAGGTTGAACCAGTGAATGTTTGCACATAGTTGAGACAAACACACCAGCATCTCTTCTTGTGTGCAGGCTTGACTCCACAGAAAGCAGTGGCATATTGGGTCATGAGAGACAGGTGGTGCAATTACCAAAATGAATTTTAAAAAAATGTAGTTGCTATATGTTCAAAAAAATCTACATTGTTATCCCATGTTTCAAAGGAAGGGGATGGTACCACTGCCTTTATCAAGGGCAACAACATGCCACCAAGTCACACCTGCACAGAGCTTACATGACTTGATAACTAATATTCTTCTTCAGAAATACCTGGTGCAGTTTATTCACTGGCCTTTAGATACATATGATGTAGGTATTCAACAGATGAGCTAAAGTCAGGGAGAGAAACAGGTATTTCTGTGTATGGGTTACCCCAAGCTGGAACATATCTCTAACATTAGGCAAGTGAATTACATTTTACTGGTATCCTCTTCTTACCCCTGACTCTGAAAGGACCTCCAAGCTCAAGTTCATACATAGCATTGCCAATTTGAAAATGTGCATGAAACAATTTTATTTCTGGTCTTTCCTGGAAAACTTTGATGACCATAAACTTGTGATGTACAAAACCTCCTTCATTTTTCAACCTGCCCTTTTTTCCCATCTCTTTGTTGCCTGAGTGACACTCTTGTGTTCTGGCTGATTCACCACTCCCCTGGCTATTTCCCAGCATGAAATTGCTCTCAGCGAGTGATGAATGAGTGCTCTGCCTTAACTCTGCTGGAGCAAAGGGCACAGCTACCATACACTCCAAAACTTGCAGAGTATGATGGATTCGAGCTTTTACAGAAATCTTTATTACCTCACCTTCCTTACACTTGGAACTGAACTTCTCATGGGCAGTTTTCAATTCAACTTAGTTTCTTAAGAAGAAAAAAAGGTGGCCAGTCAAGAGTGATTCTGTTACAGTGATTTTAAGTTGGTGTAAAACCCAGCAGTGAGGTGAAATGGGCTGCTTAGCCAGGAAGAGAATTGGCACATTGCTGGACAAGCAGGGAAGGCAGTGGCATTCAGACTGCTTTCAGTGCAGCTGTAGGACTGCACCCATGGCAAAAGCTGTTTTGGAAATAATCTGTCTTTACAACTCCTGTGTTTGCTCATCACTGGAACTTGGTATACAAAATCTGGCATGCTTTTTTAAAAACAAACAAAACTAAAAAAAAAGAGACTGGCCTTGTTTTCTGTTGTAATAACAACAGAACCTAGTAAAACGAAGGAAACAAAGTCTTCTGGTATTTAGTGACAACAGCTTCTTAAAAAAATCTGGATGAGATTGTTGCTCTTCAAAGTTCGAAGGCAGGGCTGGGGTAGGTGGAAGGCAAGTGAAGAAGGCAGCTGTAGAGGAAAAGCATGACCAGCCTTTTGAAGATGTCAGATCAGTTCTTGGCACAGCTGCCAATCTTGTATGGGACTGTGGCCCTCATCTGTAAAGCTGAAACAAATTTTGAGGCTCTTTAGGGTCTGATGTCAGAAACAGTCCTTTGTGTGTTTGTCTGGGGGAAACCTGGCCCTGGAGAAAGCTGCTGTGGTTGAAGGTGGGTGCACAGGGCTTATGCTCTGTATATTATGTGACACTGTAACCAGCAGAAAGCTGCTCATGTTCCTCATGTTCTCCAAAATGCCTTTACAAAGGCTTTGCATGGCACATATGTAAAAACATGGGTGCAATTTTGCCTTTACCCTCCAAAAATGAAGTGCAAAGATCATTCATGTGTGGGGATGAATTTTAATAGCCATAAGAACCCAAGGATTTGGGTTTACTGCAGTAGAAGTGAGAAAGAAGAGGAGCTTGAAGCGCAAAGGGGCAAGGAATGAGCAACTATGAATCCGAAGGCAGACAACACACTAACATTGTAACACGAAAAAGTTAACAAAGCCCTGAAACCCAGTCTTGCCTGGTTACTGGGGCCAGATGCCAAGCACAGGCTGATCCTCCTGGCCACGCTGTGGATTTGATGGTGCACTTGCTGCAGGACTGGCACGGAGGTGTGGGGCTGAGGGAGGATGCTAACACCCTGGGGGGCAGCTGTGATGGAGCACTGCTGGTGTGAGCACACAGTGGCACTGGAGCCAAGGCTTTCTCACTGCCCTGAAGTATCTCTGCTGCAACAAGGTGTCTGTGGATCCTCAGTGGAAATTTTGTGTCCAGCACTGGCAAGACAAAATACCACAAATGGATTAAGTTGTCATGCTGCTAATTTATTTTCACACACACAATGGCTACCTTGAACAAACCCCATCCTGTTTAAGTTCAGGGGCTGTGCTGCTCATTCTCTGTGTTAAAACTAGATAAACTGTGGAAGTGTCTAGCCTTCCATTTAGCTAAGAGCTGAGCTTCTGGACAATGCATCTGGTGCTAGCACATTCTCAGCTGCACTGGTGGATTTGTCAAAGCATATATTCAGCAAAGGGTTCAGGGGCTTGCATCAGGGATAGGTGACGTCCAGGAGGCTCTGCAAAGAGTTTGAGGTGAAATTTCTCCGTAGTCCAAGGCTGGGGCAGTGGGGCTAAGATATTATCTTGAGTCTTTATTCAAAGCTGTTCAAAACTCTTGGTCAAGAAATCATAGAATCATAGAATGGTGTGGTTTGGTTTGGGAGGGACCTCACAGACCATCTAGAATCACCCCCTGCTCCTGTGGGCAGGGACACTTTCCACTAGACCAGGTTGCTCAGGGCCCCATCCAACTTGTTCTTGAATGCTTCTAGGGGTAGGTCAAGCATCACTTCTTTGGGCAACTTGTTCCAGTACCTCACCATCTTCTGAATAAAGAATTTATTCCTAGAATCTAATCAAAATCTTTCCTTTTTTAGCTTAAAACCATTTCCCCTTGTTCTAACACTACATGCCCTTATAAAAATGTTCCTCTCTTCCTCAAGTAGCTTTCTCGTAGACTTGTCATCACATGACAGAGCTTTATGCTTGGATGTCCAGTGTTTACAACTTTTGAGAGTCTGGATATTCTGCAACTCAAGTTTCTGTATGAGAATGACACCTTTTGGCTCACAGCTGTGGCTGTCCTCAAGCGCTGCTCAATGATGGGTGTGGAGAAAGAGCTGAGTGATGAGTAACCAAAGTAAAGTAGGCAACTTAGATGAGTTTAGGTGAGTTAATGCACCATTAATGCACTGTCAGGCCCAGACATATTAATACTGAGGTTCCTTGAAATACCTTAGATGCTTGGCTCTCTCCCTAGCCAGTGGTGTGAATACCAACCACTAGGGACAGAGTTAGGGACTGATTATGTCACCCCTGACCTTCGGTTTCTTAAACAACTGCAGGGTCTCCAGGAATTGGCTTCAAGGGTTTGCTAGGGAAGGAGGCAGAAAAGAACATCTAAATCGTACCCAGCCTTGCTACTCATGCTAACTCAGATCTTGTTAATTGTTCTTCTTTGTAATCAATACCCTTGTTTAGACAAAGTCGGGGAAGGAAAAAATTGTAAAAAGCCCTGCTTAACAAAGAACACTGATGAGAATCCTTAGGTTAAAAACTAGTCATTAAATGATCAAACAAGGTGAGAACAACAATCTGATTCTCATGCAAATTTTTGCCTTGAGAGGGGAGTTTTGTTCATGAACACAAAATCCATTATCGGCTAATGGTCATTTGCATACCCTGGGCTATCTCCAAGCACCTCTGAAACATTAGCTGCAAAGCGTTTTGCTAATCAGGGCTGGTCCTTTCCACCCTTTCCCGTGCAGGTAAGTGGTATTTGCCAGAAGAAAGGGAAACTGCAGCTTACAGCCTCTATCGAATGAAGAATCACAACCTCTAGAGGGGAGCAGCAAATGCTTTCACAGCCACACAGTGCTTGAGAGGAGCAAGGAGAGTAGCAATTGACTTGCTAGAGATCATCCAGGGAAACAGCAGACAGGTTTGAAATAGTTAACCAATGTCGTGTCACCCTCTCAAATGTGTCTCTCAAAGCTGGTCTAAGGGCATCTCCTGAAGAATTCACAGGGATTATTTGCTTAGTCTGAGACATCAGGATGGTACAGCTTCATGGCTCCAGATCTTCAGTGTTTGGAAGCCAGGTTTGATACCTGAGTTGTGCCAAGTCCACCATTTCCCCTGACTCCAGGTGTGCCTTAACTCCCTCTTCTCCATAGCCTGCAAGTTATCGGCTTCCCCCCAAAAGCAGCCAAGTCAGGGTGCAATACTTGTTAGATTGGTGGAAATTTGTAACAAACTCCTGCTTTAGTTGCTTGAGGAACATGTTACATTTCAGGACTCTTGAACTGGTTTCTGCACATCTCACTGGGAAATGTCAAGGATGATGCAGACAGCAAAAAGCTGAATGAAATTGCTGGTCTTTACCAAAGACACTAAATGATAATTAACAGAAAGTCACTCCAAAGAGGTGTTCCCAAGGATCCAGTTCAGCTGCTTGTTTCCAAATATGTATTTTCCCACTGGTAGAATTTTCATGATGTGCATAAGAGAGGTGTGATTTAACAGTCAAGGAACAGAAACACTAGTGATGATGAATTATGCCACTCCTGGACCCAATTGTCCCTCCATGCCTTGTGCCAGCAGAGTGGTAAGGAACAAACTTCTCCCCAGAATGGCTCATCACACTGTGGGCTCACTGGGCAGTGTGGGGACAGCACGAAGAAGTTATTCATGGGGTACCATGATGGTTTCTCTCCTGAGCATCAGTGGCTGTGGCATGGCACTGATGCACTTGTCCTGGGTTTCAACTCATGCAACCAGGGCTCAGGAATACTCCATTATATTGCAACATGCAAGAAGAGAAAAGGCCCCTTAGCAGAAGAGGCATTTGGTTTTGCCCTTTACTTGTTCTGCTCCCAAGGACCTCATCCTGAAAAGTGTGGGCAGCAATTTCTCTCCTTCTCTTCATCCCTATCTGTAGCTTAGGGATGAAAAGAAGTGGGAGTGGCACCCTAAAATCCCAGGCTTTACATTGGGCAGGTTTTTTCATAGGTCTGTTCCTGCTGTACAGCTTGAATGTTCCCTTCTTCTCCCGAAGATGACTTCCTCTGGTGTCAGGAAGGGGTTTTTATGTCTTTGTGGTGGCAGTGACGGGTGCTGCCTGGGTCCCACCCCGAGGGAAGCAGGTGCTGGCTCAGAGCTGCCCATCTCCACGCCAGGGTGCCCTTGGCCAGCATCACCCTGCTGCGCTTCCCTCTGAATCTCAATGAGCACCTTGGGATGTCAGGGGCAGATGGGATACACTGATTACTTGGATCCTTCCTATTTTGGGACATGACAAGTGGTTCATTTTCCCCCTCTCCTTTCATGTTCACACAATGCTTTACACTGATCTCCCCTGCACACATTTATCTGCCAGGCAGGGTAATAGAACGGCACCCAGGGAGTCTCCAAGGCTTTTGTAGGGGTTTGGTATTGCTGAGCTGTGAATGCAGGGAGAGGCAGCATGTGTAGCTAATCCTACGATACAATAACCAGTCCTTCGCGGTGGATGTCAAATTTACTAAATGCAGGATTGTTTATTGTTTGCCTGTGTAATGATGTGCATGGGACTTGGGCCAATTTGGAAATATTAATAAACATGACAGCATTTCAGTAATGCACCAGACAGAATCCTCCCATTGCTCCCAGGAACACTAAGACAACATGTTCATAAACGGAATGAAAAGGAGTTCTCTTCTGAAATTAAAAAAAAAGGGCTTTCTATTATCTAAACTAAATAGCAAAATATTTCACTAGGTTATTCACACTGGCACAGTCTAGCTGCAGGTGGGTTCATTAGCTTCTCTCTGATGTAGCAAAATTAGATCAGTGTAAGGGACAAGGAAGCTGGCATTAGCCTGTGCTGTCACTGAAAGGACTGCTTGTCTGTGAGGAGGAATGAGCTAGTGATTTACAGGGCACTTAGCTCAGGCATAACTGAGCAGTCCATTTTATTTCAGCCTTTTCTCCCTTATGGACCAGAAGCCTTTTGGCTGTGGCTCTTTTATCCCTCTAGGCCCCCTGTGTGGTGGTACACCTGTGTTGCCAACACTTCAGAGGGGGATGTTCAAAAGTAACCACGTGTGAATGTTTATTTCCCAAAATCAGTCTATTTGACCTGCACCAGGTAACTTCCTTCCTGCCCTTCCAGCTTGAGTCTGTGACATCACAACTTTTTGGTAATGGCCTATTAATCACCTACTGCCTGATGCTGTGAATTCTGTCTGGTTTCCTCCAGGATAGTTCATCATCTACAAGCAGGACTTGGACCAGGCAGGGATGCCTCCATCCAAGCTCCTCCAGATGCCGGTGCTCTGAGCTTTGCCAGAACTGCATGATTTCTGTGCGTGCCATTAGACTGGGATGATGAACAGCTTGGCTGTGAACACATGGAGTGCAAACCCTGGTGAAACCTGGCTTGGGGCCCTGGCAAGTGAGCATCCTTACTGCCGTGCAGGGCTGCCATCTGGCAGGTTGGACCTGGTGTCCTCACCACTCCAGCTTCCCAAGCCAGTTTTTGTTTCCTTTTAAATGAAAACAAATGTTAACTTCAGCCCAGTGGTGTCCTCGCCACTCCAGCTTCCCAAGCCAGTGGCTTTTTTGTTTCCTTTTAAATGAAAACAAATGTTAACTTCAGCCCATGGATGATGCAGCCCATGGCTGCCAGCAGCATCTCTTTGTGCAGGGGTTACTGGGATGAAGCATCTTAACTGCACACCACAGTACCCAAAAGTAGCCCCAGCGGGTCAGCAATGTGGACTTTGCAAGGAAATGCAAGAAAATTATCCCACCTCAGGGAGCAACCAGGAAACCAGGCTGCAGTTTGTGGTACAAAGCACACAAACAAAGGGCTCTGTGTCAGCGGGTGCAAGGTGAGGCACAATCTGTTTGTCCCTATGGCACTGCCTGCTGCATCCCAGGAGCCATGTGGGATCTCTCTAGTGCATTCTGTAGGAAAGGGGCTGCTGTGCTCTCTACTGCCCCACCTGCAAGACTTGCACTTTGAGGACCGTCATGTAGTATTAATGTGATGCACCTATTTCTTATTTCTTGTTTTGCCTGACTTCATGGGGAAAAGAAACCAAGGAGAATCCAAGTAGGTGCAACTGGACAAAATTTGGATGGGTTTTGTTTAATTGTAGTGACCAATTTTCCCCATTGCCAGTGATGTGTCTTCATATGTTCTTTCTCCATCCCCTTCTTACAAGTTGGTTAAAACTTGTGCCCAGGAGCAGCCTCCAGCTATGCCATAGGATGGTTACAGCAGAAAATAAGAATATTTGAGCCTGAACCCAAATTTCTGGTAAGAAGAGCAACTGCCCCTTCTGGCTCCCCTTGCTCATTCAAGACACAAGAACAGTTCTGGATGTTATAAATTAAGAGACCAGAACAGCTTCTTTTGCAGCTGAGGGTAGAGAATCCAGGCAAAGCTCACACATGGGTTTTTGGAGGGATCACATCGAAGCGAGGCAGTGCCAGGAGCAGTGGCTGTGGTGCACACACTGCAGGCTGCAGTGGCATTGAGTGACTTTACAACTTGCAACCCCTTGAAAAATGCTGCCAGAAGAAGAAAGGCTCTTTCCTTTTCACCACAGCACTGATGAAGCTTTCAGAGAGTAAATTTCCAGTGTGGAGAGTGCCATTTTCCTCCAGCAGTTTGCTGCAGGGATTTATCAGCTTTTTGGTTGTCCTGACACAACCACATCTGCCCCTTCAGCACTCTCACCAAGGGCCCATTAGTCCTTTTCTGGTATCATCACCTCACAGGTTCACACCGTCCTGTTTTTCCATGAAGAAGACAAAATTCAGGCTATGAGGATTCAGGCTACAGGTTCATACACAATGGACACAGCTGTCTTCCTTGCTTATTCCACATGTTTTTTAAATTTTATTGAAGAGCATTTTGTCTGAATGACTTTAATTTCCTAATTGTCTTCATTGTCTGCGATCATCAGACCCTCAGTTCCCTGCCTGTTCCACAGTCATTTGCAAATTCTGTCAGTAGTTGTTCTTTCCAGATCACTGGAGGAAGATGCTGCAAAGTGTCAGGTCTAGAAGAGGTCCCCAGGGAGCCCCACCAGAAGTGCTCCCGTGTGTGCCACCTCCATTGGTGCCTGTCAGCCATCCAGCCTGCTTTAAATGTTGTCTGGAGCTGTTGCCATAGGTTCATTTTCCCCAAAAATTGCTGTGTGGGGCCTAGTGGTGCCTCACCCAGGGATTGCCTCCAGGCAGCTGCAAGGATCAGTCACTTTTTATAAAACCAACAGAAAATGAAATGAGATCTGTTTTCCATGGAACATTGTTAACTGGCACTGGTGCTCTCTTTTTTTGATGTTGTACCTGTGTCATCTTCTCTGGGATTTGGTCTGGGATTCATGTCAGATATTTCCACCTTGTCTTTTTCAAAACCTTGGCATACATTTAGACCTTTTCCAGTCCACTGGAAATTTGCTGGCATGCCTGGGGTTATTAAAAATGGATGCCAACAAGCTAAACATCTCCCAGACAGTTCTTTAAGGACTTCAGGGTATAAGTTATCAGCACTTTGAAATTTAAAATTGTTTGTCCCAAACAGCTGTTGTCTGTCATTCTTCTCAGTGGTGCACTGGAGAGCACTTTTTCATCCTTATGTCATCTCAGCATATTATCTACTTCTTTTCAAGTGCAGAACAAAAATATTAATCAAACTATTCTGCATTGTCACTAGCTGTTTCACCAGCTTCATCTAGAAATGAACTAATATTGTTGTAGCAACTCATTTTTCATTCCTTAATGGATATCTTTATGGGAATTGTTGAATTTATGTATCTGCATGACAATTGGCTGAATGCTTCCTGACTTTTGAGTATGTGTAATCAACATTGTCTTTTAGATACATCATTCAGATAACTAATTTGCAAAACATAAATTATTCAGGATGTTGCTCAGTCACACAAATGAGTTTTCTTGTCTGGGTCATTCATCTCACCTAGATGAGGGCTAAGGCACAAGACATGCTGCTCTTTTCACTTTTACTAAGACCAAGTTAATTGAAATATAAAATATCCATCCCCACACAGCAATGCTGCCTGATTGGAGAGATGAGGGATTATCCTCAGGTTCAGGAGACACAGATTTTGTTGCCGGCTGTGTTACCACTAAGTCTCCTCATACAAGTCATTCACCAGCCCATGCCCAACTCTCCTGCCCAGTAACTGGGACTCAGTGGTGCTTCACCTCCTCTAGGAAGTGCTCAAAGTCTGTGGAGAAGCATACCTTCCCTGAAAGAAGTCTTCTGCCATCAGAGGGCTTTAGAAAAGTATTAAATGGACAGGATTAACACTTGTTTTGTTCTTCTTTGGTTGTCATTTACCTGGCCACTCACATTTGGAACATCTCATTTAATAGTGATTTAATTTTGGCTCCCAATTTCTGGAAAAGCTGTCCAATGCAAAGCTAGGATTTCAGGGCAAGAAAACAGAATCAATACTTGTTAATCTTTTAATAAATGCTGCCCCCAGAGAGTGGGGTTTAGACCTTCACAATTCCCAGTCTCTTCTCCCTGCGAGTGAGTGGAGTAGGTGGAGAGGAAAGGTGAAACCAGGAGGGATCTGTATCCAATATGTGATTTGTTCTTTGTGGAAAGACCAGCTTTGGTTCAGACTGCTCCAGCTGGTAAAACTTTCACTCTGGAAATTCAGTGTGAAACCAAATGTGTTTCTTGAAACAGATCCTTGGAGGACTTTCAAAGATACTGGTAGGTCAGATGTACCCAATTAGTAAGGGCTTGTGACAGCAGGCGAGAGCCCTGAGGGGCAGGGTGGGGAATCTTCCCAGAACATCTTGCCTGCACCAGGCTGAACTTCACTGAGGTCACCCCGCAGGTTAGAGCACAGGCAGTTCATGGTGGGGTTTTGGTGGCAGAGCCTTCCTTCTTTGAGCAGGGCTCACATGGCAGTCATGTCATAGGCTGTCACCCACACTTCTGCAGCTACCCGCCTGCCTTCGTGTACAGTCAGAAAATGGGAATGAAGGGACATTTCTACTCCTAACATTTTAATGTTTCTGCTGGCTGCTGTTTTGTAAACATGGCCTTTCACGAGGTTTTTCAGCTTGACTTCTCTTTAACCATGCTCTCTATCACCAGGGAAGATTTTATCCCTTGTAGTATATCTCACCTCTTTCAGAAAAGCTCAAAAACAGGTTTAGAGTCCCTGCAGGCTGTGAGTTCAGGGCCCTGTCTTGGAGCCTAGTACTACTGGGGGAATAGCTCTGATACTTGGCTATAAGTACAATTTTTCTCTAAATCTTAGATCTTTGGATCAGCTGTCATTACAATGCAAGGACAGTCCAAACTTACTCTGAGTGTTGTTCATGTGCAAGGGCTTGAAACATGACTTCTGTTTATTGCTCACAGCTTTCATGCTGGATTTACTCACTGGGTAAACCAACCAGGGGAAGGTTTCCCACAGAGACAGCTCCCAGAGCCTTCACCTGAGGGGGTCTTGGGGCATTTCACAACTCACATGTGTACACTTCTGCTGTGCAGAGGCACGGGGGAGCCCAGGGCACTGCACAACTCCTCCTGCTGTCACAGAGCTTGGGAACAGCCACACAGAAGCAGAGATAGTCTTAGTTGGTAATGCCCCAAATGAGAACTAAAGAGAGGGAAGGTGACCTTGGCTTAGGAGGTGAGACAGAGCTCTCAAGCAGTGTTGTTTTCCAGTATTACTATAGGCAATTCCCAGTCATTTTCCAAGCTGAAAAAGGGAAAAAGAACACATCCCTAGTGACACTGAAGGATGTTAGGGTGCTAGATATAGTATGAAAAGACCTAACCCTCTAAAGTGGGCATCAGCTTGAAAACTACATCAGAAACAAAATTATCCTCATTTACTATCTACGTTTATTTATCCGAACCTCATCTTTACCAGGCACCAAGTGTTCAATTACAAAAACCACTGGCCAGGCAATTGCTCAGTCCCCTTCATAAGCAGCACTCAGGTGCTGAGGAACAAGGATGTACCTGAGCTGCCAGTAGGACTACTTTAACAGCAGTATTAGTTTTGCAACAGCTGCCAGTGATATAGGAACTACTCCAGATGTGGGTGTTTATGAGCTGATTTATGAACTAGAGTAGGATTACAGCAGCTATCTATGCTATGGGTAAGGATACAGAGGATGATGGCTGTCTCCAGCTTTGGCCCCTGCAGATGCACCTCACTTCACAGCTTTCTGTCAGCAGAGGACGGGAGAGGAAATCAAAGTACAGCAGCCTTTGAGGAAAGGATGAACAAGGCTTTGCATTTTAGATGGGCTTTAGGTTAGAAAAATAATAAAATCCGAGCATTTTAATAGAAAGATCAGCTCTAACATTGGTAATCTAGACAGACAGCAGTGGGATGAGGAGAGACATAGGGAACGTTTGATGTAAAATCAAGGTCGTGCCCTGAAAATCAGACACAGACGTGGAGAGAGGTATGTGAACCATTAAAATGAAAGGAAACCTGAGATAGTTGTTCCACCAGCTGCCAAAGACACCGTGCTCTGTTTGTGCACGCTGGAGCCTCCTCTCCTCCACATTTGGCAGCGTGGCAGATGCTGCATTGTGGTACCATCAGAGGAGAGGAAACCCAGAGGATAAACCAGAAGTGACCTAGGAACATGCCTTAAAAATTCCTTTCTACTCATTAATCTGACTGGGGAAAGAGGAAGGGAAAGTGCTGGCCCAGAAGCCAGGGGGCTGAAGCCCTCTGCTCACTTGCTGAGCTGACACAGAGAGCTCCTTTCCTGCTCAGAGGCACCAGTGAGCAAGAAGGAGCTGCCCTGTCCTTACGTGTGGCCAGGCAGCAGTGTCTTGGCAGGTGCTGCAGAAGTCCTCTGTGGTTCTTTCTGGGAGTGCCAGTACACTGCAGAGAGACCAGCAGACTCTTTACATGCAAGTTTGTACAATTCTGGAGGAGCGTGAAAGTTCTGCTCCTTCTTATTTGATTATGCCCAGGCTGAATCTGAGAGACCCCAAAGCTAATAGCATTTTTACTGCTGGTTTTCACTGTGTGCTGTGACCTTCATTATCCTTGAAATATCTCTTGTTGGAGCACAAGCCTTCATTGAGCTTTCTCCTCTTGACTCCCAGCATGGGAAACTGACTCCTCAGCACCTTGGTCCAGCCTCCCCACCACCCCTTGGCCAGCACCCACCTCTGCTCTGGTGGGTGAGGGTGACAGGCTCCTGACAAGGGCAAAGCAGACACTCAGGAGGGCAGCTTGTACCCACCAGGCACTTGCAGCTGCATCTGGCCTGGACCCCCCACTGCAAGGACAGCAGGAGATGCTCTGGGAGAGAGGCACAGGCTACCCACTAAGAGAAAGCCAGGCCTGTTTGTGCTTACATTGCTGCAGGGAACACCCAGTGCTGCTTCTAGATTGAAAGCTGTGCAATCAGCAGCAGAGTGGCTGAGCCTGGGCACAGCTGGGGCTGTGGCCTTGTGCCACTGCCTCCTGCAGCTCTGTGCTCCCTGACAGGACGATGGACTGTCATCACATCCGAACAGCACATGGCCTTACCCCATCCCAGGCAGCTGGAGTGGAACAAAGTTTCCACACCCGACTTCCAGATCAGGAAATCCAAATCCATGTGCAAAAGGACAGAGCATGGGAGCAATGGCATTCAGTCACCACAGTGCCATCAGACACAGAGGAGGTACTCTTAAAACACTGAGGAAGTTGCAGAGTGTCATAAGGGCTAGAGAACCAGCTGGGAACACGCAGACACAGTCTTTGGCATGTCTTGGATGGAACAGATTCTTTGGTACCAGGGCTGGGAGGCAGAAAGAGGGCAGGTGAGGAAGGTACCACCCTTGTACCAAAGTTCTTAATCTCTCACTGTGTTCCCATGTGTCACTGAGTGTTGCTGCCTGCCTAGAGCCTGAGGAAGTCTCCTCTATGGGAAGGCAGCCAGCAGCACTGCCTGCAGCAGAAGGACAGACTTTTCCAAGGAGCACCAGTATGAGGTTTCTTCTTCTTTGTACTTGGTCATCTAAACAACAGCTCTGATTAAAACCAGGAGCTGTTGTACACTCAGCCGCCTGTGGACATCAGCCCAGCTATTTGGTCAACAAAATAAAAATTAAGATACTTAACTCTGAGCATCTGTTTTCTTGCTTTGTTCTTTTTTTTTTTTTTTTAATTTTGGCTGAGTCCCTGTGAGATTGGACTATTTTCCTGACAGGTCAGCAGAATGAGATGCCTTAAAGCTTTCTAAAGATTGGTTCTTTTACTTGATGATGGCCCAGAAAGCCACTGGGGATGTACAGTCAGCATCCACCCTTTTTGGGAAAAGGAGCGGGTGGAAGGGGAGAGGCCATGGTGCTGATTTGCTTGGCTTGGCGCTCAGGCTCGCCGAGCTGTGCCTTATGCTGCAGCCACATGATTTGTGTAGCTGTGACACACAACCATAAATCAATCCAGTTGGGCTAGAAAAGTTCACGAACCCTTACTGAACTTTTGGACGAATGTGGGTCGAGTTTCAGGCTCATAATGAAATCTGACACCAGGCAGGCTTCAGAAGGATTTGCTTTTCATTGCATCCCTTTTGTAGAGCTTCACTAGAAAGGTGGTGGTCAGGAAAGTGCTGGGTTTGGTTAAGAAAAAAGGTGTTAGCAAGCGAGCCTTTAAATAGAGCAAGGCTGACTTTATGGAATAGTCCTACTAACAGTTAGTGAAAAATGATTCTTTTTGAAAATTTCCTCTTATACAGCCGGGACTTATCTTCATTTCACTTATCTTCATTTCACATGTCCAGCATGGCTAAAACACCTGCTAGGAAGATCCATTCCAGCATATTTTGCATATTTTCAGAGAGGTTTCATATCTCTTACTCTTAAACCTATTAAATTGTGGTGATCTGTTTAAAAACTCCTGCTTTAAAAACAAACAAACAAAAATATCTGATTTTATAGGCATGGAATTTTCTCACAAAAATCTTAATGCAATGCTAGCAAAAGATTTCAAAGAACATCATGATTTTTAGACAGCTCAAAATTAATCCGTATTCCTTCCTTAAATCTGAATGCAGAAATGAAACCAGAAAGGGCTTCCTTGTCAGGTTCACTATTGCTTTTCTGGATGAGGGAGGTCAGGTTCTCCTGCTGCATCTCCCAGGATGGCAGATACCTTCAGTGGATTAGTCTGAGTTCAGATTTTGAATAAGCCTTTGCAGTGTTGCTCATTGCAAGCGGGCCAGGACTGATAATATGGAGATTTTAAGATACTAAGATTTCAGGTCCAGTTTATTTGCCCTCTTTTATTTGAACCTTCAGGTTTCATATTTGCAACCTTTTCCTTCCCAGTGTGCAGGAGTGAGAAAACTGAGATCCTTAAGCACTCACAAGGCTATACAGCAATTTTTTCAGGAGAACAGTTGAAACACCACGGCTTTTTCAGAAAAAACTCAAAAACTGGCATCTGAGCCTCCAGATCACCAAGTGAGGCTCTGACTCCACTGAGCTTTGTTTTTCACCCCTTTACAGGAGAAATTAGTAGAAGCCTTATTATACTTTACAATTTGTATTTCAAATAAACATATTGTATACTAAGAAACTGCTATGGCTATTCAGCCCAGTGTTTTCACTGTTTAGGATGACTCTTGCTTTTGGATTAAATTGACCCTGGAGCAGATCCCAAATTAACAAAAACAAACTAAAAGCATGGGATTTCAGTCAGTTTAAACACAGAAGATGCACAAGAAATACTGAAGCTTAACCAGCACTTTGTGGAGATCTGTGTCTCTCATGAAGCAAATTGTGCTGGTGCAAACAACTGACCTATGTAAAAAGGACCAAAAAGGTCCAGTGTTCCCTTATTGACAACATGATTGTGGTGATTCAGAGGAAAGGGCTAAAAAAGGGAGGACAGTGAAATGCCTTTCTCAGGAAGGGATATTGTGACCCTCAGATTCTGAGCAGTGATTTTTATTTGGCCTGGGCAAAATTCAGTTTGGAAGTTAAAGGGAATAATGAACTGAAAATCTCTGAACTATGTACAGCTGTCCCAGAAAAACCAATGCTCTGGGCTAACTTCTGCTTCCATGGAGATGGATACACTTTCTGTAGGCTGCTGGGGGACTGGACCCCCAGGATCAAGAGGAGCAGCTTGGGGTGCTCTGGACCTTGCTGGACCATATCTACATTCTTGAAAATCTTCCTTTCCATGACAGAGTCCTATGGGCTCCCTCTCTGACCTCTGCCTAGTGCATGTAAGTCCTGAGGGTCTAAGGTAAAGCACACGGGGCTTATAGACTTACAGCTGAGTTTGGAAACTAATTTGTGGCTTTAAAATATGAGGTCTCAAATGTGAGAACTATTTTCCTCTATTTGTCAGAGCAGTGGATTCAAATCCTTCCATGCCAGAGGGACCCCAGGAGTGAGAATTGGAAAGACAGCAGAGAATTGGGACTGGACTTGATAGATAATATATGGCAGAAGGACAGTGTAGTTCCTCAATGAGGACAGGGAACAAGAATTCTTGATGTCAGGAGATGAGGGACCAAGAAAAGCTGCAGAAAAGTCATCAAATGGAGAATATTTCAGCTAGATATAAGGAAAACTTTTCTTATCAAGCCAAGAAATTACAAGTTGCTAAGAGTGCCATGGAGTTGGAGTGGGCTCAGAATGGCAAGTAACAGAGAGCTCTGCTGGCACAATATCACTGCTATCACTGCTGTTGGCTCCTGACCCAGCTCACTGTGGGCCACACCATAACTGCATTTAACACTCCCCTAGGATCTACAGCTGCAATGCCAACTCGAGGGGACAATACATGGTATCAAAATATCTGCAAGCCATTGAAGCTTTGGAGATCTGCTGGAGTACAGATGAAGCCATTCTGTTGCCTGGGAAATTTTGCAAGGGCTCCTACAATGCCTGCGGTGTCACAGAATTGATCACAGAAGGGTTAAGGTTGGAAGAGACCTCAGTAAGTCATATTGCCCAATGCCTCTGTTCATGCAGGGCTCTGTTCTACAGCAGGTTGGCCAGGATCATGTCCGAAAGGCTTTTGAATATTTCCAAGTATGGAGACTATGCTGTCTCCCTGGGCAACCTGTACGTCAGTGATATCAAACAGACTTCCTGCCTTTCATGTGCTCTGTGCACACCTTATTCTTGGACAAGTTCTGCATGTAAGAGATCAGCACGTACTTCAAGCAAGGCCAAAGCAGGTGACTCACTGGATGCAACTTTCATCTCAAAGCATCCATGTTTCAGCACAGCAGCATGGCTAAGAGCTGCTACCCTAAATCACCCTTTTCCACACTTGAAGTTTTCCAGGTGGAGACAATTCTTTAATGTCCTTCTACACATGAAGGAGCCAGAGACATGTCTTTGACATTCAGGTGTGCTCCACTTCATCAGAAGGATAGAAAGCACCATTCCAAACATGCTTCTACTGGGAAAAGCTTAATATGGAGAAAATTGCTCCCAGGGAGCTATAAGACTGAGAACTGTGCCATGAGAAGCTGTAAGAGTTGTTCTTTTGCCTGTGTAAAATCTTGATTGAGAGCAAATATCCATTTGTACTATACCTGATAGCAGCAGGAACAAGAACAAGATGAAGGTAAATCCTGCATTTTGTAATGGAAGGATTTCTGCTCCTCAAAATTCAGAGTCCTGTGTGCATGGGACTTTCTGAATGTGTGCATGTGTGGTCCACAGCTCTTTGTAATATACTGTGATTTTCCCCACTCCTCTACAGAGATAAGTAGGTAGGAGGCAGCTGTTTGGATAAATCAGCAGCAGGTGATAAGATTATAACAAAGCCATTGGATGGTAGTGGAAACTTTCTATGCCACAGGCAGAGTTTTTATCAGGGGTCTACAAATTGTCTTTGTTTCATTTTAAGGGCTTAACTTAGCTCATCCTCAAAGCAAAATGTCCTCATCCTTCCTGTCATCTTCCAAGATAGAGGAAGTGGTGAGATGTGTGTGTGTGTTCCCTGTCAGTTGATATCACTTTACACCAGAGCCTGGAAACAGGTTTTTAAATCAGCATTTTGGGTTTCCTTTCCTTGTTTCCTTCTGCTTTGGTGACTTTGGCAAAAAGAGCCTCCATTTCCTTCTTTGCTCTGATTAAACAAACTGGAGGATTCAGAGATGGTGTGAAATGAGCCAGCCCTGATGGGACCTAGGAACAGCCTTTCCTGTCCCTGTAAAACCCCAGGACAAGCAGCGCTCACATCCCCTCCTTGGTGCCAAGGAAATTGCACATGTATACTCCACATGTAACCTAAAAAGCCTGGAAATCACTGGGCAACTACTGAGGTGATAACTGAGCCCATGCTTGTGGACTGGCTTGCAACAACTTAGCTCTGAGCCACTGCAAAAGCAGAGAGGTTTGAGCACAGCTGTGTCGGCTCATGGGAGAAGGTGAATCAATATAACTAGTGCCAGAAAACTGACTGATGGAAGAAATCTGTTAGCTGGGCCTTTCAGAATCTGGAGATGTGCACGAAGGGATCAGCTTGGTAAAACCAGAGTGTGACCTGCACAGGAGCTGGGTACAGTCTGGAAGTCCCATGCTCTGCTGTACATGTGATGAGCACTCCCACCCTGTCACTGAGATCACAAAGCAACTAGCAATATATAATGTGTAGCATTTCCTTAGAAACCTTAAGTATCAAAACAAAGCAGTAGCTTGAAGCTGTGCACTGTTCCTCTGGCCCTAGGGACCAACATGTCTCTAGAGTTCCAAGCTGCCTTGCAAGGCCAGTCTCTGCCCCAGAAGAATTTGCAGAGTATATGGACAAGACACAAAAAAGAATGCGAGGAAAAGGGCTAAGGGTTCATATTTATTGGTTAAGGGGACAGAAGAAGCAGAAGAACTTAGATGTGTTCCTGATTTACTTCATGTGTCCTTGTTTTTCAGCAACCAGAGGTCTTCCAGCCATGTCCATAGCCTGTGCTAGACACAGGCTCTTCCTTTGCCACCAGGCCAGTCACTGTGAGGTTCTTCAAGAATGTTATTGCATGTTAAATCCTCATCCTGTCTCAGCACACATGACATTGCAAGCAGAGACAAGCTGTTTCAACCTGATTTAACCAGGTCAAAGAGGAAATGTGCAGCAGAACACTGCCCACTGATAGCCCAACATTTAACAGTTTGCTGAGAACCATGAGTGAAAAGAGCCATCCCAAATGAAACCTACCTGACACTAAATGCAAATTTTGTGAGCAAGAAGTAAATTAAACAACTGAAAAAGCTGGAGAAATGTCTAGATCACTTGGGTGGTTATATGTATTTAAGACAGGTTTGGCTTATGTGTTTGTTAGCAACAAAAACTTTAAACAGAACTAAAACAGAAACAAATACTTTAAATCTCCTGATATGACTTTTGTCTGGGAATGGAGACATGAAACGAAGAGTGCATCTCATTGAAAACCTCAATCCCAAGCCCTGAATAACCCAGTAATAGTCTGCAGACCACTTTAAAGTTCTAAGAACTTTTCTGCCTGTTATTTCCTCATGCTTATTAGACATGTAATGAAAAATATTATTTATAACACAATCCTTATATATACAACATTTCTTCTAGAAAACAATCATTGTTTGTGCAGTGCTGGTAGAAGCATCTCATTTGTGAAATAGTTTTAACTGCAGGGAAGAGAGAGATGTTGACTCAGTTAAAAACTTTTCAGCATCTTTGTTTTAGTTCCCTAGCAAAAGGTCACTAAAGAGACACTGAACAAGGCAGAAGACACTCCTTTTCCTACTGTTGGTGGCCCATGAGATGCCAGTGGAGAGGAAAGATGCTCTGACTTGCTCAAGTGGAGGAAGGTGCCCTCACCAACACCAGGGTGAGTGGCCCACAGCCACATGGAAGCTCTGCACCTCATTCACTTACATGCAAGATTTTGTCCTTACATTTTGGTGGGAAAAGTGCTTATAAATTGTCCTAACAAGCCAGAAGGAGACTCCTTCTATGTAAGACAACCCTGAGGGACTGCTGAGGGAGTTCCAGCAGGATGCAGCGTTAGGAAAATAAGCAAAGAGAGAATGTCAGGACACTCGTGATCTTTGTGGTCTTCTTGCTTTCTGAGATGTCTAGTTCAGGCCAGCATGGGACCTCCATGGACATGCCTGCAGAGTCCACATGACTCATTTTAATCAGCAAAATTGCACTGCCCATATCTTCTTCGAGAAAGGAGCACTGACGAGGACAGATTTCCCACTACTGTAAAAATGACCCTACATAGGAACTTCTGCAGAAATGCATACCTGTACACACCTACATGTGTATAAACTAAAATGAATTAAAGTGCTTACAGATCTGTCTAAGTGCAAAGAAGTGATTTTTGAGTTCAAAAGCAGTGTGCTGAGAGGATGGGGAGAGCACATGCTAGTCTTAAAAAGAAGGAAGTTCCTGTGTTTTAGCTCAACTGTTTTTTCCCCTACATTTATGACTATCATTTGGTAGTTTCTGAATGGGCTTTGGCCAAGCAATTCTGGGTGTAGAAATCAGTATTTTTAGTTATGAAGCACAGACATTGTGGTATTTGCATTCTTTGGATCCTTTCTCCTGAGGTATAACTATTGAATCTCTATTAATTGCAGTTGAAATAAGCACAAGAATACCATTACTTTCAGTAAGGTCAAGGCTGGGTCCATTACAGACAGAGATCCATTAAGCTCTTTATGTGCTGGCCAGGCCTTAGAAAACTGGCCTGCTGTTCTTGTTGTTCATTCCTTCTGGCTGCTGTTAATCAATTAATATTGAAATTGCAGAGTCAAATGGAGACTGGATATTAATATAGAGTGTGCACTGTTTCCCTGCAGGAATTCATGTAAAAGCTGTCATTAGCATCATGCATATACATGAGTCCAACAGAAAGCTATTAACTTATGTATTCATCGAAGCAGGCTCAGTAAGTGCTTTACCATCAACAGTCTTGCTGCACTTGAAATTAAATATGTGTGTCAAGGTTAGCACTTCCTGGGCTGAAAAACTGAACCAGAAGAATATTAACAGATGTTGGCAAAATGTGTGTGTGGGAGGAGAAGATCACACCTGAGTTTAGTCAGTACTGAGCAGTATTTGGAGCCTGGAGCTAATAATCTAGAAAAAACCCCACTTTTAAAGAGCGCAGACAAAGTTTGTGTTCTTTGATGATGCCTTTCCCCTCTCAGTATGCCCAAATGGACTTTCTGACACAGTATTTAAACACTGACTGTGTTAGGTCTGACCTGGGGCACCCAGGAACCTGACAGGACTCTTGCAGCAAAACAAAGCCTTCTAAAGAAATGTCTCTGGCTGATGCAGAATTGCATGTTGTCTTCTTGCTGCAGCCCATTACCTGGGGATAAGACAACAATTTCTGCTCCCTATCCCTGAGACAATCCTCCAGTTAGAAGTGTCGAAACTGTGTTCAACTGTGGGCAGCTGCTTTAAGTTGGCTTTAGTTTCCAAAGACATATTTTCTTTTGAAAGCATAATCATTAGCTGTTGCACCAAATTATTAACAGAATAGGTAACGGATGTTCCTATTCAGGAAAATGCAAACTTTAAACTCTTTTGGAGAAAAGAGCTTACTCTGGTCAGAAATCAAATTTCCATCTGTAAAAGAGAAACCTCTGTCCAGAAGTGCATGCGGGACTTACCAAGTGGCAGAAATCCACTATGATCCCATATGGCAGACCCCTTGCTGTCTGAAGGACTGTGCAGAAGAATCAGGGAAACAAGCAGTCACATTTGTAAAAGGTCCAAGGAGGGAAAATGCTATGTAAGAGCTGGGAATTGGCAAACACAACTCTTGTTTAAGAAAATAAAATAAAATAGACTAATAAGACAATCTGGGAAACAATATGGCCAGTGAGTTGGACATTTGTTCTGGGGAAAACACTTGGAAGCCATTTCAATGGATATAAGAGAAGGGCGACCAAACCCCAGCTAGATTAGAGGAAGCCAGCACAGACTGAGGCACAGAAGGATTGTGTCATGCTTAACTACTCTTCAGGAATCCTTTGAAGATACCACTGCTATGACAGATAAGGGCAATTTAGTGGGTAGCAGAATATTTTGATTTTCCAGAAGCATTTGACAGTTTTCCATACAGTAGATTAATGGCTTTTGTACAAAGACATTAAAGGGAAGATAAAACAGTGACTGGAATGGAAAAAGAGCTTAAAAATAGGAGACAAAGGTTGGCAGAGGATGGAAGGAAGCATTTCTGACTGTTTCTAAAACTGACATCACTTCTATTTATAGTGGACCCAATGATATTTATGTTGAAGCGAGTGGTAGTTTGCCACTGAGATCAGATTTGCAGGAAGACAATGAAAATGGGTGGTGGCCTGCTTTGATCTGTGTACCTGTTCAGAACAGTCTAAAATGGGATGGTAAATCATCTTACTGTATAAGCTGCAAACAGAAAGCCTCTGGAAGTGCTGCTGCCTTCACTTGGAGGGTCTGGCACAGGGGTGAGTTCCCCCAGTCAAACTTGTGCAGAGGGAACTGAGCAAGCAGCACGGCCTGCAGCCAGGCAGAGTGAATATTGCAATCCAAACCATTGCCTTACTCATTGGGCCAAAATTATTTCTCTGAAAAGTGCTATAGGAAGGCCTGGAAGCAGGGCTGAAGCGTCCTGAAGAAGCAAAGGTCCTTTCCATAATCACAGACTCATAGAATAGAATCACAGGGTAAGCTGAGTTGGAAGGGACCCTCAAGGATCATTGAGTCCATCTCCCAGCCCTGAGCAGCACGTCACCAAGAGTCACATCACATGCCTGAGAGCATTGTCCAAACACTTGAACTCTGTCAGGCTGGTGCTGTGACCACCTCCATGTGGAGCCTGTTCCAGTGCCCAAACACCCTCTGGGTGAAGAACCTTTTTCTAATATCCAGCCTAAACCTCCCCTGACACAGCTTCAGGCCATCCTCTCATGTCCTGTCACTGAGCACCACAGAGAAGAGATCAGTGCCTGCCCCTCCTGTTCCCCTCACAAGGAAGCTGTAACTGCAGTGAGGTCTCACCTCAGCCTCCTCTTCTCCAGGCTGAACACACCAAGTGCCCTCTGCTGCTCCTCACAGAGCTTCCCATCTATTCTTAATGCTGCAGGCTTGTGCAGCAGTATCCTTAGTGTGCACCTGCAGCAGGATTAGGTCTCCTCCCTCTTGGGAGCTTTGAGCCCTAAGGGTGAGCAAAGTGCCAGTGGGATCTGGTGGAGGTCCAACAGATCAGAAGAAGTTTAAGAGACAGCCTGTGAGCTGCAGTTCCCCAAAACACTGCACATATTGTTCAGCAATGGTAAATGTCTCAAGTCATTTCAGTCCTAGACTCAGAATGATAGGACAGCCTCCAGTCACCTGTCATTAAACCACAGCCTGCTCATCACAGGAAGAACAAGGGTTATCCCTCAGTGAAATCCTCTGGTAGCTGCACTCTGCAATGCCTACAGGTGATGAAGGGTGAAGGAAGGGCAGAGGAAACATGAGGTCCTGGCTCCATTGGCTTCAAAACTTAGGGTTATCTCAAAGGAAACAGGATGATTTGAAATGTCTAAACTCTTCCCTAGGCACTGCAGACAACTCTTTGTATGTGTCACTGTCCCCATGTCAAGCTCCAGGAGTATCCCCTGTTGGTGTGCATTGGCAGGGGGAGTTACAAGAGGCTTCATGAACAAGCATCTGAAGACACAGAAAGCCACAACCAGAAGAAGCTTGTGCCAAAATTACCACCTCATGAAGGTTTTCTGCTAGCCCTACTCTCACTAAAACTAGGGTGGGTCAGGCTTGATACCTCTGAAGTTGTTGGATGGGTCAGTAAAGTCAAACCCTATGAATTCAAAATTGGTATTTGTTTTCAAGGTCAGTAGAGTCATGTTGTTTGTTCAGCATAAGGACATGCAGATTTTCCCACTTTTCCAGATGGATGTAGACTCTGGAGTCGTGTGCTACCTCCCTCTTAGGTGGAAGTATCTTTCATGTAACCTGATACTTTTCTTCTTGGAGGTTTTCTTGGTCAGACCCACAGACCTAGGCCTATATGAGCAATCTTAAAGGTGTTCAACTCATCTCCACTGAGTATCTCCAAGTTTACTGTTGCACTCAATATATTTGCTTTTGCACTCAAGTTATGGTAATTTTTGGACACAAGACAGATCAGAGAGTATATCACTGAACAGTTTTTTTCCTCCACAAGTTTTCAGTATCTCTCAGTCCTAAAAGAAGCAGTCTGCAAAATAGAAAAGCTTTTAGATAACTTTGCCTGAATACTTTCTATCTCCTTTCAGTTTTGCCTGTAGCACTTTATCCTGGCTTTCAGAGTGGGGATAAAAATACAGGAAAAAATATATCATGTTCAAATGCCTGTGGGGAAAACAAACAGCATTTGAAACATGTTGTTTTAAAACATAACTTCCTACCTGTAGTCTTTGTTTTTTCTGTAAGTGTCTAGAATCCTTGATAGCACTTGAGTTCTTAAAAACTCTTAAAAAACTTATTCAATGAAAATAAATCAAGATAAGGAATACATATGGTAACAATACCCTCTCCTGCTTGGTTTCAATTTGTTCCAGCTGTTTGCACGATGGGGAATTGCAAGGCCAGGAACACTGTGTTCATGACCGTGTTACTGGAAGTGGCAGACAGACCACTTGGGCAGCTCACTACCTCCGTGTGAGCAGGTAAGGTAACAGAGAAGTCAGCATTCACCTTGTGGCAATCAAAAGAGTTACTTTGGTATAACACGGGAAAATCCAGCTCCTCCAACTCCTTGAGGGCGCCACAAGAAAAGGTCATAATCAGCAAACAAAAAGAAAATAATATCTGGGTGTTCAAAGTCTGCCTGAAGTTTGATTTCTCTGCCAGAAAACCCAACACTAAAGTTTAAGATAACATTTAGAGGGAAACAGATGTATTCGGGTTGTTTATCTGAAATAACTCCTCATACCTCAAAGCCTAGCTTTGTAAAATCTTTTTCTGACTTGAACATTTAATGTGGTCACTCCTAACAGCAGTAATCATTAGTGATGCGCAGACAACCATCCCAAGGGAGACATACTTTATAGTCCTGCTTGTAACTGGCAGTAAAAAAGTTGTGTAAGTGTATGAGCTTAAATACACCATGTTAAATTCCTTATTAAATAATGGTATTAAATTCTTAGCACATTCTCTTGTTGCTAGATCTCTACAAAATGTCCTATCCCTTCCCTCAGTGACACTATCCAAAACAGAAACATCACCTGCTGTGTAATGCATAGAAATATAAGGGCTACAGCTTAAATAAATGGCTGAGGATATGACTGTGCTCATTCCTTTCCTTATTTCTCTGTATCCCAGTTGTCATGGGAGGAGAGGAGTGTGTGTGGCACTCAAATGTACCGGCAGCTTTCATCAGTGGAGCAGAATGTTTGGCCCCCGAGGTTATCACCTGCTGATGTCTTTCTGGGATTGCCCAGGTATGAAAAATTGTATTTAAACATACCTTTAACAACCCCACCCATTGCCCTGTGTTTCCTATCTCAGAAGTCCTTCAGGCTGTAATAAAGTTAAAACCAGGGTTAACTCTGCTGAAATTAATTGTTAGATTAGCAGAAGCAAGGCCTAAGGTGAAGCAATTTTTATTTTACAAAACCAGGACTCAGCACACAACTAACATCACAGCCTGTGGCGGAATGGCAGCAGAGGCCAGGGTTCAATGGAATCAGCTCCAGAACAGCCAACAATAGCCCTGAAATTCAGGGCTGGCACCTGAATTTCTCCCTTGCTCCTGCAAAGTGAGGAAATCCTGTTTCCAAAGCCCCTCTACCCAATATCCCCATTGCTGCATCACTCATCTGGGAGCGTGGGTGTGTGTGTGTGTGTGTGTGTGTGCGCGTGCCGCTGCTGCTGCCCGCTGCTGCTGCTGAATCCCCCTTGGAGAGGGTCTTTGTGCTCTAATTGCAACTTGTTTTCCCAGGGTGCCTGGGCAGAATACTGGCAGCTTTGATGGGGAAGCAGATATAATGGCAAATTTGGGGCGCTGAGCTCTTGTGGGCAGTGATACTACAAGGACAGCAGGACATGAAGGCCTATCCCTGGTGTTGCCAGTGAGCACACGAGGACAGTGTGTTACTTTCCCTCCTTGCTGCCCTTTTCTACCTACTGTACTGTAGCTACCCAGCCTAATCCATGTGATCTTCCAGGCTGATGTTGTCCTTCCCAAGGTCTTTGCATTATACATGCAACAAGAGGCATTTTTGCAATCTGGCACTGCTGTGGTATGGATGCTTCATTGGATCCTCAGGATTTTTAGTCCCTCTCTTGGCCTAAGTGCTGCATTCACACTTGTAAAATAAATTTGAAAAAAGTATTGCAAACACTGAAGGCTGGCATTGTAAACTTCCTGCAAATTTCTCATGGTAGAACAAATAAATTATATAAATATTTGAATATGATCAAAGTAGAAAGGCTGTGATTTTTTTTTATCAACCACTGAGCACTTAGAGTTTGTGGAACCTTGTGGCTGAGGGCTGGGGTGCAAGAGTGGGTCTGCAGTGTTGGTGGCACCAGAGGAATCCTTACACAAGCTTCACATGGAAAAACTGAGATCAGGTGTACTGTGCAGGGAAATCTGCACTCCCTACATGTTTTTAGGTTTTTGCACAAAAATTTAGGATAATGAACAAAGGTTTTAGGGGGACTATAACCACAAGTCCCATGCCTGGTCTGCTGTTTCATGTACATAAAACACAGTGGGTAATGGCCTAAAGAGACCTGGCCAATCCTCTAAGCTAAATCTCTAGTTCCAGGTAAAAATAACATTTGTCAGATCTAAGTAACAGAAGAACTTACAGGGACTGGAAATAATGCCTCTTATTGCTGTGTTGTAAGGGACTCGATAGGTGAACACAAGAATAGAACACTCTGCATCCAGCTGAGCTCCCTGCCCATAGTGTGAGTGCTCACTAACGCAGTCTCAGGGTCACCAAGACAGTCTCAGGGCTCACCAGTTCTTGTTAACACTGTCTCAGTGCTCACTAAGAGTCTCTAAGAGAAGCTGTGATGGCATCCTCTGAGCAGCACAATTAGAAGAATCACCTAAGAGAGGCCTGCATAAACTCTGCTGCAGCTGCAGGACAGTCTCCTCCCCATGCCCTCTGTGCTCAAGGCACAGATCAGTGTAAATCAAGACAGTCCTCAGCCAGGGAAGCAAGGGTCTTCCAAACAAACACTTGCCCTTTTATTTGTTTGTGTGGCCATATTTGTTGGATCTCTTCCTTACCAACTGCTGTCTGCAGTTCAAGAGACACAGTTTGTTTTTTATATTTGCTTTTTCTCTGCAGCTGTGAACTATGGTAAACATGATAAAATGATGACATAACATCTGAGGCTAGGTCTTATGGAAAACCAGCATTTTTCCTCATTCCTGTAGGAGACAGCAAAAGTGCATGGTCCTTCTTCATATGAGCTACTGCAGTCTGAGAGCATCATCTTGAGCAGTCTCTGTCCTCACGGGGCAATTGCCTTTCCTGGAATGCTGCTGCTTACATCCCACAACACCAGCATACACATGCTGTAAAGCAACAAGGTATGAAAATATTTTGAAAGCTGGCCAGGGACGATGGCCAAAAGCTGTGGGGAGGAGAAAGCTTTGAACACTGCTGTAACTGAAGCAAGGTTTCCACCTTCTCAGAGGAAGGGGGTCTTGGAGCTGCCTGGTGAAGGGAACAGGCACTCAGTGGTGCACAGCAGCACTCGGCAAGCAGCCCTGCCCTGTTCCTCGCACCCAGTGGTTTCCAGAGCTGCCTTATTATCTCATTTCAAGAGTAAAATCTGATTAGATTTAAAAAACAATCAGTAAAATTGAAAACACTCAGATTTTCCATGTGCAGGAGAGCAAACCCTTGGTTTCAAGTGTTACTATATGGAGAATACAACTGCAGCTGGCTGGGATTTCCCCTCCCACTAGGACAGGAGCAGGCTCTGGACCTTCCCTGGAACTTGCCTGGGCACTGCTGCAGGAAGCCTGCATTCATGGACACATTTTGTCCGCAGTGACCATGAGGTTGGCAGTGACCCATCACAACTCCTCAGCTGAAGGCTTTTGGCCATGCTCTTGTATTACTGAAGTCAGCAAGAACAACGCAACCGATTCAAGCAGGAACAGAATTTGGCCTGACAGAAGCAAACAGAAAGGCTGAGACAATGAGCCCTCTCAATTGCTCAGAAATAATTTTCCAGTTGATGGGCATAAAACTGTATTTACAGAAAAGGCCAAGCTGATTTTCCATAACTCTTTTGCAAGGCAGCCCTCTTTTCTCTGCTTGTCTTATAAAAGCAGAGAAGCCAGAATTCACAGCACTCTTAATATTAAATAAATCAACAGATTGGAGGCATCTTTCCAAATAGACAACTGTGTTTATTAGTACAAGATACTAGTAAAAGCACTCTGTAATGAAGATTTCCTCATTTCTTTGTTTTATGTTTATTATAGCCACTCCTCTATTGCAACAAATAAAACTGACATGAGGATTATTAGAGTCAAAGACAGACTTAGTTGGTTTTTTTTTTTTAATGTGCTTGGGGTAACTAACACAACAGACAGCAATGTAGCAGGAACTGCAAAGGGAGTAGTTGTTTTAGTTGTTTCATGTTACAAGGCAGACCAACACAAATTTATGTGGGTAGTTTCCTGGGAACTGATCCAAAAAGAACCTTAGAAATCATCATCCCCAGCTCCACAATGCTGAAGTTTCACTGTCTATTCCCAGGGCATAATCTCCAGCCTTAAATTAGGTTCTTAGCACGGACAGAAACAGGATGAGAAGTGAGATGCCACAACTCAATACTGTGCACTGCAAATGATCAGCCTTAATGGAAATGAGCCCCCAAAAGTTTCTATTTAGGCACTGAAAATAGAAAACACAGATTAGCAAACACTTGAAATATATATGAATAAATGTTTATAAATTGTTTTCTCATCAAGAGATGCTGATCAACCTTGTACTTCTGGAAAAGTGATCAGGGGGAGTATGAGGAATATATTCTGTAGAACTTTCTGACATCAATAAAGGGCTAAAGTATATAAGCCTTTTCCAGAGTTTTAGTAATCAGCTCAGGTTAACAGCTTGAAGCAAAATAACCCATCTGGTTGTTATTCTGTGGTAAATACCCTGGGGCAGCATGTATTGGTTTGTTAGTAAGCAGTGGAAGTACAGAATTAGAAGGCTGATTTTAAAAATTCCACATTCTGATTAATTGGAGTATTTTGTTAATTACACTACATGAAAATATGAGTTTGAATATAGGCAAAGACCCCCCACAACATACATTTATCCTCTGCAAGAAATAAAGTATGAAGAACTGAGCCAATACTGAACCTCAGCCGTGTTTGCATACTGCAGTGCTGCCAAAGGCAATAGTGTGAAAATCTGCAAGACTCACATTCGTTCCCGGTGTTATTCAGCTCATTCTGGTGGAGATACAACTGGGATAAGTTAGTCTCAATAGGGATGTCTTGCTTGTCAAGAGCAAAATCAGTGTACTGTTCATGGGAGAAGAGCAGATACCAGCCCGCAGCACAGGAGTTGGTAATGCTCTGTTTCTTCCATGTGAAAGTGCAAACCATTCCCAACAACTGGCTGACCCACACAGCTTCATATCCAGCTGTAGGGTGGTTTCCAGCCTTAACACTATCTGGCTACATTTCCCCACTTGCAAAACAAGAATAGGGACTTAAGTGGCCAACCAGGAATACAAGAATGGGGCAAGAGTGGTGATATTCCCCTGAATACATGAAGAATCATGTTTCCTGTGCTGTTGGGGTCCACTCCGGCTAGCTATAGACCCTTGCCCACATGATACTTCATAGACAAAGGTAAAAGATTAGAGAAGCACTCTCCTCCACGTGGGAAATGTTGTCCTTTATTTCAAGACACACATCAGGCAGACAAACCCATGGGAGAAAGAGGGTGTTCCCCGGTGTCAGGGAGCTTTTATAACCCCGGGATAGGGACAGAGGGAGAGGTCCACAGCCATTGAGATACCAGCGAGGAGTGGCTAGAGGAGGGGTAACCCAGGGGAGAGACCACCAGGTGGTACCGGGACAGGCGAGGGAAAGACCTTGTGATGGGGAAATGGGGTAACAAACCACATAATATAACATAAGCTATGCAGTGCAATACAAAACTATTCTGTGCAAATTCCCAATCACCCAGTGCAAGAGAACAACTAAACTAGTGCACCACAGCACCTCCCCTTTTTCTGTTAAAAAAAATTTAAATGAAAAGCATTGGACAATCTCTATTACTGATTATGGATTTGTCCATCACTCCTGATTTGCAGGCCTGTCACTCTGCTTCAGGTCCACCAACTCTGTGTGGTTGACTTCTGACATAGTGGAGACTACTGGTGCACCACAACAAATACACATTTCCTTCCTCTCTGTGCATTTGTGGTTGTATTTCTCCCAATAATACTTGTCTTTGCATTTCACAGTCTTTGGCAGATTATAAAGGAAAGCAAATCCTTTGTGCAAGCACATCTCTTCTGGTGCTTTCTCCTTTCAGAGACTGCCATGGTTCCTGCCTTATGGTCCCAGCTCCCTAGCAACATATGCAAGATGCCAGTTTTATCCCTCCTCCAGGTTTCATGGATTTAAGCTCTTGATCCCACACATGTACATGCATTTGACTGCCTGATCTTTCTGCACAGTCCGAACAACCCATGTCTGTTGATTCCATGGAACAGCTGATGAACCACCAGGGACAAAGCCTCAGAGCTTCTTTGAATAGGTACATCCTCACAGTTCCTTCAATGCTTGGATAATTTACTTGGATAATTTAAAGCTTATGCTTTGCACACCTATGCTGGCAGATGCTTCCAGCCTTGAAGTCATCCACCCCAAATTCCTGCTGTAGCACAGATAAATTGGTCTATGAATTTCTAATGCACCTGTCATGCAGCATGGAGATACCATGACATTTGTGTCAGTAGGAGACATCAAACCTTTCCAATGTGTCTCTGTTGTGTTCTGCACTGGGACAAGCTAGCAAATGTCACAGCTAGGACTAGGGCCATGGTGTAGTTTCAAGCATGTATTGCTTGTAGGGGGGCATTCTGCAGGGTACTCAGTTAATTTGACTTGGTGCTGTAGCAGTCCCTGGCAGAGAAGCAGCAGGAGCAGTAAGGCTTATCTGAAGGGAAGTCAGATATTACATGGCCCAACAGGCTGGGTTTCTCAGAAAATGTGTTGTTGTTTAGCTGATTGCCATCTTGGAGAGAGAGTGAGTGCAAAAAAAGGACAGAAGTGTGTGGGAAAGAAAACAGGGTTGATATCAGACATTTGGTATGAGAGCTAGCTCTGTGCTTGACTAACTTCATCTGTGTGCTGCTGGGAGTTTGAGTAAAGCTGACATAGATTTGAATGAAGAAGTTTGGACAAGGGGATGAAATGAAGTGCAAAAGAAATATAGGCTGACTTTCAAGACCTAATGTTCAAGTGTGAGGGAATTTCTTTTAAATAAAGATGTCAAAAAAACCCAAAATGTCTTATTTTTTCCAGTGTCTCTGTGCAGTCAGACAATATACTAAGGAAGGTGCTGTCTCTCCCCCTGCCCTGTTTATGCCCATAAACACCCCAGAGTCAAATCTCAGGGAGAAGTGAGTCCATGCACATGCATTGCAAATGCTTATGGTCACACAACAGGGCCAGGCAGATGGGCAAAGAGGCTGGGGCTTCACTGGATAAAGCCTGGGCCAGCTCACCCAGAAGTGAACTGATCCATGCTGCCTTGCACTGGGCCACAGCCTCTGTGATCTCTGTTTGCAGCATAAAACAGACCCAGCCCAAGGAATTCAGATCACTGTCACCTAAAGCAAGATACTGTCCAAAGAGCACATCCTCCTCTACCAGGAGCTCTGCTTCTACATGCAGCATCGGGTCTGAAATCAAAGATGGATCTTAACACAAGGAGGCAGGTGCCAGCTCTAGATGTCTGTGCCACTCAGGCAATTAACTGACAAATATAAACCAGATCTCCACATTTCAAAGCTCATTTGCATTGCTCCTGAGACAGCCTGTCGGAAAAAGATGCAATTAGGTTCAAGCCGACAAGATTTATGCATGGGGAGGGGGGGAAAGAGAATAAAAAGCAAATCTGTTGAACACCCTAGGAGAATGGCAGCACTGGCATGAGCATCCTTTTCAGGAGAGCAGTCAGCGGGGCTATAGCAGCCAGGAGAGAGGCACCGGGCTGCTTCCCTCCACCTCCAAAGTCATCAGGGAGGGGATGCTCGCAGCGATGAGCCTTGGTGGGAGGCTGCTGCTGGCAGTTCAGCTGCTACATCACCAGCCCAAGCTGCCATCCACCCTCGGCTGCATGAGCCAGGCTGCGTGCACAGCTCAACTGATCCTCTGCCTCTTGCAGAGTTCAGCTTCTGCTCATCATGGCTGACGAACGTGGGCATGAGGATCCTGAAGATGTAGCCCTCCAGATAACACTCCTGCTCTAAATAGGAAGGTTGTCATACCAGGACTACGTGCAAGCTGAGCAGCCATCACAATAAATGAACCTGCAGATCAGACATCTGAGATATCTCCTCATGTTTGCTTAACTAGATTATACAGGAAGGTGCCAAAATCTTTAAGGCTCTCTTCCCTCAAAAATGGGAAAACTCGAAGTATATGGCATACCTCTTCTTTAAGAGTAAAATCACCACAGTAAAATCAGCTGTTTAGCATTCCACACTAAGACTTGGAGTTATTGTGAGATTCATACTTGAGAAAAGAAAAAATAAAGCTTTGCCTTGAATACACACTTAAATCTGCTCTGTGGTAAAAAGATTGAAATAATTACGTTATTAAAATGTTTAAATGGTAGTTGGAGATTGCTCAATTGGCAGGGAAAAACACATTCCCTCTTCCCAGTTTTTTTCTTTTGGCACTACTCTGACAGAAGCTAATGGTGTCTGAGCAGCTCACTTCTGAGTCTGGTCCTTTATTTGCCAGTGGGCAGACATTTCAGCATGCTGTTAATAATAAGCACTCCTGTTTTCACTCTCTGGGCAGGATGGAACTGGGGCAGCCCTGGAACTCTGCCCTGCTGCCACAGGCAAGCCCAAAGCTAGACCATACAGCTATTTTTTAACCCAGGTTGGCAAAGCTGCCAAGAGTCCTCTTGAACAACTGAGTCTCGATGGACAATATATTTGCATGTGAGTTAGCAGCAGACAAAGAGAAGTGATCACTCTTGCCTTTGTGGTGCTGGCTCCACTCAACAGCGATTGCATGGCCTAGGGCTTGCAGCCTAGACTGTGAGGTGTTGATTCCTAGCCGTCTCGTCCATGACACTCACAACTTTCTAAATCTTTCTTACATCCTCTTTATTGCTACCTTTTTAAGGCTTAACAGCTGTAACCAGCCCAGTCATTCCTTGTAAGAACACCTTAGGCTGTGGTGTTTGCAGACAGGGACCCAGAGCTGTGCAGAGGTGAGCTGGGACCCCCATCTCTGGCAGCAGCACTGGGGCCCTTGTTTCATGCTCTCTTCATTTCCCAATAAGTCTCAGTATTTAAATGGCCTGTGATTGTCTCTGTGGGTGGAGGTGCTCTTTCCATGGACCTGTCTGCTCAGAGCCCATCACCACACACACAGCTGGGGGTTGTCCTCCCCTCCATACACACCACCTCACACAGTGACATGAACGGTTTCACTCACAATCTAGACAATTTATCTACGAGAATTTAATTTGCTTTTTTATTGCCAACCACTTTCACCAGATCCTCTTGCAATTCCTAACAGTCTGCCTTCATTTAATACCCTGAACAACTTGGTACTGCAGACAAATGCTAACTCAAGGCTCCCTTCCCTCTCCAGATCATTTGTGAACACATCAAAGAACACAGACTTGGCACAGATTATTAGCACAGGTAAAAGACCTGCACAACTCCTTTGATGACTTCCCTCCGTTGAGAAAAATGACCATTTACTTTAATTTGTCATTTTCTATCATTTAGCCAACTATATGGATTGATGAGGATCCTACCTCTTGTTCCCTGGTTACTTAGTTTTCAAAAAATCATTATGAGATGACTGTAGGAAAACCAAAGAGACAATGTCACTGGCATCACACATTAACTAATCTCACCAAAATGCCCTGAGAGGCTTGTTAGGCAAAACTTCCTTCTCAGAAGCCACGTTGAACCCTTATCACTTGCCTGGTTTTGTTCAGATGTCCACTAACATTGTCCTGTACCACAGTCTGGGCTAATCTGCCTGGCACAAATGTAAGTTGCCATTCTCTAGATTCCTCCACACTCTTCAGCCCTTTTACATGTGATTACAGCTACATTCTCCTCCCTCCAGTCTTTAAATGCCAGTCAAAGAGTGCTAATTTTTACCTAATTTTTGAATAAAATTCTGTGTTAGATTTCATTTAATATTAATAACCTTTATTTAATTTCAGACTTCTGATTCTACAGCTGAGATTTTTTAGGATGGAGAGGAGACTTATACAGGTGTGGGATTTCAGGAAGGCCTCAGTTTTACCCAGGAGCATGAATTAATTATCAATTCACATGGTAAGCATACATATGGCTTACTTGCCTAGCCACACAAGTTGTTAGGCATCCAATTTGCATACAGCAGGACTTTGCTTGCACAGATGCTGTCAAGCATGAGCTAACACATTCATTTATTGAAAAATCCATCTTGTTATATTTCATTGTTAAGTACAGAGTGCCTTATGCATAGTTTATATCTTGTACTTTCTCTTTATTTATATCTCTTGTCCTCACTACTCTATTTCTTTTTTCCCAGAAAGAATTCTGTGTTTGGAATGGTTATGTTGATGACATGATGACAAGTCTTGAAAGTAAAATTGACTCATCCCCACTGGAACCAGTGAAATATTTGACAGAGATTTCAATGATGCCAGAATTTCAACCAGATCTGCTCATTATTCCTGCTAGTAGTAAGAATTGTAAAATACCTTCCCTTCCATCCATGCTCCAAGGATAAGTGCTGCCAGCTCTGGAGAGTTCCTGGGGATCAGTGAAGGAGGCCTGAGCTAATGCTGAAAGTAATGGCAAAAACTCACTCAAAGGTGACAGAACCGATATACAAAATCCAGGGACAAAAGAAAGAAGCTTTGAAACTCGATGAGGTCTTTGGGCAAAAGTGTAGCAAACTCAGGAAGTACTTCATGGCTGCTGGTGAACTCAGTAGACTGATGAGAAAGCCAAAATCAGCACTACTGAAATATCAGTGCTTATAGATTGGATGGATCTCGACATAACTTTGAGGAAGGTCCTGTTCTAAAAAGGACAAGATTATGATGTGACAGATGTAGATAGAGGTCATATCTGTGTTCTCAGTAATGTCCGTGGGAGAAAGGTTCTCCAGACATAAGATTCTAACAAGTACTAGAAAATATCTGAGCAACCTGTAAAATACTCTTGGTAGTATTGGAGGGAGAGTAGAAACAAACAACAACAACAACAAAAATTATCCTCTGCCTTTATGTACTTTCTACCAACTATTTCTGTCAATAACTTTGGGTTTTTTGCATGACCAGTACAGCAAGACTTTGCTGGATATTGTGTACTGCAAATCAGACAGAATGTGAGATGTCTGACAGAAATCTCAGAGATTGCTAGACATCTCTGACAACCCAAGCCACCATTCACTCAGATTTGGTCAACAGTGAAGTAGTGCTGAAGAAATCCAGCCTTGATGGATTTCTTTTCTCTCTCCTTTGAGATCGAGAATTTTTTTTTTCAGCATAGAAAATGTATTTTTTCCAGTTCAGTTAGATGAACTAGATACTTGGTCTCTTATGGTTTCTTTCCTCCCTCCTTTGAGATCTAGAATTATTTTTTTTAAGCATAGAAAATTTATTTTTTCCAGTTCAGTTAGATGAACTAGATACTTGGTCTCTTATGTTTGCCTTTAGGTGGAACTGATTTTCATGCTAAGTTTGACTAGGAAGAGGAAGCATTTCAAAGCAGGAAGATCAAAGAAAAGGGTCCATAACTGTGGCTTTCTGTAAGCCAAAGTATTGATCAGTTGCCAAAAATTAACATGGAGAAATCAGAGCTAAATGCCCAAGTGCCAGTTTATGACTTCTATGAGAAGTTAGGTGTCCACTTAAGTTCCCTCATTAAAAATAAAGACCCAAGATTCCCAAAACAAATTTCCTTTATATGTGTCCCAAACAAGCAAATAAAGGGAAGCATGTGGGATATTGTGAAATAACTCTGATGTTCTGCATAAGAGTGAGTTTCTTTTTATTAGCTATTCTTCATGCAAGCTGTTGCCTTTCAGGCACCTCACCTCAGACATTCCTGGCAGGCATGGCTCACAGTGCTAGCCTCTGATTTATTAATGAAATCCACTTCATAATTGCAGAATTGTTTTCCATGGGGAATTGTCATGCTTTTGGAGATGGGACAGAGGGCTCTGAAATTTTACCTTAGGCTTCCTGTCACTGCCCAGCAGTGGCCTGCAGTCCAGTCATGTCATCCCAAAAAGAATTGCGTGCCCATTGTAACATCCAAAGCAAATTTATCTTGGATACCACTCCATAGCTATCAATCAAACTGATCTGAATAAAAGTCTGCTCCCATATTTCCATGAATATGGTCAGTTAAAATAATTTCTTACAGTTTGATTAATTCTAAGCTTTCTTTCCATGTGAATTCACAGTTAATTAAGTGGTAATGTGTCCTTCTGCAGTCTCCTTTGGGAAGAATTAAGAGCTGTGGGCTGGTGGAGAAGAGGCAGCTGTGACATTAAGATTCTACCTTGTATATATCCAGCGTGAAAGCAGGCCCAACACGCTGAACAAGCTCAAAAATTGGACCAGATTCATTCAGGGAAAAGGGGGACATGCAGACACTTTCCTGGGCTGGCTTTGACCCAAACAGGCAGCTGAAAGAAGGACATGAGCATGAGCAGAGAGCATCTCCTGCTAGTGCCTCTGCCTCTCCTAAGAGCTCATCCAGATGCCTAAGGGTAACAATTTCTGATCAAATCAAATCTTAATTAGCTTATTTGCAGAGAGAGTTTGAAGTTTCAGAAGACTCAGGATCCATTTATTTCCTTCCTCCTTACATTTCACTCACACATCTTTCCTCCCAAGCTGCAGCCAGGACCTGGAGCAGAATGCCAGCCCAGCATGGGCATGTGCCCAGGATGGAGAGAAACTTTAGAAACTTTTGATTAGCCAGACAGCCATTTCATTTACTGACAGCAGTTGAGCATCATCCAGGAAAATGAGTTAACTGAAATATAATTAACTGCATGTCAGCAGAGCAAGCTGAATTAGTCTGTTGAGGAAATTAACAGGCACAGAGATTCAACAGAGCTTCCAAAGAGTCTGAAGAAGTCAAATAAAGGGACACAACAACCAACTCACATTTCTAATTAAAGAAGAAAGTATGAATGAAGCACAAAGTTCTCCCAAATCTCACTCACCTTTCACATGCCCTTTCACAAAGGGATTTCTATGTGTGGGAACGTTTCAGGCACATCTAGAACTTGTTTAATCCAAAAGTCAAACCGTGTTGGCAAGTTAGCTCAAGTCACTTTTTGGGCAGAGGGGGGCCAGTTTCTGAGGCAGTCAGTCATGCACTTGAAGTAATGCTGTGGGAGTTAGGAGATCAGCCATGCAGAAAAGCCAGCGAGCTCCAGCTCTGCACGGCAGCTCATCAAAGGGTACTCTGAACACTCAGCAGTCAATCCTGATGCTGAAATCCAGGCTCAAGTTTCAGTTTCAAGTAAATTCAAAGTTCACAAGTGGGGATATTTTCTCACAGGTAGCAGTAAGCCTCTTTACTCTGCCTCCATGCTCCCAGGTCAGTTTTTTGCCTTGGGTAATTAAACCCAGTGCGAGGCTGAGGGACTGTACAATAGGGCACACCCTGGAAAATACCCCAGGAGCTCTGCATGGCTGCCAGAGCTTGTGTCTCCCCCAGCCTCCCACCTGCATTCAATTCAAAACCCCAGAGCTGCCACCCTACTTTGAGCATTTCTGCAATCTGGGACCCCTTTGCCTCCAGGGCTTTCAGCCCTCCTTTGTCAAGGAGGTGGCACGGGAGAGCCCCAGTCTACAGCTCTTTCACTCAGGGCTGAGCCCTGTGTGTTTTCCTAGGAATTAAAGCCCTTTCCTGCTTCGAAGGTAAACACAAGTGTACTCTTTCTGTCAGCTCTGGTGGATACTGGAGTTGTCTTCAGGGCTAGACACTTTTCTCAGACAAAATCTCTTAATTCCCAATATATTCCAAGTGCTTCAATAACTGTAACATGGCCTTTCACATGCTCAAGCCCTCACTTTCCACATAAATATAAGCAAAGTCCCAAAGCTTCCCCAGAGCCCTCCCTGTCTGTAAAACTCTGACTTCACAGCCATGTGTGAATGGCCAGGTGAACTTCAGTTGCCCTCCTCGCTTTTATTCATAAAATCATGTCTGCTATTACTTCTGATAAAAAAAGAGAAATCAACTTTCCAAACATAAATGGAAAGCAGCACCGTTGTTTTTCTGACATGTTTTGCCACAGTCTCAGGTTTAAACCAGACCCTGATGGCCATGCTTGTTATTCTCCTGTGGGCAATGAGGAAGCAGTTTCTCAAGCTAGAGATGTAAACTGGAGTGATTCATTGAGCTTTACATGCCTCCTGTGCTTTTCCTAGCCAATTTAGGTAAATACAGTATCGGAAATCGGGTTCTGTATGAACAATTGTGACAATTACTGCTAAGAGCCCCATCACTTTTTACTTCATTTAATATTCTCTGTAATTATGTTAGTCACAAAGAAAGTAATTCTGTATTAATGTGGATGTCACATGCCCTTTCACAGAAACCTCAGCAATAATTAATGCTCCATTAACACCTTAAGTGTCTTGTTATTATTTATTAATTTAGCATTAAAATTGATAAGGCTGTCTTAGGGAGGAAGGAGTCAAGATATATTATATTACATCCTTTTTTTAAAATGAGTTTATGACCACACTGCTCCTGCAAAAGCCACAAGACATTGGTTTAGTGACAAATGCCAGTGGGTCCGTAGCCTTAGCTATACTTTGGTCCCTGCTTGCTGCTGTGCTATAAATAGCTCAAGTTCAAACAGGAGATACGCAAGACACTTCAAGAAAACACCAGAGGAAAATCAGGAGATGATGTCTGGCAAGCCTTTTGGCAGAGAGACCGAAGACCCAGGAAAATTTCATCTTGTTCCCATCTCTATCACAGTTCCAGATGTCTGTGTACAAGCCATGCAGAGTGAGTCCTCACCCTGTCAGAAGATCAGGCTCTCAGGTCAACAGAGAGCATGGGGTGCCTTTTGTTTTCTTGTTTCTTTGTGGCCAGAGACACATTAAATATTTTGTTCAAGCATAATACAATTTTTTTCCAGTTTTCTTAATCCACCAAGAAAAATTGTTTTTCTAGAATCAGTAGGATTTTCTCTGTGTTTTGATTTTCCCTTCAGCTGCTGGAAAAAAATCAACCATTGTCTGGGTCCAAAACTTCATTACTGCATTTGAACTAAGCATCTCAGGGTCTCCTTCAGAGCCTAATGGATTATCCTTGGCAGGTGGCAAGTATGACCTGCCCAGGGTCACAGAAAAGGAAATCTGTGGCTGCTGGCAGTGAAGCTCCCTCTGGAAACTTTGGTATATCTGGGATGAGGATTCAGGTCTTCCATATCCCACCCCTGAGTATCACTAGTGATCTCATCCCTCCTGACCAGCTGTCTCCAACACAAGGGCTGCTGCCAGCTCTGCATCCAGAGCAGGGTCTTGGTGTTCACCTGCTCCTATAATGGCTCTGGCTGATTTTCTGGCTATTACCAACATCAGCTCTATTGGCAAGAGACATCCAGGCAAACAGCAATTCCCCTTATGGCTGAGTGTAATATAGGCTGGGGTTTCCCAGCTGAGTCTGGCCTTCTGGTGTGAGAAGAATGCATTCTTCTCACACCACAACTCCAAAGACCTTTTTCATTCTTTCAAAAGCAACAGGGAGCTCTGCATGACCCCCAGTCTCCAATTAAGCTATCCCACAGCTGTTACTGACTTCCAGAGCTGCATCTGTCAGAAGCATGGTAGTAATTCTGTTGAGATCTACCACCAATGAAAACCCAGCAGTGCCCATGGAGACAGACTTGTTTGACACTCTCTCCCATCCCACACACCTACACACACACACACACACACATATATATATATATGTGTGTGTGTGTGTGTGTGTATGTATTTCCATACACACAGGATAGCTTTATAGTAGTAATTATGTCTTGTCACTCACTGCAAAACCTCAGTTACATTAGCCAAAGCCATATGTTTTTTGCACATGCTGAAATGTCATATATTTATGCTGATTTTATAGTTCTCCTTCCTTGCAGCAACAGGATGTTCTGCATCCTTTTTTCCCTACATTTTCTTTTCCTTCCTCTCAGTATCATCTGCTACAGCTTCTTTAAAAGAAGCAGCTCAAGCCAACGGGGTGCTCCTTGCACTACTGCCAAGACACGCTGCCCAGCCACTGCTTTCAAGGGCATTTCTAACAGGAGCTGAGGGCTCACCTCATGTATTTCTATCCCAAGTGTGCACTACTGACACTCATCATGTGCCCAAGCTGCCTGACCATGGCATGTGACTTCTGTGGCTTGGCAGATAGGCCAGGCAGTTCATCACTACCCACCACAGGAACTCTCCATGCTGCTTTTCCTTTTATTCTAGATATTGCACTGAGATTGCTGCTATAAAAAAAGCAAATACAGCAAGGTGCATACAAATTGCAAATAAAAAGTTAATGGTGGCATCCTTCAGCACTCCATGGAGAGTAAAGGGCCATTAGCCTCATTAAGGCAAGGAAAATCATTTTTTTGTGCTCCCATTTTCCTCTTTACTGCAGTGAGTCTTCATGAGCACACACACATATCTGTGCCTTGGGAACCTTGCCTTGAATTATAGCTTCTCATTACAAGGAAAAGGTGTCAGCTTCAGTTTCAGCTTTCCTTGCAAAGTGTTTTGCTGCCTTTCCTCCACAAAGGAGACCCCTTGCTAATTCATCTTGCATCTTTACAACCAGAGGAGACAGCACAAGGAACCTGGATCTGAACTCCTCAAGTCTGGGTCTGACCCGCTTGGTTCCTCCCAGGTGTTAAATTCTCTACTATGCTCCTCTATCCTGGGTATAATTTTCAAAATCAATAATTCCTTCCTCTCCATTTCCACTTCACGGGCTATGCTTACCCATAGCACAGTAAACCCACATGTTTTGGCTTCTCCATCACTGCACGATTTTCTGTGGAGACGAGTGTTTTAATTTTTGCAGCTTCCTTCCTTCTGAAAATAGTGGGCTGGATTTTCTCGTCAGTCATCTACTTGTAGTAAAATCAAAGATATTTCAGTGAACCATGTGGACATGGTTTTCACTGACTCTGTGGGCTGGTCCCCAATCTATGTCAGTGTCATAGAGATTAAAAGCAGGCCTGGATGGCCAGTGACCATTGACACTGATAGTCCTGCATTGTGTCATGGTAAGGTCAGGACAGTCCTTATCTTTCTGCTTTGATGTGAAGCACTGAGGATACACATGAGTTACCTCAGTTTGGGTCAGGGTTTGGATCTGAGTCTGAATTTTCTGTCAGAAAATCAGGATTCAGATCTAGATGGGGCTCTGTCATATCAATTGCAAAGAGGAAGTTGTGAAATGTGGAGGAACTGAACACAAATTAAGTAGTAGAGAAGGTGGCATTCATCTGAAGGGATTTTATATTTAACACAAAAATTTTGGGATGATATAAGATGGTTGGACACCTGGCTGGTGAATTCCATTGACTCACAACTGATTAATCCGTACCAAATTTGTTTCTCTTTTACAAAGTAACAGCAAACACAGATACTTGAGGAGTTTGCTCTCTTTGCTTATAAGCTTTATAATGGGTCTTTCAAACTGTCTGCCCCTGTTCCTAATTCAGCAAGCATTTAAGCATAAACTGGACAGAATTTTCACAAGTAAAACCCAATTTTGCTCACATTTTGATCCCCACCTCGTCCCCCCCCCCAAAAAAAACCCCTAAAAATAAAAAGAGAGAGAGCCTAAGAGATACCTAATCCACTTGCAAGCCAAGAATTAATACCGTTGTGCCATTGATCTGATTTCCCACATCCTCTTCCTGAGGAATCAGTCTCTGTGTAGAAGCTGATGGATAATGGCTCTGAATTTCTGAGTGAAGCTTCCTACCTGTGAAAAACAGCTGCTAACAGAGCTTGACTGTCAGGAAGCCAGCAGACAGATGCTTTGGGTAAGGAGTCATGACATGAAAGACGAAAGGATCACTGCTAGGGCATCTGTTACCCATCTCAGAAAAAGGAAGAAGGAAACATTACTGAACCATTTATACAGGAGCTCAGGAGCTCCTGGGGACTTTAATTATCCATACATCTGCTGGGTATGATGTTCCTCAATTCTAAACCAAAATCATTCTTTTATTCCAGACAGGACCATTTTATTGCGTAATAAATAATAAAAAAAAAGGGGGACATTATTCTAGATGAAATAATACAGAGTGGGGGAAAAAACCTAATTTTTTTATGAAGACAGTTGGGTCTGTAATGTCGACCACAGCTTTCTTGAACTGAGTCCATATAGGACAGTTCTGAGAGTGCACAATATCACAAAGGGGTTGGAGAGTGCAAGTGCACAGGGATGAGAGTCAACTGGCCAAGAAAGACAAGCATTTTTCCTGTTTATGCTCTATTAATTTTACATCATAAACTGTCCTCAAACAGATTGCAATCTTTTTTAAATGAATTGGCTAGCTGAGATGGCTTGCTAAGTAATTTGAGCAGCTAAACCAAACCTATATTCAAAATAAGTCACTGAAATGAAATGACACTCAAAGAAACATGTAACTCAGATTGTGCATTGCTGTTCCTTGATCCAGTGACTGCAGTGTGTGCCATACCAGAGAAGTGGTGTCTGAACCCATTTTAACAGAGATGTAAGCTTTTTTTTTTTTAATGCTTCTTAAAGGGTTCCTAAAATGCACTTTTGGGATATTTTTTTCCTTCTGCTAGTAATTAGACTAACTGTAGAACTGTAGCACATTTATAGTCGAGTGCCACAAATGAATTCCAAAGTTAGATCTGCCTTTAAACACAGGCATAGCCTCAGTGCCACGTGAGGAAGGAGAAAGCTATAAGCTCTGCCTGGTACTCAGCATCTTTCTAGGGAATTGCCAAGCCCGGTGTCGTGTGTGTCAATACAATAAGCAGTCGAGCTTGCTTAACTGTTCACTCAAACATGTGTCTTCTCTCAGCTCTGCTGCAGTACAAAGAGAAGGAGTAGCCAAACCCAAGCAGGGGTTACTCTGTGAGGACTTCAGGCATGGAAGGTTAGAAAACCTGCACAGAGAAAAGAGAGATGCTTCAGCATGAAAGAGAGAAGTGCAAATTAAGCTAAGAGATATAAACTTCAAACTGGGGTCTAATGGCAAAGTAACTGTGTGCTACATTTGTTCAGAGAAGCACTGGGAACATCAGGCACCCTGCAGAAGACAGAAAAAAAGGGTTAAGGAAAATAAGATCAGACTTTACAGATGCTGGGAAAACCAAAGTACCTAGAAGAAACAGTGAAGAAGGAAGTTTTAGGAGAATAAAATGTGACCAAAACAGTGATCTGCTTCTTTAAAGGGCCAGGAAGTCAGGAAGTACAAGTTCGGAGACTTTGTCAAGCCTGTGTCTGAGTATGCTCTTTTAAAGTTGTTGAATCCTCTTTTTAACCCATCCCAAAGGCTGTGTGTGTTTTACTTGTACTTCTGGCCCATTAGACTCCTATGGTGAGACCTTCACTCTGTGGAGGACTCAGCTAATATTCAGCCTTTCAGAGACAAGCAGAGCTGAGCAAGGCAAGGATGGAGAATTAGGCATGTAACAATGCTTAACTTCCCTACAATGAGTATAGAGCAATTATTTCTGTTAATTAGATCCCCCCTCCATGCATAATAAATTCTTGCTTGCATGGGAAGGTGCTGAAGGGCACGAGCTGACAGACATCATCAGGTGAGCGTGCCTGGGGAGCTGCCTTGCAGGCTACAGAGCAAATCACTTGTGAGCATGTCCCTGAACTCCCACAGAAATGAAAGGCACAAGTGCATTGCTGAGTGCTGAGCTTCAGCCATACCTCACATCCAGCCTCACAGGAGTGAGTGTTCAAGGCATGAGGAGAAGTCCCCATCTTAACAAAGTGCCCTTCTAACAGAACCAGGAAGGCTGTGTTTGCACCTCTGGGCATATCTGGTACACCCTTCTCAGAGAAAAACACTGCAGTGGGTGGTCTTGGGCATGGCTTTCTTGGGCCTGACTTACATGAAGCTTTTGTATTTATTTGTAATGTTCTTTACGTATTTATTCAAAAGTCTAATGACATTTAAATGAAAAATCTCGTGCTGATTAAAAGCAGGTAGGGGAATAGCTGGGGAAATGAAATGCACCATACATAATCAGATCCAGATGACATGCAGCCCAGGGTTTTGAGGGAATGAAGCTAATGAATATAGTGAACCTCTAGTAATTAGATTTGAACAGGCATGGCAAGGGAGAGGAGGGGGAGAAATGCAAACATGGTATAGATCTTAAAAGGGGTAATAAACAAGAAGGGAAGAGAGAGTTATCCTAACACAGGCTTATAAAAAGCCCACATCACTGACTATAACCCCCAGAGGGGAGGACTGCAAACTGTTTCTTCAGCTTTTCCTTTCAAACTTTCCATCATCTTTTCACTCCCCATTTCCACAGTTGTGTAGTTATGTTCTTTTTTGTTTCCTCTCCTCCCCTTCCTCATCATCCCACCTCCTGGTTTTGCCCACATCCCCCATTTTACTCCCTAGGAGTTCTTTAGGGTTTTTCAGGGTGAAGAGCCCTTCCCAGACCATTCTTGATTCCCTTCCAAGGTACAACCTCTCCATCCTGCTCTGTGTAGTTACCTAAATAGTAGAGCTCCATATTGTCCCTTTCCTTCTCGACAGCACTAAGTTAACCCTTTAATTCAGGCTAAGTACTTAAAAATGTGCATTTCCTTAACATGTGACCAGTCCCCCTAAAATCAGTGGAGTAACTGGGGTGTTAAGGACCCCAGGAGTTTTTGGACTTCCCAGAACAGGAGCTCAAGCATTAATTCCTTTTCACTCCCAAAATGACTTTGTCCCAAACGCTGCTGTTGTGTTCAGGCCCATGTCCTCACCTGCACACGAACCCAGGCTCCTCTCACACCTGCCCTAGCAGCCACCCCTCTGTAGCCTGGCTGACTGCCACCTTCACACCTCCCTGTGCTGGAGAGGGGAAGCCTGGCTTTGCTCCATGCCCCTGCCCAGCACATGACATTGGCAGCGTTGGCTGCCCCAGGGTTGGTGGGCTGAGGGCATTTGGGGCTCCTGGCTGGTCTCCACCCCGAGCTGGTTGAGTAAAGGGCCTTTGTGCAGCCCAGTTGCCTGAGTGCCCTGACAATAGCCCCCTTCAAGGTGCCACACACCCCGAGGTTAGGAGCCACGACCGGGCTGCATGACCAAGTGAACCCACTCCTCTCTGTCCCAGGGCACCCATGCAAGGGGAAAAGGGAACAAATGAGGTACAGTTTGCTGAGGGATTTGGCGGGTTTTGGAGGTTGATATGCTGTGCACTGAGCCTCACTGAGCAGGTCTTTGGATTAATTCCTCACGTTGCTTTAGAATTAGAGAAGAAACCCATCAAAATCTTGGTGCTTGCTCCATCCAGGCACCCCCCTGAATGTGTCAGTATCCTGGATGTGAAGGCATTGAAAGAACAGGAGAGCAACCTTTTTATATATTTTTTTTTTTTGGAGTGGATAATGAACTCTTTTCAATTAGTCCAAGAATCAGCATCACTATTTGAATTGTAGATTTTTACATTGAGTACAAAGTCTTTAATGTCTTTGCAATGGGGTTTATATATGGAGTGTTAACAAAGCTGTCTGTTAGGCAACAATTCCACTGGAGAAGGAGAAAGCAAGTCTGGATGGTGATAAAAAGCAGTACTTCTTTTTTTTTTTTTTCTTGATATCTTCACTAAAGAGCGAAAGTCTCTCTTGGGATCTGTTATTTGGATTATAATCTGAATAACTTTTTGTGAGAGTACTGACTTTGTGACTAGAAAGATCAGGGTAGCACTGAAAAAAATAAATTCTCTTTGGGACACTTAACATGACCTCTTTTTTTTTTTTTTCCTAAAGCTAGAAAATCCTTTAAAGTTACTTTAGTAACACTAGGAACCTAGAGCAGACTTTGAAGAGATTTTGAAGATGAGGGCAAAATCTTGCAGCACAGTTTGCTACTGATGGGTCAAAATTGTTTGCTGGATCAGGAATATTTTCCTTCCTGGGAAGTGTTGATTGAGACTATAGGCTTCTCATTTGTGTATTGCACAGTGCAACTCAGTTAGTTGGGTTTGAGGCAATCAGATGTTAAAAGGCAATTTGGAGAAAATTGCATGTAGCTTTAGATGTCATTCAAAAAAGATGGGGTAGTGGCATCTGTTTCTCATAAGCTTTGAAGCATTACATATGTTTCAGAACGATACTGTTTCTTTAGAAGTAAACCACGTAATTTCTGGATTTTTTAAAATTAAACATGGTACCTTTAATTTAGGATATTGTTATTCTAAAAAAGACAATGCTAACCTTTTTTGACCCTTCTCTGCAGTGTGAGTTATTGTTGGCAAGGTCATGTTTGGTCGCTTTGTCTCATCCAGGAGAGTATTTCATGAATTACCTTATAATTTTAAGTGGTGACTAGACCTTTGTGCTCTAGATAATGTCACAAAAACAATTTATCTAAGGCATTTGACAAAGAAAGGAAAAATTGCCCACTTTTCCCATCAAACATAATTACCATTCACCACACCTAAATGAAGTGCTTGTTGCATCTCTACTGGAGAACCAAAAGCCACTATGAATAGGTTTATTTCTCCATTAACTGAAAACTGGTGCAGGGAAGACAGGGGAAATGGGCTTTCTAATTAACCCTCTTAGTGCTCTGACAGAAAACTGATAGATCTGAAACTTCTGCTGTGGTGGAATCTTCTCCATTTTTTTAACGAATGACGCAAAGCCACGAGGCAAGCCTCTCGCCCCTCTCACTGTAACACAGGGTCTGGCAGTGGGCTGGAACGATGACACGAGGGCAGGAGAACAGGCAGGGCTCAGAGCAGGGCTCTGCAAGTTTATTCAATTAGGTACTAAGTGTTTGGAACAAGGTTTCATCTGCCAACAGCTGTATACAATCATTTGTGGTTTTGAGGCCAGGGTAATTGGCATGTTATGAGCTTTTGCCTCAGCTTTTGGCATCTGCCTGAAAACCGCATGGAAAGAGGGAAGGCTGTGCATGGGGCTCAGCCAGGAACCCTCCCCAGGAATATAATCTCAGGAGCCATCAGTGAACAAACCTCACCTAGGTCTCATGGACATGGGGCAGATGCTGCCCACCAGCACTCCTAGCAAGCCCTGGTGAGTGGGAGAAAGAATCCTTACTAGGCTGTATGCTACCAGAGCCAAGATTGCTTCACGTGCATGGATTTATGTTTTTAACTAGAGATGACTGTTTTCAGGAAATTAACTGAAGTTGCTAGTTAATTGGAAGCAGTGAGGGAATTTTATTTTCCATTGTGTGCTTCAGTCCTCAGTGATCCAGCACTCAGCACTAAGTTGTTACAGCTCAGAAGCTGCCACCAACCTTTATCCAATGGTGACATGACATCCCTGGCCTCCCTCTGAACAGTCCAGGATGCTCTGTTTTCTATGCCCTGTTTCCTTTCAGGGTATACTAGGAACTGCAACACCCTGCTCCTTGTATCTTCTCCATGCTTTTTTTACCTTTTTTTCCCTTTCACCAGTGCATCACCTCTTTGCTACAGGGATGTTCTTTAAGGAAAAAAACCAACCATTTGCCACACACTTGTGCAGTGCCCAGCACAGCAGGCCCTGCCTAAGTCAACATTTTTTGGCACCATTGCAACAAATATTAGATGCTAATAGCAGGGTGGTGGAGGCATGCTTCACCATGAGTATCACTAGATAAGATCACACTACCACTTTTATAATCACCTATTACTTCCTGTTAAAGGGGAGTCAGCATTTAATGGTTCCTCTGGCTCACACTGTCGTAACCAACATCACATCTTGGTTTCTTAATTGTTTACACCTTTAAGAGCAATCCTGTATCCTGTAGAGAAGCTCCCAAGTGATGTCTAATCATTAACTCCAGAATGGGAGAGCCAAAATATGCAGTGCTACTCTGTACTAGTGATCTTTAATTATAATAATGGCTTGCTTTTCCACCGTGGTGCTCAGAGCTCTTTACAAAGAAAAAGGAACATTGTTATTGCCATTTAAGGGCTGAAAAAGCTGAAGTGCAATGAAGAAACATGCTTTGCTCACAGTTAGACAACAAAGGAGAGTCCAACTCTTCACACTTCCCTTGTCATCAGGACTCCATACAAACCTACCAAAAACTATGTCATATCCATGCCCCTAAGTGAGAACTCAGTGCAGCTACTTAATAATAACAAAAAGTATAATTTATCCCATATATGTCCAAGAATAAACGCCAGTTGTTCTGGCAGGCAGCTCACATGCTGTTTGGCTGGGGGGAGTCTGTTCTTAATAGATGCTCAGCTGCTTGTTAACAGGATGGAGAGATGCAAATGAAAGTCTACATGCTTCACAATAAGCAGACTTTGTCCCTTGATCACAGCACAGTGCCTCCTGGTCCTGACAGTTGCAGTTTTATAGTGGGTCAGGTGGACGACAGATGTTCACCTGCTCAACTGCAGTAGCAGTAAAACTCTTGAAAACAACCTCTGAACTAAAAGACCCATCTACTCTTTTCAATCAGGAAGGAGCCCTTCAGATGTATTTGTCTATACGTCCCATCTAATATCCTCTCAGAAAGCTCAAGCAGTGGAGCCTCCATTCTTTCCTTGGCCGTATAATTTCTTTCTGTGGTAAGACCCTGCTCCTCTGATGTGACTTTCCTCCCCCACCCCACATGGCTAATTTAACTTTTCCCTTCCTCATCGGCTTGGATGCAATATGCACGCTGAAATGTCATCACTCCCCCTCACAATCCCACTGTTGTGCTTGCTCATCTGGGGTCCATCTGTGGGGTGGTGGTAATGGAGTCCTATTATGCTGGAGAGTAGGAGGATGGAGGGATGAAAAGCATGGGAATCCTGACTGTTGTGCTGAGCTGGGTGATCACACCCTGTTTATTGGGTTCAGTGCTGAGGCAGCTGCGTGAAGCTCCATACCCTGTGTTACACATGGTGACATCTCCCAGGATGGCCTCAAACTCTTGTCCAGTGGAAATGCTAGGCATCTTTTGCTCACCTTTGCTGCTGTTTGCATTGGTGACTGGGTAAAACCTAAGGGACTTTGGAATTCAGCATTCAGAGTGCATGTCGAGAAAAAACAGGAGGAGGCAAACATCCATGTTGATCCATGTCAATTTTCTGTGCTTTGAAACTTAGGGAAGGAATCTAAGCTAATAGGACCAATTAGTTCCTCCAGAGCTTTTATACATGTCTGCTGATACTATAACACCGTGGAGCTGATACCTGCAAAATTATAATTCTTAGTGAATCTGTATGAACAGAGACTGGCTTTGACGCTCAAAGCTAATGTTAGGCAGCACATAGACATATGTAGGATGTGAGCCGGGATTTCGTGGTCACACTTTCTTCTAAAGCATCTGTCTGAAGCCCAGTGAGAGGCTGACTACTATGAACCTGAGGGAGATGTGCAGTGATGTTTGCAAAGCTTCCCACAGTAGAGGTGCTGGCCATGGGTGAGGCAGAAAGGGCCACATGTGGTAAAGATACTGCTTGTCTATAGTAAGACAAAACCCTTATCTAGAAAAAAGAAAAGTTAAGAAGGAGTTTATTCTCTGTGTACTTCATATGTAGCCTGAATGTTCTGCTGCTTGGAAGAGAATGCCAAATACAATTCATATCCTCTGAGGGAGAAAATTCAGTTTAAAAATGAAAAGACCTAGACATCTGTCTCCTCTGAAATCAATAGGATTTATGCATCCCAATCTCTTTCTCATTTTTAGACTTTCATCCCACACAGAGCACTCAACTATGCTTTTATGACCAGGTTCCCTTCCTTGGAAAATCCACCCCTCCTTTTATATTCATCATCAACAGGGATCAAAACCAGCCTGCAACCCAGAAAAGGCAGGCTTAGTGCTTGCCTTCTACATCTTTGTTTAGCCCTCTGACAGGGCTCATGAGAAAGCCCAGGCTGCAGCCCTAGCTCGGGGCTAAATGAATAAAGGTCACTGTGCTCCAGGATGGAGGTTCATTGTCACACAGTGAGACAGAGATGGCCAGCTGAGCTGGAGTTTTGAAGAAAAGATACAGCACTCAGCTGTGCTCACCTTCACAGACACTAATCTCACAGGCTTGCTCTTGCCTGCAGAAAGCATTTGACTCATGTTGAATGGGAGCGGGACCTTACCCATGGTGCTCCTATGGAAATGCCTTTTCTTACGTGTTGGGAGGAAAAAGAAGGACACAAGGGGTCACCTCAGCTGTTAGGGCTGAAGTCTTCAATAAGCCATCTGATTATTTCCTTTCCAAGCTGGTTAAGCAGGAAAAACAGATGAAAGTAATAGTGAGGAAGTGCTGCTGTTTTAGCAAAATCATGTAAGAATTGGTAATTCAATAGATTCTTTGTGAATTCCTTTCCTTTGGTTTTACTCACGTGCCATTATTACTCTCCTATCACTAAGCAACCTCTGGAAAAGCAAGATTAAAATAAGAAACAAACCCCACCAGATAACAGGGAGGAACTGCTAGAAATAGGATCCCAGCTGCCATCTACTTCCTTATAAAACCAATGAGATCTGCTCTTTCTCCATCCTGCATTGAGGAGCTTGTGGAGTTGAGGACATTTTTCATGCCTAAAAGGACATTGTGTGTTTGTACGACATATCTCCTCTTCCTCATCCCTCCTAATCTTTCTTTTTCTTGCTTTGTTTTAACTGCTTGTAGACAAGAATGCTGGCATCAAGCATTTGAGGCCTCAAATGGATTGAATATGAGCTTCAAGAATGAAAATACAGAGGTATTGCAAACCTCAATTCCACTGAGATGGCAGGTTGAGTTATGAAGACATTCAGTCTTTGGGCTATAATAGTAAATTGATAAATCTTTATACTGGATTATGTGTGGGCATTAGAACTGTTAAAACCTAGCACACAGGAGTTCTCAAATTATTCCCTGATAAAAAGACTGGGTACCAGGATTTGAACTAAAGGAGGTACTTCTTTTGCCCAACATTTATTTTAAACCATGGAACTCACTGCCAAACAAACTGCAAAGGCAAATGCTTAAGCAGGCTCAGCAAAAAATGCCTGCTGAAGTTGTGAAGGACTGGCTCATGAGCAGTGGTTAAAGAGGATAGGACAGATGGTCAAAAGGAAGAATCAGTACACACAGAGCCCTGGGCAGGCTGGAAGGTTGGGCCAGCTAGGGAAGCATGAAGAATTGGACTCTCATTTTCTGGAAATATTCATGACTGGATATGACAGGGCCCTGGATAGCTCAGCCTAGGCTCTGCTTTACATAGACCAGATGGTCTCCAAGAGCAGGGACCCAGCCCAGACTTTCTGAGATTCTATGGATGCAAGCCTGAAACAAAATAGTCAGGCCAAGGGGAGGATTCTTCTTCATTTGTCTTTGCTTTTATTTTTCTAGGTACCTGCTGCTGCCCATTGGTAGAAATGGCATGCTGAGCTGGGTGAATCCAACATGAAACTGCATCAGCTTTTGTATTCTTAAGATTCCTGTGCTCTAAAACCCCATTTTCCTTTCCAAGGAGGATGCTGTAAATGCAAAGTTCACATCGGAGATAGGGCAACATTTTGACACGGCCATGCAGTCATTGGGATAAGCTATATTATTCAGATGAGTGGTTAGCTGTTGCCCAGAAAAAAACAAAAAAAACCCCAAAAACCAGAAGGCAGCTGGGAATAAGAAGGAAGCAAGGGATGCATGTCCTGAACATGACTGCTTCCATCAATACAGCTGTCTCTTGTAGGTGTGCATGCCTGTATAGCACACACTGCTGAGCTAGAGAGGAGTGCTTAGCAGACAGCACTGCTTGCAAACCCCCTGCCCCCAAGGACCATTTCCAATCAATCTAAAATGATGGTGGGTTCACTGGAGTGCCCTGTGACTTTACATCCACCCGAGACAGCAGCGCTCTCTTTAATGGCAATGGCAGCGTGTGGGCAGGGAAAGGAGGCAGCAGAGCGGAAGGACAGCTGGTATAAGTGGATCAGCACTGTTCACACTGCATGGATGGAGCCATCCACAGTGACCTCAGGCCACAGCAAGATGGGCCCTCAGCAGCCAGCACCACCCTCACTTTGCTGATGCTGAGGGGTCCACGCTGAGGTCTGTGAGCTGGAGGTGCAGCCTTCTCTTACATTGCCTTTGTTAATGATGCAGCTCCTGCAGTGGGTGGCAGCCTGGGCTCTCAGTCTGCTTCATGTCAAAGCCTTTGTCCTCAGCTGGGCAGTGTTTAAAACAGATATGTGCTGGGTTTGTTTGTTTCTGGGCCAAACAAAAGCCTGCTCCAGCAAATGCCACTGTGGCTTACAGACTTTCCTCTGAGGACCTACCTGTTCTGTCAGCTCTGCTTGCAAAGCCTGCGTAACTCTCTGTGTTTGTTCTCAAAACAAGCATTCAAATACACTCTTTTGTATTTTCCTTTCCATAAGAAAACCAGAGCAGAAGAAACCTGTGTGGACAAGCCAGGGGGAGCACCCTTGTTGTGGGAAGCCAACAACAACAGGGGCACCACTTCCAGATTTCTTCACAGTTCTGCAGCAAACAAAGGGGAGAAAAACAGCAAACCCAACGCGGAAAGAGCCATTGGTGGGGTTTGCTTCATTAAAAAATGTTGTCCTTGTATCCTGTAGATGTTGGTCATGGTGAAGCCAGGCAGGGACCCATCTGTGAGCTTTCCTCCACTCTCTCATGGCCTCACTTCTCTAAGCCTGACACAGTTCCTCTACAACGTGCAGAACTCAGCACAGGTGTGCACAGGTGGCTTCTTTATGAAGCTAAGGGTGGAAGGGTGTTTGGGTTTCTGAGAACCTTCCTTGAGTCTCTTGGGTTGCATGGAGCCTGCCAAGGTGCTGAGATTGCCCTAAACACACAGGAAAAACTTCTTGTCACAGAAGTCCAACAGGGTTCCCACAGAGTCTGTGTGAACCCCTGCTTTGAGCAGGATGGCTTGAACTCATCAGGGTCATCAGTCCTAGCCCTGGGCGCACAGCCACTAGGAGATGTAACTAGTAGTCTGCCTTGTACAGCCCATGCCTTGCGTTTTCTGTCTGTATTCTCTGTTTGTCCTCTAACCACTTTGAACTGTCTTTTAAAATGTCTAAGCAGTGCTCAAAGTGGGACTTTCACAGGATTACCATCCAAATTATAATTATACCCAGACACATTTTTAAAGTTGAAGGGCCAAGTACTCAAAAGTTAGGAAACAATAGAATTTCTATTGCCTCTGTACTTTAATGCAAATCCTTCCCTCGGCAGCTGCTGTGGTTTCTGTGCAGTGTGTTTGCTGTGAGTGGGAGAACCCAGGGGCACGTTTTCTGGGTGCCCTCAGCAACTCCCTGCTGCTCCCAAGAGGAGTTGAACACAGGGCTGGCTGAACGTGTCTGAGGTATCTCTCTTGTCCCTCCTGTGTACCCTGCAGCTGTGGGAGCACAGTGCTGGATGGCCAGTGGGGTGCAGGAGCTGGTGGATGAAAAATACCTCAGCAGGAGCTAATGGTTTTTTCTAGCCCAGACCACTTCTGTGCAAAGCCTGGAGGGGTGGTACAGGAGTGAGGATGAGAGTGAGGACTGGGAAAGAAGGACTTATGCTGGCTTTGCTCCAAACAAAACATTCTTCCAGCTTGGGCAAACAGCAATGCTTGCGTGACACTCTCTTGGAACCTCTTTTACCCTTCACAACTCCTAAGCCAGTGTTTTTTAACCCAAGTTACTGAGCATGTTGAGTAAGGATGGCGGCAGGAGGGGATCTAGCAAAGAGAAGCGAGGTCATGGCTCTGAGTGACTGAGTGCTGCCCTGGATAATGGAGTTCTTCCTGCTCACCTTGGACATGTTAAACACATCACTCTGTCCAAATGTTTTGCAGGCAGTCACTGCTTTTCTTCTCATTTTTTGAGTGCTTTTAAGTCCTTGCTTCAAATCAGAAGAACACTTGGACTTGTACAAGTAATGCCATTAGATTTTTTTCACTACAGCCATGAGTCTTCAGCCTTCTCAGATATGGTTAACCTATTTCATTAAAAATTCAGTCTGGGGCAATCCCCAGGAATGCAAGCTTTCAACCCACAAGGTGAAGTGTTGGAAACACTGATAAATTCCTCAAATCAGGCTCCTGGAATGGAAAGCATTTGGCAAGCTTGTAAGAGGCAAAACCAATCCACAACACTTGAGAATAGAGCTTGTCTCTATAAATAATAAAAAGGAGCAGCTGTTATCTAAAAAAGTCAGAGCATGAAGCAAAAATGTCCTCCAGGGTATTTGTATACACTTGCAGGAACTGGCACACAGCTGGAATGGGTGTACAAAATGCCTCTCTGGGGCTAATGAGACTTTACCTCTGCTTTAACATGAAAGTGAGTGGGCTTTCATGTGCAGTGTGGACAGCTGTATTGCTCCAGCTCTCCTCTTCCAGGTAAAAGGGTGCAGAAGTGCAGTACCTGAGGCTTGTCATTCCATTTGCAGAAGTGATTCAGGCAGTCACACCCCCACAGCACAGATTCAAAATCAGGGTGACTAGGGCTCTACATCACTGTGGTGGGTCTGGTTCTTCTGCTTCACCTCTCAGCTGAAGTTCTTAAAGTGATGTAAGTAACAATGTTAAATCTGACTTTATTTACAAAGCTGGGGAAAATTTGGCTCTGGTGTGTGTGTTCTAAAGGAGATATACCCAGCAATGATGAAAAACAGACTGTCAGTTTGAGTGCTCCACTGTTGGCTCCTGCAGCTGAGGATGTTTGCCCTGAACATCTCTTTCTGTGGCTGGTGGCAACATTGAAAAGGAATAACTCCTTCCTTAAACGTTTGGGAGGGAATTGATGGGAAGAGAAAAGACACAGATCACATCAGCTGTAACCAGCAAAGTCCATTTTTCTTTGAGAGCCTCTCTGGCACCAGGGCTAGAAAGCCTTGTTCAGCTGAAGGTCTTCTCCTACTTTGGTCAACCAGCCTGGTGGAGAGGAAGGCTCAAAGAAAAAATGGTTTCAGAGACTCAGGGTAAGAGACCCCTATGCTGATTGCAGACTCCACATTTTAGGGTGCTGCTTTCCAGCTGGTTGGGATCTTCTTGAAGATGATTTTCACTACATGAAAAAGTCTTGCTTTCTAATTTTAAGAATTGCCTTTTATGCACTTTCTTGTTGCCTTTCTTTTCTTCCTTTCCTTCTAGCCTTTGGGGTTTTTTTCTTCCACACCATATTCACCATATCCTTGAAGTTGGACAAGAGAAACTGAAAGAAAATATTTAATACCTCAAGTGTTTTTAAACCATCAGCAATTTGTAGATGACCTGAAGAGGTCATCCCTGGAAATAATCCAGCTGGTGAGCTCCTTATAGATGCCACCTTTCCAAGAGCAGTGCCATTTCCTCAGGAGGTAGATGTACTTATTTATTGTATCATTAAAGCTGTTTTCTTTCAGACAGCCTTTAAACATCTTCCCTGGGGATTTGTCAGGCTGGGCAGCAAGCCAAGTGGAACCCCCTAAAGTTAAGAGCTCAGCTCTGTTGGACATAAACCACTTAACATTTCAAAGATGACAAAAGTGGTACATATCCAATTTGTTTCCAGTAGGAAAGAAATAACTAGTGAGTAGCACAGTGAGCCCATCACATCGGAAAAGGGCTCATGGTGACTCCCCTTCTTCAGGCAAGAGAAAAGCCCTGCTCTGTGTCGTATCCACAAGCTGTGATTACGGACCTGCACTCTGTTTGCCATGGCTCCAGAGAGGCCAAGACTGATGCTCCAAAATCCCATGCTCTATTGCTCCCATGGGTTCTTACTGCTGCTGCTTTGCATTACTGCTGCAAACCTCCCCACTGCCCTGCTCACAGGGCTTGAATTTTGGTGTTATGTATCTTAAATGTAATCGTCCAGAGCTCAAAGGGTGGTGCTGTTCATGATCTACTGTCCCCAGGCCAGGTGACAGCAGAGTCACACCTGGCACAGGTTCTTCCTCTTCTGAGATACTCAAAGGGCTTTCATACAGGGATGCCACCATGGGTTTTGAAATTTGCTTTCCATGGACCTTCACCTGGATTAAACTCAGTTGCTGCTGAATTAGCAGACTGCAACACAGAGGGTGAGCTGCGAAGTTTATTGGGGGACAGGAGAAGATTCCCCGGATTTGAGCAGGTCATAGATCCAGCCTATGGGAGGGAGCTCAGCAAACTGTGTACCTTGGCTCTCCCTGTTATGAGGAACAACAATGATCACCCTTGACTGAAGCCAAACACTTCAGGATCTCATAGTTCCAAGGACAAATGATGTCTTTGTTGCGTTTAATGTCTGATCCAGCATTTGGTGCAAGAAAATTTGGTCTGTTCTGAAGGGCAACCAGCTTGCCTGGAGCATTATTCTTGCATGACCTTTCAGATAGCAGTGGAGTTTCTCCAGATTTGGAGGGCAAATCCAGATCTGATGTCTCAAGACAGTAAAAAGCCCATTGCTGCCCCCAACAAGCATTATTCTTGCATGACCTTTCAGACAGCAGTGGAGTTTCTCCAGATTTGGACTTATGAAGGGCAAATCCAGATCTGATGTCTCAAGACAGTAAAAAGCCCATTGCTGCCCCCAACTCTGAGGCCTGACACTCCCTCTCAGCAGGTCATGACAACAGAAGACACCCCCTGTTTGGCAATCCCAAATTGCCTGTCTGCTTTTCTCATGGGGTGGGACACAGCAGTGCAGAGAAGCTGGCTGAAAAACGTGCAAGAGGGAAGAAGGGAAGCAGCTCTCACACTGGCAAAGCCAGCCAGCATGCCAGACCCTCGCAAGAAAGAACTACTCAGAAAAGCAGGGGAAGAGGCACACACAGAGACAAGACCAGAAACATAATCATCTGTGTTTTCAATTAATAAAACATGGCAGTCCTTGCAGACAGAGGGTGAGGTAATAAGGATAATAATAATAATAATAATAATCTGTTTGGTCTCTCTTTCTTCTGGGCTTCAGGGGCTCATTTTGCAAATGGTTATTTGTATAGCTGGAGCTGCTGCCTCACAGCTCACACTGCTCAGACTTATGTTCTGCTTCTCTCTGCCAGCAGCCTGGGTTTGCAAGTGTTCATGACTCAGCAGTAACTACCTGACCTTGAAGGTGAGCTGGAGCAGCAAGGATCCTTCCTAGGGGCCAGGTCCAACACCAGCTGCCTCCAGTGGAAGTCAGCTCTCTTGCAGGACCCAGCAAGGGCTGCACCTGCCTGGGGAAAACCAAGGAAGGTTTAGGCTTAAGCAAAAGCCCAGCAGCCACCCAAGTAAAGCTGAGCCACCACACAGGCAGTAAAGAGAAGCCACATCTGTGTTCAGTCAGTCCTGCCGGTGTTTCCAGGCTGGTGGAAGAGTCCAAAAGGGCTGACCTGGCCACAGATTAGGTCTGCACCCAGAGCACTTTGTGAGTGCAGAAATTCCAGTGAGTTGCCCTCAAACAGGCAAGCACAGCAACGGCAAACAAGGGGCAGCAGAGTCCCTGTGCTGCTGCAGGCACGTGCTCCTTGGGAGGGAATTCCCACTGAGGTGAGTGACCTTGTGTCTTGTTTGAAAAGACAGGTGTCTGCTAAGGAAGGCAGGAGCCTCCTGTGAAATGGAAAAAATGTAAACCCCCTCCCTATGAATTATTATGATGTTGAACTAAGAGGCTCTCAGGCAAAGATATGGGAATAACAGTTCTTTACTAGGAAGATTAATATAGAAATGCAATAGTACAAACAAACAAACAACAACAACAAAAGAACACTGACAGAGTCAGAATATGACCTGACGCCCTGTGGGTCAGGGTGGTGGTAGCAGTCTGATTGAATAGTGGCTGCAGTCCTCCTGGGGTGTCAGGTGTGGTTCTGTTAAAGCAGTGATCCTGTAGAAGGGTGTAGTCTTCTTCTGAAGATCCAGCGGTGGTGTAGATGGGCCTGGTCTTCCTCTGGGAACCCAGTGGGAAAAGGCTGTCTCTGTGTTCCAAATATCAGATTATAGCCAGTTAGGAATGCCTGGCTCCTCCCTCTGGGTGGGGCAATTCCCAATGGGATGATGTAATTTTATGAGTCATGCAGTGACACTCAATGGCCCACTAACTGAAGATATCTCTCTGGAGGGAGGACTGGTTGTGGAAGAGATAAAGTAAACTACCCAATTAACAGAGGATAACTGCCCCATCTCTAACAGAAGGTAATTGAATACACACCCAGCTAAACCTGAGACACCTTGGTAAAGAGGTATCTCTAACAGAAGGTAATTGAACACACACCCGGCTAAACCTGAGACACCTTGGTAAAGAGGCAGCCTGTGACAGCCGGGTGTTTCTGCAGAGCAAGGCTCCTCTCTCCCCTGCTTCTGTCCAGTAACAGAAACATAGAGATGGGCAACAGCTGGAAAAGATCCTGATGTTGGTGTTAGAAAGCCCTTGGGAACAACAGGGAAAGGATCTGGGTGGGGTACCTGCCTGACCTGGCACCACCGTCCTGTCCAAGAACACTTTGCAAATTGAGATGGATTGGCAGGACCTTGGGTAAGGGATACCTGAGTGCAGCCAGACTGTGAGCTTCTGCCATGCTGGGGCTCCAGCACATATCTGCTGGTCTGTGCACACCAGGGAACCTCTGCATCAGTTTAAAGTGGGAGATGAGGCAGAAATATTTATCAGCCTTGCAGCCGCTTCCTACAGCAGCTTCTTGCAGGTCTCTGAGGAAGAGTTCAGCCTCCGTCTTGAATCAGTCGAATAAGAACAGTGAAATTCTTGCCCAACAGTTTCAGTGACAAACTGTAGTTTGTTTCCATGTAACTTGCACATTAAAAGATACCAATAATAGTAAATATCTGAGTGGTAAGACAGAAACAATGCTCTATCTGCATTTAACCCCTCCTGCGCAATGGGCTCTAGCAGGGTGTTGCAACACCTTTTTGAATCCCTCCTCCACTCAAACAAAATCTGAGTAAGACTTGTTTTCCTAGGCATTTGTGTGTATTTATTGTGATTTTGTATAAATAAATCCCTTCGTTTGCAGGACATGGAAATGCTTCCCAAACACAGACTTTTAAAAGAACATAAAGCACATATTAAAAATTAATCCTTGTGGGTTTTCCTGTGCCCATCTCTTTTGGAAAAAAATGTATATAACTACAAAGCATTTTATTTTGAAATAAAGAAATCAATAACTACAAATATTCGGGCTTTTCCCACAACCCACCTTTCTTCTCAGAAAGGGTTTAAATGACTGAATACTGTGTGCTTTCTGCAAAATAGAGAGAATTTAGTCAGACCATTAATAGACATTTAACTTTAACAAGTGCCACTATAAACATGTCTCTGAAATTCACCAGGGAACCAGGATTTTATCACTTTAGGAGCACTGCTTGGCTCTGTGGTATGCTATGATGCTGGATAATGATCTAATAGGCCTCACTGACAACAAGCTGGCACCCTGCCATGGGCATTTGAAACCACCCTCCAGCCTGGAGCATGAGCAAACCTGCAAATAATGCCTCCTGATTTCCCAGCTAATAGAACAGCATGGAGTAGTGTGGCTGCAGCCATCTCCTGCAAATCAGGCATGAAGTAAAGTGCCTGAACCCAGACATTACTACTGGTGGTTGATTTGGTCCCTCCAATCACCCAGAAATGTAACTGGGGAGTTGCTTCTCTGTTCCACCTGCACAATGAATGAAGGTTCACCTCTCATTCATTTAAAAATACACTGGTTCAATACTGTTTTTTGGTTGTCCTTGGATTAGTAGTATTTTCTTTTTGAAAAAAAACCTAACAAATGTTTGAAGTAATGTTATGGGTACTGATATTTCCTTCTTCATTTTTTCAAGGTAATGGTTTCTGTGAAATTCTTCATGGAGAAGGGATATTTCAATTTACTTTTAGTCCACTTTTGTTTGGAGACATTTCATTCAGCTTATGAAGGTATTTTCTGTCATAGTAGATTAAAAGAGGAAGAACAGTATTAAGTGAATGTGTCATCATTTTACCCTTGCTCTCAGGTCTGTAATGCTCTGAGAGACTTACTTGTCTTCATTTCCAGGGCTTCTGATGGAAATTTCCCTTTGAAATTGGGTCACATCGGTAGTGACTTTCTTACTTGTCACTTGCATTTTCTGATTCAAATCAAAACAACAAAGAAGAAATTTTGCTTGAAAGTTGTCAAGAAAAATACAAGCTCTCCTTAATCAGTTACAAAGGCACTCTGCTAGTTTTGCAGGCTTTGGAGTCCTGCTCTTCCAGGCTGGCCCCATAACAACAAACTCTCTTTTCTAGTCAAGAAAAACAGCAGGAAGCTGGCTGCAGCCTCACCAATCCTGGCAGTAGAACCAAGCAAAACCATAGTCTGACCCGTGAATGTAGACAGCCAGCTCTACAAACACAAAAGAGGAGGACAGTTTTTGCTGAAGAATGATCATTCTGATTGCTTGCAGCACACGCTTTTCATATGATTTGGAGTTCTTTCCTAATGGTGCTAACAATAGCATCATGTAAGTCTTCTTAAGTTTTTTGTAAATTTAATAAACTGAAAAGGAAAAAAGGAAGCAAAGCAATAAAAAATTAAGAAAACAAACAATTAGGAAAATAGGAAGAAGAGATACGAATAGAAGTATTTATCTGGGAGCTAGAAAAAGAGGGAGATAATTGACAGTCTTCATTTACTAATAAAATAAGATTTCTGATTATGGAACAAGAAACCTCTGGCTATTTTAGTACAGATGCAATTTTCATGGCTAAAAGCATCCTTTTTCCTTCTGTCTCACATTATTTGAGGCTAAAATTTAACAAATTCAGTCAAAATACTTCTCTAGCCAGTGGGCAAACACCCACCAGATGAGTTTTGCCAGTGACTGTGTCAGATGCATTAAGCTTACAGGGGACAGACTAGTCCTAATGAGTCACTCAACATCTCTGGGCTTGTCTTTTCCACCTGAGAATATAGAATAAGCCTTTCACTCTTCTCTTACATCACCCCACAGTGACTTTTCAATCACTTACCCACTTGGGTAATTTTTTTATTTAATAAATAATAAGGATCAGAATAAGCAAGCCTGTAAGGTTTCAAGTAAATATTTTAAAAGGCCAGTGCTGTGGCTGCTGCAGACTATAGCCACTTTCCAAAGTTATTTAATGACAGTTTTTATTCACAGAAGATAAGCATGAGAATATATATGACATTGTCCTGACTGTTTAAGAAAATCTCTGTATTGATTCCTCAGTAGACCCGAGATTTTTATCATTCCAGCTTAAGAAATTGATAGGAAGGCTCCTACAGCAACATCCTCCCACCCACCCACTTGGCACTTAAACAGTAATAGGTCCTTTGCTGACAAGTGGTAATCTTCCTCTCCCCATGGCACCTCTGCCAGACCTCATCATTGGAGCACACAGGTGCTTATTTTGAATGAAAAAAAAAAAAGGTAGAAAATTGATTTTATTAAACTTTTTTTTTCCTGGGCCTCAACCAAGCTGGGCCTCAACATGAGAAGTGTACCTCAGAAGTCAACAAATTTAAGCTCAAACCCCATTTTAAACCTGCAGTTCAAATCTTTCTCTCTTCTTGGTCAGCTCTGTGTGCCTTGGGTTCTGACAACTGCAGTATCTGGCTGCACACCCTCACTGTTAAATTTGGGAGGATCTGTAGCTGCATGGGTTGTATGTTCCTGTCTGAAAGAAATATCCATCCAGGGTTCTAGTGGAGCCTTGTTCTCTGGTATAAAATCTATTTGACAATTTAAGACACCCAGGCACACTAGTCTTCTTGAAGCGTTGCTCAGCTATCCTATCAGCAGAGAGGGAGGCTGTAATTTTGGGCAGCGGCTCATCAGATTCCCAGCTATCACCTATGAATTAATCTACCACAGACCTCTCACTTGCAGCCTTGCTTCCAGAAAAGGGCTGCCAGTTTTTCTGCCTTTTTTATATTCCTCCCTGAGGATCAATCCAACCTGACAAAAGATTTTTCAGGCCCACCAACACAGCATCTTTAGTGGGAATATATGAACCAGTAACCTCAGCTGTATTCCCAAAATTGTCTTCAGAGCTAAAGGTTTGGGTAGTTTGATTGCATTAAATCCCTGTCCCTGTCTGCCTTTCTGTACAGAAGGCAAGAAGATGAACAATTAGCACCATCTCTGTTCAACTCAGGAGCCAAAACTGGGGACAATAAAACTACCCCCAAGACACCCACAGCACAGCTGTCTGTAGGAAAGCAGCTGAGGAGTGCTGCAGCAATGCAGGTCTGTAGCACCTTGCACCAGAGAAGATGGAAGGGCTGCCAGGGAGATTCTGGGAGAGCTTGAGGGGAAGAATGGTGCTGTGGAGAGGAATGAGAGTTGTCAGGAGGGGCAGGAGGAGGAACCCTCCTTGCCTTTCTGCAGGGGACAGTAGTGAGAAGAGCAGCAGGGATGGCTGCAGGGACATTCTGGGATCAATCAGCAAGGGAAATCCAGGAGCCTACCATTGCTGTGCTGTGCCACCTGTGATGCTGAGGAAACCCTCCAGTCCTGCCAACGCGGATGCTGGGCTGGAGCAGCAAATACCCCCACAGCAGCTGGAGTCCAGTGTGGCCTCCCAGCTGAGCCAGTGCTAACCTGTGGGCTCCCAGCCCTCCTCCAGGCAGGTTCCCTCTCTGCTGCCACAACAAGCCCATTGTCCTGTGCAGCCACTGCCAGACAGGCTGTCCTGTTAAGGACATCCCCATCCTGAGTGGTTTGGGATCGGGATGCCCCGCTGAGATCAAGGTGCCTTTGCATAGGAGTCCTGAAACCCTGCAGCAAGCACAGCCTGCTGTCCGAAGGAGAGCTGTTTAGCCTCACTGCTCATTTATAATCACACAGACATATGTTCACCAGTGTCACACTGAATGAAGCATGAGGAGCCATCAGGGCCCATGCAGCCACCCCCTGCCTACTTCACCACCTGGGGGATGCCAGACACAGCGTGCTGCTGGGCATGGATGCAGACAGAATGAGGTCCCGAGGAGGATGCAGAATGAGGAATTGCTGCGTGGAGACCTCATTTCTGATCACTGGGGAGTTTCATGCTCCATCGGTACCACAACCTCATGCACAGATGAAATATTATGTGGTGCAAGAACCCCTTCATCACATAAATCAAGGCAAGGAAGCTTGAACAAAGCCCTTTCTGTACTCCTGCCCAACAGCCCTGCTGCTTCACAGGGTGAATGCCACACACTAAACTTCATGACTGAAGCCTTTTGCTAAAAGATGGATTTCATGCTTTTCCTAGGCTGGCTGTGGACTCATTCGTGGGGCTGTCAGAGAGCTAACCTTTCCCTGTTAATCTGTTCTCCATCTTAATAAGGGTACAACAAAGCAGAAGCACTCTTAGACTTAAAACCAAGAATACATTAAAAGGCAGAGTATAAACTGCCTTTCTGCAGAGGCAGTGAGCATCCAGCACTGATAATGGTATTGAAAGTGGGGATTAAGCAGCAAAGCGCTGAGGGAGCCAGCATATGGCAGCCCATTGACCTATCCCATATGCAGCAGCTATTGTTCCCTCCCCACTGCCCCACTGCAGCCTACTCATGCTTTTTTTTTTTTTTTTTTTGTGGCATGAGGGCCAGGGCCAAGGCTGGGATCTGCTAAAACTTGACATTTACACATGAATTGTGCAACACTGCTGCACAGAGAGCCAGGGTGACCTGTGCCACTAAGCAGAGTCTCAGTAATGAGGCTCAGCAGAAAAAAAAGACCCGCAGCAGCACTGGTGAAGTTGTTCTGGGTATGCTGGTGGAGAGGGCCTTACAGCAGCATTTCCTGACTTCATGCTTTCTTGGGCAAGGCAGGATGGGGGAGGATCTGATTTAACTGCTGAAATGCTGGGGGTTAGGCATGATCAGCAGAGATTGTAGGAAATTAATTTCCAGACCTGCAGGCTTTTTCACTGAGCAGGAGAATACAGAAATCTGTACCCCACAGAAAAAGGAGAGCAGTTTCTGATATAGGCTTGCCCTCAGCTCTGAGAACCAGCCATAGCTGTTTCTTTGGTGCCTGGTTGAATGGTGAAGGATCAATTGAAATCACAATCACAGTCACACAGGAAAAGATGGTCACTGCAAAGCCTGAAGCAGACCCCCACCCAGGACCTGCTGGGCTGGAGTGTCTGATGTGGAGCTCTCAGCTCTCATGCCTTGCCTGAAGTCTCTGACTGGGTCCCACCTCGCTGGGACACTGCTGCAGGATCCTGGGCTGGGCTGACCACAGGGTCCAGCCCCACCTCTGCCTCTCCAAAGCACACAGCCCTCTCTCTTCCTTTGCCACCACAGCCCATATCCCTCACTGATAACGCTGTCCAGGGAGTTGCACCTCTCACCTGATGGTGCCATGGGCTGCCCCAGGCACGGGGCAGAGCTACAGCTGTTTCAGCTGTCCCTTCAAATTACCAGGGCTCCCCACAGACACCAAATGGCAGGACTTGAGGTGGCAGCATCAGAGCAACAAAATCCAAACAGAGATGGACCCTGTAAGCAGGCACATACCTCTCCTCAGAGGGCTATTTGCTCCTGCTCAACTGACTGGTAGCAAGAGACCTCATAGGCAGAACTGGATTCCACATAATCCTCTATGAAAAATACATTAATATGTCCTGCTGCTTGTAGTTGTTCCTGGCAGCTTTCACGATGCAGGACCACCAAAGGACTCCCAGATTAATTTAAATGATACAGCTATTTTTAAATCCTACAAGCCATTAATTCCAAACATGTTTTTTAGCCAGAACTCTACACATTTATTTGATTTCTATCTAAAGCCATAAACTAAGCCTTGCTCATTGATGAGATTTCAAAATTCTTGAGCCAAGCTTGAGCTACTAGGCATTTTAAGAGATTTTGGAGCATGGTTTTTATTTGGAGCCTTCTTTGACTGAATTTTTCAGACAGCCTTTCTTCACATTCTGGGAGCCCCCCTTTCCCCCTTATGCCCTCACAACAGTTAAGCCAAAATAGCTGCAAGTACAAGGTCGTGCACACCAAGGAAAGAAAATATGTCCTCTTGTCATAAGATAATGTAAATCATCATGACCTGAATTATTCTCTGAGTCACTGAATATTAGGAACATCCCTATGCTTTTGGCTAAGCACAGAAGTGGGCTTCTAGGGTGAATAAGCAATCTGCATTTTCAGAAATATTTGAAATTCGACTGGACACTACCCTAGGCAACCTTGTCTCATTGGCCCTGCTTTGAGCAGCTTCATCAGCTGCAGGTTGAATCCCATGCTGCAAAGGCTTCTTTCCCAGGGATGACAGAGAGCACAGGGATGGCACTTGCTTGCACGAGGCTCACACAGCGTCACGTGCACTACACAAGTCCTCTCTGGGGGACAGAACATGCTGGCTTGGCCAATACTCACAAGTTCATACAGCTTAAGCTGGAGCTTATACATGCCCCTTCTGTGCCCAGCCTGCCAGAACTTTGCCTGCAGTGTTCAGTGTGGTTATGATTTTCCTTGCTGAGGGTGAAGTGCAGCGTAGGAACAGAAACACAATGGGATTTTCTTGGTGAATTCCTGATGAAATTGGCTTAGACAATTTTTGGAAGAAGCAAGAAGAAGCATGTAGCAATCACTGTGATATTTTTGAAGTGCAGCGTAGGAATAGAAACACGATGGGATTTTCTAGGCGAATTCCTGATGAAATTGGCTTAGAAAATGTTGGAAGAAGCAAGAAGAAGCATGTAGCAATCACTGTGATATTTTCTATTCTGTCTGCCACAAAACTCTCCTCTCACTGTGAGTCACATTCTATGCCTGCCCAAACCATAATCCCTCACTTTCATTGCCTGACCTGCCTTTCCACCACTTATCTTCCAAAAAGAAATTGCAGCTGATTAGTCCCCAGCCTCCAGGTCACTTTGTGGGGTCAAGTGGCAGAGAGAGACTATTCCTGCTTCCCACCATGCTGTACAGTTCTGGCAGTGATGCTCGGGTACCACTGAGGATCAGCAGCACTGATACCACAGCAAGGGAAGGGTCTGCATAGCACAAAAGCAGGAGCTGCAGCCATCAGGAGCCACCCAGAAATGTGCACAGGATGCAAGTGAGAACAAGGAAACCTGATAAAACCAGTGGGAAAGAGACTTGGCTTCACGGAAAGACAGTCACAAACTATGGCCAGTGAAATACTCTCCTTCAAATCCTGGGGTTGAAAACAAGGCAAAGGCTGCTGAGGCTCCCCCAGTGCTGCACTTCCCGACTGGGGAGAGTGCAGGGAGCAAAGCCTTTATGTGATTTATCCATTACATACTGAATTAAGCCAAGGGCCAGCCTGTCCTCTGAGCACCGAGGACCTGTCAGCAGCTGAATGGGAGCATTGTGCATCAGCTGCTGCTGTCAGAAACCGGGTCCACAGTCAGCAGCCGTCTGCAACAGCTCTTTTCTGGCAAGGAGCACTTAAATTGCTCACTCCCTTGGTGGCATGCAGACCCTTTTATCTTTGTCCTCCCCTTGCAGGGAGGGCTTTTCACCAAGGTCTGTGCTGCAGGAGGTAGGGGTGAAAGAGACTTCTTAATGGGAAAGAGGCAAGATCCCATCAGCAGAACAAGAGCAAGCAGAGCAGGGCCCTTGCTACATGGCCTTAGAGAGTGAGCGTGAAGGCAAGAAAAACAAACCCATGTTACAAATCCAGGCCTTTGGAGGGGTCACATAAAGGTTTGGAAAACAACTGATCCCTTGAAAACTTTTTCTTTAGAAACAGCTGGGCTGAAGTTGTCATGGTTCTTTGGTTCTTGAATATTGGGACAGCAGATGAACATGCTCGAGCCTCCAAGTCACTGTACTGGAGGTGGACTTGATGAGTAGAAGCTCCATGGTTTTGTCGTTCTTTCACCACAGGTTTTACACTGTGTTAATTCAGATGATTCTTGTCAAGCCTGATGTGCACCATGAGGGGGACAAGAAGAACCAGGTTCTTGGGGACTATTTTCTGGTGTCGCCTCTGTAGCTGAGTTGGTGCAACAGGCTGCACTGAAAGGGAAGAGCACTGCCTGGAAAAAGAGATTAGTGGGGAGCCTTTATTCTTGCTGTAACTCCTTTGAACTAACAGGAGTCACACCACAGATTAGTTTGGATCAGTTTTTTCACTTGACCATCATTAGAAAGGAAGGTTGCTCAGGTTTGAGACACTGCATCGAGACACAAAGACACTGCATCCTTTGTAATGCAAATGTGTTTTCTGCTTCAATAGGCTTCAGAGAATGATGGACAAAAAACATTGTACAGAGACGTCTGTGGCTTCATTCTTATTCTTCTGTGATGTGCAACTTAAAAGAAGGAATTTTAATTTGACAGATGGACATTTAATCATAAATAATAATGTACACTGGTTCTTAAATCAAAAGCAACATGGCACCTCTGCACCTGTAGCCACTCTCCCTAACAAAGGAAGCCTCCCCTCTTCCAGATCATCCAGCCCATTTCTTTTTCCATCTCCCCAGAAAACGTGCCTGCCCTTCCAGGCAGATTCCCCCAGCAGAACCCTGCAAGCATCTGTTGCTGCTGCTTGCATGGCAGGCTGCAGGGTGGTGAGAGATGTGGTTATCGGTGTGGGGTCCACTTCAGCAGCTTTGAAACTGCCCTGAAAACTGCTTGAACACATCTTGCCTCCTAATTGCTGCAGATGGAGTAGGAAATGCTACTTTGAGTGTTAGGTGAAAGGCTTGTCCTGAGTGGAAATGCTATGATCTCCACAGTACAGCTGGTTTTAGCCTGTTTCCCTAAGTAAACAAGGTTTATAGGACCAGGCTTTGTGAGTTCATCTGCCACTATCTACTGCCAATAGCTTTTCAACTCATTGGCCAACCATTTTGACAGGACAGTGGAGTTTTAAAAGCTGTCATTTTTCTTCCAGGTTTTGAAAATTAACTATGAAGCAATGGAAAAAAGTCCTGCCAGTGTTTCCCCAGATGAAAGGCTGATAAACTGAGCTCTAATAGACATCAGATAACTGTTCTAGGAAGGATGGAATGGAAAGGATGAAAGAGACTGTGAGGCAGACAACTGTGATTACTCCCTGAACTGCTACGAACATCTTCCCTTATGACTTGCCTCTACAAGAAATTATTAAGAAAAAATTCATCTCTTCCCACCACAGGCCCAAAAACAGTGGCTAAGTGTTCAAAAAAGCACCCACGCTGCCTAAAAATCTGGCTAGAGGCAGCATCCCAGAAGCCACTGAGATGAGAACTCTGGAGGGTTCACCCTGTACAGGGAGTGGAGCTCCCCTGAAACACCCTGGCTGAGCAGTGCAAAACAGCCCGGGGGCACAGCACCTACTGGCTAGAGGCAGCATTCCAGAAGCCACTGATGCTGAGAGCTCTGGAGGGTTCACCCTGTACAGGGAGTGGAGCTCCCCTGAAACACCCTGGCTGAGCAGTGCAAAACAGCCCGGGGGCACAGCACCTCACCGTGCTCTCTGTTGTGATGCAGGGTCTGTGGGAATATAAAGTGGTATGGGGACACTTTAAGGAATTGCAAGGTTTGGTTTGCTCTGAAGTCTTGGAGAGATTCATTTTTCATTTGGAGCACTTGCCTGCTAGTCATGGTCATTCCACAGGGAGAGCAGTGGAAGCCCTGGCCCTCCACTCACCAGAGGAAATCTGCTCACCATACAGAGGAAAAAAACCCCACAGAATGATGCCAAATACAGGGATCTGCAGACCCATTGCTTCCCACAGCGCTGCTCAGTGCCCCAGCAAAGACATAACTCAGTTTTCTTCCTCTTCAGGGCTTTTATTCCTTCTCTTGCCTCTGCCCCCTTTGCAGGACAAGAGCATCTGAAGGCACACAGGCACTGTCTCAGTAGCAGTGCTGGGACAGTGGTGGGGATGAGGGCCACTCACCACTGGCCTTACAGGCTTGATGGAAAAAGAGAACACAAAATACTGTGCCCTGTCCTTCCCTTCTAGCACACTCCCCTGTGTTTTCTGTCACTAAAAACTAGAAATGTAGTGTATTCTCACCCACTGCTGTGGAAAGTTTAAACAGAGCTTCACTACCAGACCATGGGATAGAAAATGTTGTGTCTGGTGTGAAGAGACCACTAGCCAGTGTTTGCTCATGTCCACCTGGCCAGGGGCTCTGCTGTGGCTTGTCTCACATTTTGAGTAACAAGGCTCCCTGGGGCAGAGACAATCTTCCAAGGCTGTGCTTGGCACAATGGAGCTGCAGTTGAGACTGGATGTTACGACAATAATAGAGAATATAGTGATGCTAAATTAACTTGACACTAACATGACAAACAGAAGAAAAATGGGACTAAGACAGGGTCGGTGTGTAGTATCAGGGAAAAAAAGGGGCTATTTCATACCAAGGCCTGCCCAGACCTGTACATGTGGGCTCTGCTCCTGTCCTTCCCTTCAGCAGTCATTCAGCTTCTGAGAGTTTCCCCAGATGGACAGCATACACTTTTATAAGGATGAATTTACAGCCAAGTAGTGAGGCAGTGACAACCAGAGGAATTTGGGCTGTGGATGGGGAAGGATGTGTGAGGCCAGCTTCAACCTAGAGCTGAGGTTCATTTAGGAAGGCACTAAAAGCCACATGATTTGTGCTTGCAAGAAGCCTTGTTTCTGGTTTTAAAGGATTTCATTCAAGTCTGGGTCATGTTTTCTAGGCAGTCTGGAGATATTCCAGGGGATTCAATTTGTGATATTAGTGCTCACTTAATACTGGGGGTATGTGTCCAGCAGACAGGAAGCACCCTGTAACATGTCAGGTCTGTGTTTAGAAACAGACTGAGGAGATTTTAAAATTCTGCGGATTTGCCTGCTTTTGAAGTTGAATAAACTAGAGCCAAAAAACTTTGAATGCAATCTGTAAAACTATTTCAGGGCTTTGTATTACTGTCATGAGCTTAAGGGAAGCCCAGGAATAGCTCTTCCTCAAAGTGACAGGCTGCTGCAGGCAGGCTTTGGCTCCAAAAAGCTCCTAACCAAGCACGTACACTTCTGTAACTGTAGGAAAAATTTGGACTTGCCTTCTGATGGAGAATCAGTTCAACAGGGTCTGGCAATCCTTGTAAAGTATTCCTGGAGTGAGACTTGCAGCACTGCTTCTCCTCCTTACCCTCCTGCTGCCCCAAGGGGGAAAAGACCATTTTACCTGTTCCCTCTGCAGGTGTGAATAGCACGTTCACAGCAGGAGTGCCAAATTGGTGACAAATAACAGCCTAGGTGGAGCACCATGCCCACATGCCTGATGCTTCATCGCTGCACAGACATTTGCTCCTCTCACTGCTGATCCAAGCCCTGGCACCACATGGCTGGTGGGGACACAAGCCATGGGGCTCTGCTGGACAAGGGACACTGGGACTCATGGCAAAGCCAGCCTGCCGGCATGGGGCTGCAGAGGTGGTTCTAACTTGTCCTGGTGGTCTTTTCAGTTGAGCTCCTCCACAGCAGGAAAGGCCCTTGGCACAGCTGCCACATTCCTGGACTGGAACAAGGGACCACAAGGAGCTTCCCATGCCTCCCTCTGCCTGGTGACACCACCATCCTTCAGGTCACCAGCAGAGATGGGGCCTTGCAGCAGAGCTCTTGCACCGCTGGGCAAATGGGAGGGACCACAAGGAGCTTCCCATGCCTGGTGACACCACTTCCTTCAGGTCACCAGCAGAGATGGGGCCTTGCAGCAGAGCTCTTGCACCGCTGGGCAAATGGCACTGAGGGCCACTTACACTCCACTAGCCCCTCTGGACTGGACAAAAAAAGGAGGTTCTTTGTTGTCTCCCCTTTGTTTTGTGTCACAAACCTTATATTACATTGCTACACATTCAGACTCTTATGTTGAGGGTGGTGGAGAGGAGCAGTGGGAATGACACAAGAGCAGGAGGGGAGGAGGCATCCCCCAACAACGCAGCACACAACGTGGTCCTCATCATCCAGCTCCCTCTAATCTCCCTTTCTCCTTCTCTTTCTCACACATGCACAGAGAGGTTAATATTTGGTTTAAAAAAAAAAAGCAGAGTAATTTAAAACACACACTTTACAGCAAACCAGTGTTCAGTGTAAACAAAGCATTAAACTGAAAAGATCCATATGCACTCGTTATCAGTTATTGCATTTTTTTTAAAGAAGGAAATCTAATACATTTAAAATAAACCCATAGCATGAAATAAAATAAACTATGGTCTTGGTTAGTTTGGTTTGATTTTTTAATTTAATGAGGAAAAGAGCTCTCCGATAAAGTAATCCTTTCAGAAGGAAAGTCATGTGCAATGGTGAACATGTCAGCCACATGCCGAGGGAAGATTAAAGCCTAGCAAGACTCTCTTTCCCACAGTTTTTGAAGCCTTGCAATATTTCTGTGCTTAGGACAGCCCAGAACGTCCTTCTGGACCAGACCCCCCACAGCTCTTTGCAAAGAAGCCCTGTAAAAGAGACTGACAAGTCCACAACACTTCAGAACGGAGGAGACCTGGTACAAACTGTGCACAAACAGGCTTCAGGGTTTTGGTAGAACGAAATTTTATAGTGAATTTTACGAAGGAGCCAATGGCTGCTAACATCATAAATCCTGCCAAAAGCGGGAGGAAGAGGTTTACCTTTCAAAGTCTGATCTGGCCATTTTTCATTTTAAAAGTTCCTTAATGATGTGGCTGGCACCAGCATTTTACCTACATCCCTTTTATCCAGTGCCACAACCTGCTTAGGAGAGAATCCCATATGTAGATTAGTTATCAGCCATAGATAAATTAGAAAATTCTCCACTTATTTTTTACAAACCTGTCTTCTGTTTAGCATTAGTTCAGGTATTTTATGTCCTGATGTGGAGCCTCCTGGTTAGGCCTGAGGAAAAGCAGCCTAACCACAGAGCAGTTCGTTGTCAGGCCAAGGCACCTGCACTGGACAGTGGAACAGCTGCAACCCGAGCTCCTCAGCTCTGCTGCTGGAATTGCATCCAGCAGGGTGCCTGGGGGCACTGACTGAGCCAGGCTGCTGGCAGGCTGCACTGCTGCTCCATTTGTCAGAGCTTCCAACCCATGGCACATGTTGGCTTTTCAGCAGGAACCGACCAGGAGGCGTGATGGAAAGCACTGCCCTGTGTAGTGTGACCCACAGAGCATCACAGTTCTGGGCTCTTCAGGAGGGGGCACACCCATCCCAGAGGTAATCTACTGATGATCAAAGAAATCACTTCTAACCCACTGTTTTGTAGCTCATATATATTGGGCAGCAGGAAGAGGAGTGACCCTTTAAATCCAGCAGCAGTAGCCTGGCATCCAAACCCAACTCCCAATATTTGATTTACGGTTTTGAATTCTGCATTTACAGCTACATAAAGTCCAGGCTGAAATCTCAAAATATGCTAACTTGCTCTGATTAGCAGTATTTTTTGCTTTCTAGTGAGTGGCTAAGGACTAACTGAGAAGCCATAAAGTTCAGACCCAGTTCTTGCCTGCCTTGGAGTTCAGCTGTACTTCTGCTTGTGGCAGACTCTTGCATAGGTGTTGCACACGTCCATCTCACAGCTGAGGTGCAGAGGGTGGAGGAGATGTCCTCTGCTCTGAGAGTAACCAGGGAAGGCTGAAGGTGCAGCACAGTGCTGCTCTGGCAGAAGGGGTCACCTGGGAGCGTTTGTGATGTGATGCAGTTCAGAAAGCAATGGACATATGGAGCACAGAGCTATGGATATGGGTACACACATGGATACAGATACAGACACAAATACAGAGGCAGTTCTGACACACTAGAAACCAAAAAGTTGGGAAGTCTTTAGGAGACAGAAGGAGTCAGGATGGAGCAGAGTTTTAAGCCAGATGAGCTATCCAGTCCATCACATCACATGAGCCTTTAAATCTTACTGTTTAATTTCATGAGTATGCAGTCAGAGGCAGCCACGTCAACTGTGTTTTGTGGAAAAAGGGAGCAATGAGGAAGATTGAAAGCAGGGAAGAGGAAGGTTTCAATATTGTCACAGAGTTAAATGTTTTGATTTCTCAGGAACAGCATTTTAATGTGACTGCTTTTTAATGGTTATTATCTCCACTGTAACATGTCATTAACTAAAAGGCAAAAATTGACACAAAATGCTTCAGTCAAACTAAAATGGTTTTTAACATCTTTCATGGAGAACTGTGGAGAATTTTTTTGGTTAGGTTTTTCTTTTTACCTGTCATTCCTACCTGGAACAAATGGAAAAGCTGAAGTCCTGCACTCCAGGTGAGGTGAAGCATCTTTCCCTTTCACAACACTCTGCTGTCCATGGAGCTCTGCAAACCTCTGGAGCAAGGAAAACAATAACGGGGAAGGTAACAGGAGGTGTCCCAGTCTGATGGCTTGATGGAGGTGAGTGGGAAGGGAAGGGGAGCCCACTCCAGACTGAGGGCCAGGGCAAAGGAATCTCGTTCCTGCCTTCACTGTAGGCAGCTGCCCATCCCTCTGTGCCTGCCTGCCCCTGCCTGCAGAGGCAGCAATAACACTGTGTTTCCATGACTGGGGGCCTCAGGAGGCACCGGTGAAGGACTACAGCAGGGAAAGTTTTGTCACTGCCTCCAAATCCCAGTTCTGTAACACTGCTGCAAAAAGCAGCAGTAAGAGGGACTTTCTCGTTTAATATCTGGGGGCAGAGGTTTGCCTCTGTCCTCAGCCCAGAAAACACTTCTACAGAGCACTGGTGGAAGTGGGCAGTGCTCCTGCTTCTGCTGCCTGGGAATCTTGTGTGTGAACACAAGGAGGGAGTGGAAACACAGACTCCTGCCTCATGTAATAAATAAGAGAGTAGTTTCTCTGGTGGAAGTCGGCAAAGCTTCTGCTGCCTGGGAATCTTGTGTGTGAACACAAGGAGGGAGTGGAAACACAGACTCCTGCCTCATGTAATAAATAAGAGGGAAGTTTCCCCTTGCCCTGGTGACTGTAGGGCTGCCTGGCCCTGCTAGATCTGCATGTTCTTTCTCATGGCTCCAGGAAATGTATAATCCCATCCTGAAAGACAGTGGTTTCTTATGGAAAGCCTAAAGATCCCCACCCTGGATTTTGCAAGTGGCTAAAATGTTTGTACCAACAGATGCTAGCAATTAGCCTTGGAGAGGAAGCCTGCCACAGGGGCCTAGAGCTGTGGTAGCTACCCTGGAACTTTAGAGTACATGGACCATGTCAGTAGCCACCACATAATTCTGGATTAGACCTAGAGCAGGGCTGGGGCAGGCAGAGGGAAACTGCCCCTCTGACACCCCAAAATAAAATCTGTAAAAGGAGTGCCCAACCAACACCCCCAATTCTCCTCCTCCCCTTCTGACCCACAGGTTGCTCTTGGGACAGGACTCAGGGGGAGCAGTGCCTGATTAGGAGCCCTGCAGGCCTAGGGCTTGATAGCCAACATCCCCAGTTCTCCTCCTCCCCTTCTGACCCACAGGTTGCTCTTGGGACAGGACTCAGGGGGAGCAGTGCCTGATTAGGAGCCCTGCAGGCCTAGGGCTTGAGCATCCCATGCTGGTGAGGGCATTCCTGGTCAGGTGTCTGCACTGGCTTTGTCAGGGATGTGAGAGCGCCATAAACCCCAGATGTGGAGCTCTTACCCAGTCTCCTGCCTTGCCTTGCCTTTTAGATGGTGAAGGGGAAAAGAGGAGAGGCTGAGGCTCATGACTTTATTGTTTCAGGCTATTCTGCCAAAATTGGGTGTTCTTGTGTCCTTTGCAAAGGGTGTTCTTTAAAACTGGGCATCCTCATGTCCAGCTCTGGAAATCGTGGCATTTTGAAAATAATAAAAGACATATTTTTTGGGACAGAGGAAGTATTTCCTGGCTTGCATCCCCCTCATCATGCAGTATTCCCAGCTCACAGGCTATTAAAGGAATTTAGATTCATCTCTTCCCTGGTCAATGGTTTCAAAGATACAAGGAGGGTTTCATCATCCCTGTGGGGAGGCAGATCACCCAGCCCAAGGCAGAATTTCTCTTGGAAAAGGCAGAAATTACAGTCATTCTATGAAGTTCACGAGGGACCTCATTATTGTTAATTATTTTAAATGGAAGATGTTGGATACTCCTGTGATGGGGAAAAGGCGTCAAGAGAGAAAGAGAAAGAAAACACAATAAGCCTGGGAGAGATGGAGATTTCCCAGCAGGGCTATTTGACAGGATCTGGAAATCCCCTCTCAGCTTCCCTCAGCTAGGAAAGGAGAGGCACAGATTGAGGGACCATTTCCTGACAGCTCTGCTGTGCTGTTAAATCTTTCTGTCTCCTTGCTTTATTTGCACGCTAATTCTTGTCTGAGGCAGAGATCACAGCCCAAGTTATCTTTAGTTCTTGTCACGTTATTCAAAACTGTTCTTCCCCCCCTCCCCTGACTTTGCTGCAAATTCTGAACAAAGGAGGGCACTTTCACATGGAAATGCTCCAGTACTCACTCCACCTGCAGAAGGTAACCCCCATCTCCTCTGCCGTTTGAATCAGTCACACCAAAGCCCTGCAGAGGAATATGCCTGAAGGTGTGCTGTGGAGGAGGGTGCAGGTACAGGAGCATCCTTCTGTCTCTCACTTCAGTCAATGGGAACTTGCCTCTTTTTATGGACCCATTTGCAGGTGCTATCCGCATTAGCATAGCCCCAGCAGGAGATTTCATCAGGAACAGTAGTAATAAGACAAGGAGTAATGGGTTCAGACTGAAGGGTGGAAATTTAGGTCAGATATACAGAAAAGAACTCTTTACTGTGGTGTGGTGAGACAGTGGCACAGGTTGCTCAGGGAAGCTGTGGGTGCCCCCTCCCTGGCAGTGTACAAGGTCGGCTTGGATGGGGCGTTGAGCAGCCTGGGCTTGTGGAAGAAGTCCCTGCCCTGGCAGAAAGTTTAGAACTAGATGATCTTCTAGGGCCCTTCCAACCCGAATCATTTCATGATTCTATTCTATGATTTGCCATCTTCAAGAATATGAAATGTTTTAAGGTATGCAGAAAAATAATGGTCATGAGGTATTTGGCATTTAATTAGCATGGATTCCACAAAAATTAACTAAACTTTAGCTAAAGGGTAAGTTAAAAGTCCAGAGTTAAAGGGACTTAGCTGTATGCTTCATTCCCACCAGGAGTGTGAGAACCTCTGAAAACCACTGTGGAAAATAAGGGAGAAATATTCCTCCCCCGCATGTGTACTTAACTTTGATATGTGTGTGGGCTTCCCAAAAGAAAGAAGGGTGATACTGCAGCAGGGTTTGGGACTGGGAAATGCAAGCTGCAAAATTCAGGTGATGATGATTTCCAAGGATGTAAGCTGAAGGGATGCTCATGGCAGGCTCATGACACGGGGTCTTCCATGAAACAAACGTTCAGGTCTGAATTACAACCTTGTCTCTAACAACAGAGGGAGAGAAGAGCCAATTGTACCTCATTAACATTTATTGAATGAAAGATGGTAACCAAGTAGGTGCACTTTCAGTAGTAGTTCAGGGCACCTTCTGGTTCACATGTGGGTTTGACTGTGGGTCTTCCATGAAACAAACGTTCAGGTCTGAATTACAAACCTTGTCTCTAACAACAGAGGGAGAGAAGAGCCAATTGTACCTCATTAACATTTATTGAATGAAAGATGGTAACCAAGTAGGTGCACTTTCAGTAGTAGTTCAGGGCACCTTCTGGTTCACATGCATTCCTCTACAAATCACCTGCCAGAGCTGTGCTTAGTGGATCATAACTGAACGTGTCACACAGATTTCTAAAAGCCTAGAAATAGGCTTCTTACCTCTGGAAAGGGACAACTGTGAGATGCAAGCAAAAAGTCTGGCTGTAGAACTGTCAGAAAGATCCCATACAATAAAGCTTTAAGAATTAATCCTGCAGGATGGTATACATTTGGATCCAGTGTTGAAAACATTAACCCTGCAGAGGGTTACAGGCAGTGACAAGCAAGAGCTGCCAAGAAGCATCTTGTTGAAATCTCTGACTGAAGCAGAAACTAAAGCTAGTTTCAGATGCCAGTTGAAAAAGAGGACTTGAAGTAAGAAACAGACGCTTGTGCTAGGACCTTCATTAAACAGGCCCAGCTTTTAGGTTTGTGCTTATTTTAAACACACCCATAGTTTTTTGCTTTCGGATCTTTTAATTGAGCATGTTCTGACATAGACACAATGCAATTTGATGTTAAAAACATTAGGATGGTGCCAAACCAATTTGCAACATACAAAAAGCTTTGTTTTCATATAAAAAAGAACCTATTAATATCTGGGAAGTAGGAAAACAGTATTATTATTACTTTGCTAAAATTATGTACAGCCTTATCTTTGACATTTTTGGAGGATTGTTTATATCTAGAAAGAAGACAGCTGTTTCTGAAGGAAGTTTATTTCTGAAGGGTGATGGAGAATTGTAACTGAACTTGCTTTTCTGCTTGTGGGAGTTCTTAGAACATGGGAATATGAAGCAGCTCCCAAAGACTGGAACTCTTACAGTTGCAAAATGATTGCTTTTGAGAGAACCAGGTAAAGGCAACAAGAAGCCTATCTGTGCCATCTTGTTTCTCTACTACCCACCTGGTTTTGTACTTCTCATTATATATTCCTGAAAAAGCAAGGCTGAGAAATTGCCCTGGAAAGAGTGCATTGTAATAAGACATAGCTTTTGCTCGTTCTAGCACTTGGAAATTGTGTTTTGATTTATTATGTGGTTTGGCAAATCTGTTTTTGCAAGCTGCAGGCAATTGTCTGTAGAAACCATGCTCCGAACACAATGAGCACAGAGGCCTCTGATGGGCTCCTCAGAGACCACCGTGAACGGAGCCAGTAAAAGAGAATGCCAAAGGAAACATTTGTATTACAGTCCAGGAGGAACCAGACCTTCGTTTTATCAGTCTCCTCAGTCTTCCATGATGGAAACTTCTAAATGTGCTCATCATTAAGTCAAGGTAAACACACTCTGTATCCCTACTCCAGAAAATACAGACCGACCGTGTGCTGGAAGATCTACAGCCCTGGGCTGTCAGCATCCTTGATACATGGTTCAGCCTCTTCTCCAGGGGAAAGGAGGGCTCATGCCAGCTGCACAGTAGCTCATGCTGCACATGAGCAGTGCCCAGGAGGGCATGACTTGGTGCCTCTCACACTGACATCCACAGGGGACTGGAAATCATCACAGGATGAACTCTGTTAAAGCAGTCCATGGTCTCAGTCTCATCATGCACAGCAGGTATTCACTGCACAGCCATCCTCACTCCTGGCACCATTTCTGCTTGCAGTTGAGGCTGGACCAGTGAAGGTAATAGTCCTGGGTGGAAGCTCAGGAAATGCATACAATGCTTTTTGATTTGCTGCCTCTTTGGAAACCATTGGAGAGTGTATGAGCAGAGCAGCCCATGTGCACCAGCAAGCCAGGCATGAACAAACCCCACGTCTCCACATTAGACATGATGTGGATGGGTAGTTTTTCCCAAGCTCCAGCTAGCCCCAGAGAGCAGGACCTGCCATGCCACAGCATATTTATGGAAGGATAAAATTCCTCTCTCTGCAGGTCAAGGCCCATGCAACATTCAAATCCCACTGAAGTGTATCCTGATCAAAGTCCCTGTGACAGCGTTTCAGCTCGCTGTGGGAGATACACTGAGAAAAGCCATGCACCAAGTTTTGTACTGAGATGCTCGCTGATGATGATGCTGACACAGGAATGTGTCCTTGATCCTAGCAGGTTCCAGGGTGATTATTCCTGTGGGTGAGGTTGCTCATGTGTATATGTGGGAATGGGGTCTTTGGCTGGTGCCATTTAGCAGAGTTTTTCTCACAGACTTGACTAGGACTTTACTCCTAAATCTCCTTAATGACACCAATACACTCCCACATTCTGTTTTTCAGGGCTAAGCAGAGCAAACATGAAGGGGCAAGGAAGCCACAAATGCAGGAGGCTCAGCAAGGCACTTCAGGCTCTTGGACTTGGACTACAATCCTAAGTAGCAGCAATGACTTTTTCTGCTCCTGTATTTCCTATTCTCATAGATAAAGATTATGATTGTATTTTTTAGCTAAAAAATTACTGGATTTTCTACAGAGCTACCAGCTGAACTGAGTCTCAGCAGTCCATGTGAAGTGCATTTAACAGTAGTTCATCCTTAGCATTGCCAGTCCCTAGGAATGTCTGGGCTGTGTCCCTGTGAGGACACAATTTCCCCCCTAATTTAACGTTAGTTCATCCTTAGCATTGCCAGTCCCTAGGAATGTCTGGGTGCTTGGTGCTACCAGTGGTTCTGAGCACAGAGCTGTGCCCTGCTATGTGGGCAAAACCAAGAAGAGAGATTGTGCTCAAACTGTGCATCAGCCTCCACTCGAGTGCTTATCCACATCATTACCACTGCACAACAGCAGGATCATTGCAAGCAAAAGGTCTTTGTGAAAACTCCAAAAGAAAACGAGGCTCTTGTAAGCAGACCAATGAATCTTCTGAAAAGTTGGGAAAATGCCACAGAAATGTTGTCTGAAACACACAGGCGCTGAAGTCCCTTTTGCAGAGGCCCCTGTGCCTGTGAATAACTTTACCTGTAGAAGCGCAGTGGTTGCCGAGCGGACACATTCTCCACACACAGCGCCCTGTGCGGCTCTGCGAGGTGTGGGCTGTGTGAGGCTGAGGGAGGAAGCTGCTCACACGCCCCCGGCAATCTGTCATCCCCGGGTTCAGGCTGCTGTGAACAAGTGCCAGCACCACGCACATTTAATTAACCTTTCTGCAAGTTGTAAGATGAGCCATCTCTGTTCGCCATGAGATTTATTTTCAGTGCTGCACGACGACAACAGAAAATAGACACTGCAATTCAACAGGAAAGGGAGCAAATACGGGCAACACAGTTCCATTAGGGAAGTTCATTCTGTTTCTCATACGTCAAGGCTTGGAAAGTCCTTGTGCCATATTCATTTCTCCTTAGCACACGTGGGAAATGCACCCAGGGCCCGTGAAGCAGAACTGCAGCGTCAGAGATTCGCAGATGTTTCGCCTGCGCCATATGGCGCGTTCCCCACTGTTCCCTGCAGAGCGGCTTCTCGCGCTGAAAGTCAATGTTTTCCCCACACATGGGAAAACCAAATGGAGAGCCTATAAAAGGAAAAAAGAAAGAACAAAACACCAACAAATCCGAGCAAACTGCTCTGAAAAACCATCCCATAAAGAGAGTAAGTAGACTTGGCTAACACTGGGCACACCAGTGTGGAGTGCACGCTCTTCAGTGTGCACTGTGAATTTAAAACACAAATTAGGAGTACATCAGATGATATGCGAAGTTGTATCCTAGCCACATACTGTTGTCAGCTTCTACTCCAGCATTCAGGCACTTAAACCACAGAGGACTCTGGAGAAATGGCTTTTTATAACTGTCTGTGTTTTGTCAGAAATATGGAATATTGTCAACACAGCTTGCAAATATCGTTACTGGGAAACAAAGAGTATTTATACAGCATCTTTCATTTAAATTCACCCAGTATACCTTTCATTTCAATCCACCCAATGCAGTAAGGATTATTGCATTTGAAGCTGTATTAAAAAAAAAAACCAAACAAACAAACAAACAGAAAAAAAATTAATTAAAGTCATATAAGATTTCTAAGTCCTCAGCCTGTGTGATCTAACTATATCAATCATATAGACATGTTCAAAAAGATTTTATAAGACAGAAATGTCAATAAGACATCTCTGGTAAATCCTGTTTGACCTTTCTGGGGGCAATGTACCCAGCTTCCAGCTCTCAGCTCCCAGCTCCTGCTGTGCGAGCCCTTCCCAGGAGACACATCCAGCCTTGCTTTGCCCATCGCTTTGGGCCACGCTCTAACAGCTTTTCATATGCATTTGAAGCTGTATTAAAAAAAACAAACAAACAAACAAACAAACAGAAAAAAAATTAATTAAAGTCATATAAGATTTCTAAGTCCTCAGCCTGTGTGATCTAACTATATCAATCATATAGACATGTTCAAAAAGATTTTATAAGACAGAAATGTCAATAAGACATCTCTGGTAAATCCTGTTTGACCTTTCTGGGGGCAATGTACCCAGCTTCCAGCTCTCAGCTCCCAGCTCCTGCTGTGCGAGCCCATGAATTAAAGTCATATAAGATTTCTAAGTCCTCAGCCTGTGTGATCTAACTATATCAATCATATAGACATGTTCAAAAAGATTTTATAAGACAGAAATGTCAATAAGACATCTCTGGTAAATCCTGTTTGACCTTTCTGGGGGCAATGTACCCAGCTTCCAGCTCTCAGCTCCCAGCTCCTGCTGTGTGAGCCCTTCCCAGGAGACACATCCAGCCTTGCTTTGCCCATCGCTTTGGGCCACGCTCTAACAGCTTTTCATAAATGTGTTCCTGCTGCTAGAAATAGCCCTCTAGGGCAGGATAAGAAGAGCATCAGCTCCAGTCAGAGCTACAAGCTGAGCGTAAAAAGCAGCTCAAACCATTTCCTCCAGTTCCTGGGTTTTCCTTTGAGAATGTGCCATCCACAAACGGATCTAATCACGAATCAGCCCGAACTTGCTGAAGCAGAGAAATTTGTCTAGGAGCAGAAAACACAGGCCCATCTGAAAGCCTGTGGAGATGTAACTGTGCCATATGACATGGAATTGTGATGTGGGATTTTTTTTGGGAGTTGGTAAAGCTCTTCAGACCCCAATGAGCTTTGGACCTGATGAGATCACAGGTGCTTCATACATCTCCTGAAAATATGGCAAAATAACCATTAAGGAAAACACTCCTAATTGAAAGCTGCACCTGTACACAGTAAAATATACATATACATGGTTCTCCAACCCATGCAAATAGAAAATCCACTGAGATTCACTGCATGTACAGACCCTGATCACCAGATCCTTTATGCATGGGAACATTTTTTTACACACCACACAGACTTCAGAGGGCCAAGTCGTGCAGGTTTGAGATAGTGCCCCATCGATGCTGTTGTGAACGAGTCACAGGCAGCAAATAACATTTTGAGGCCAGCTTTCAGGCATCCTAGGCTGAATCGAAATGTCTGAATTGTCTCATCTCACATTTTCACTGTTGTCAGCCTCCAGCCTCCAGAGCAGAGCCATCAGAGTGACTCTGGTGCAAAAGCAGAGCGATAGCCAAGCCCCCAGGCCCCCCACGCACACACTATCGGAGGGAACTGGTACCAGGCTCTGCTGTGTAAACAACCAGGGCAAAGGAGAAGGAGGTGGTGGTGGGGTTAAATATCTGCTCTCTTTTACGAGACCACCTACAAAATGTTGCAAAGACCCTGCAACAAAAATAATCTGCCATGATTCCAGTGTTAGGCAAAATATAAACAATTTAAGTGCTCTGTTAAAGAGAACATCTGGGTAGTTGTGAGCTGCACAGATGTTTTCACAAGTTGTTTTTTAAGGAAAAATAACCCTGCTAAGTTTTCTGCCTCTTCCATCTTGTCTTTCTCAACTGTGTTTATCAAGCCAATATATAAACACATTAAAAAACCTTTAGAGGGCCAGCTCATGCAGTATTATTAATTTGGAATTGACTGAGGGTTGACAGCTGGCTTCAGTTTGACCCCTGGTTCTTTTAAGTCACTCCACACAAATGATTAACCAGTTGGTGTGTTGATTGGATTTAACATGCATAAATATATACACATACACACAGACACACACATATATGTATACACACACACATATGGATGAAGCAATTTGCTAGAAATGACCATCAAAATTTGCATTGGGATCACACAGGCTGGCCTGGGGCCCTGCCTGGGCAGTCAGAAGAGTGGTCACAGTTTTGGGAGTCCTTGAGGAAGGCAGGTACTGGATGGAAGAATCACTAGGCAAGAAAGGTTTATTGCTCAGGGAAATACAAGGGGTATACTGCTCAAAGCAGTTTTTAATTTAGCATTAAGCTCCTGCAGAATGGAAAGAAGTTAGGTTTCTTAGATTTAAAAAGTACAATTAGATTTTTTAGAAAATAATTTGTTTTCTCTTAATTCTGTAAAAAACCCAAACAACCAACTGTGATTTAAATATGAAAAGTAAATTAGAAAGGCTAATTGGAGGAGCAAATTTACCTATTCCTTGAAATACATGAGAAAATAAATCTGCCCACTTGGTCATTAGGAAGCAGAGCAATTCAACAAAGCAGTAATCTTACAGCAGAATAGGTATTTGATCCCTTTAAATGCTGGTCTTTTCCAGAGAGGGGGCTGCAGATGCTAACTGCACTCAGCTAATAAAAAATAATGCACCAGAAGATCCTGAGGTGTTGAAAGAGGAGATGCTGAAGCAAATTAATATACTCAGTATTGTGTGTCACTGGGCCCAGATGGTAAATACCAGCAAGAACTGAGTGAAGAGCTGGAAACCTCACAAAGCCCTGCCCTTCACCAAACCCAGTTTGTGTCTTGGAGGACTGGCAAGCAGTGGAGGCTGTGCCCATGTCCTCAAGCCAGCCCATATCTCCAGCTGGGGAAGGTCTGGCCCAGTGGGCTCTACCTCAGACTGGCTTATCTGGTTGGGTGCAGTTGGGTCTGTCGCTAGAAGACCAAGATTTTCCACCCTGATCACTGAGCCAGCCAGCAGCATGGCAGCCAGGGATGGTCAAAAAGCTGCTCACAGACAGTGTAGGGTGTCAGAGTCATGATCTCATTGGCCCCACCCTTTCACCAGCAGAGTGAGAGAAAACAGGGAATTACCCTTGCCAAGCCAGAGGTGCAGTCAAGACCTCAGGACTGGTGGCTGTATTGGGCACAGGTTGGTACCACCAGGGACATGGTCACATCCACGGGATAATGGGACCCCAAACAAATGTGAAAATGCCTGGCAGTGACACTGACCAGACTGAGATGGGAAAATAAAGAGAAGATTAAAAAAAATACAAATATGAAAAGCATTTGAGATGCTTTACAGTTTTTCACTATTGGTGATGTAAAAGTGCTACCAGAAACATTATCAAGAGGTTCTTCTGTTTTGTTTAATGGGGATTTGTATTGAAGGATCATAGAATGTCCTGAGTTGGCAGGGATGCATAAGGATCAATTAGTCCAACCCCTGGCTCTGCACAGCATCATCCCCAAGAGTCACACCAAATGCTTGAGAGTGTTGCCCAAATTGGTTTTGAGCTCTGTCAGGCTGGTTCTGTGACCACTTCTCTGGAGAACCTTTTCTAGTGCCCAGCTGCACTGTGACAGAATAACCTTTCCCTGATATCCAGCCTAAAACCTCTCCTGATACACCATCATGCCATTGTCTAAGGTCCTCTCCCTGGTCACCAGAATTTGCTGTTTTTTTCTTTTTGTAGTACTGTTTCAAAAATCAAAGAGTGATCAGGCCACCACTGTTGTGCCTGTCTGGTGAAACCTGGGAGGTAATGTGGAAGAAGAAGGAAAGGCATGCAGGATTATGAATAGTGAAACTTGGAAAAATTCAACAAATAAACTTGCAATAAGCAAGTTAGCCTCTAGCTGTTCAGTACTTTTTCTCTCTGCTCCTCCTTGGTTGAGAGCTTTCCAGGATATCAGCTTAGTGAGGATTTTTACCTGTCCCTGGGGAGGGGAGAAGCCTCCGCTGTGAGGCCAACTTAAATAAATCTGATTTTGTACCTGTGCTGGACGCTGACTTATTTGGGATGTAAAATGGTACTTCTGGAGAATCAAGGTATTAAAATAAGCATATAACTAAATAAATAATAATTTTAATGTACACAGTGTAAATACAATATTTTTTTTACAGCCCCAGCCTGCCTTTCCATATGACCAGAAGGTACCCTTTGAGCTTGGGTCTGTTACAATCTAAATGAGGCAACATTTAAGCCATCAACATGTGCTCTGTTATGAGATGGATCTTGAATTCCCTGCTTCTCTGGGTGACCAGTGCCATGGGGAAACTCTTGCTGTGCAGAAGTGCTGCATCCCCAGCCAGCTCTCTACATTTCAGCAAATGACCCCTAAGCACTGCAGGGCGCAACTTGCAGCCCCCCGTTTTGCTGTGGCTGGCCAGAGACAGGAGGAACATGGGACCATAAAGCTTAATCTGCAAAGGCCAGGTAGCTCTCAGGTCCCTGCTGGGCACAGCCCCAGCTGCTGGCAGTGGTGTGATGGCAGTGATCAGCCACAGCCTGGGAGGATGCAGAGTGGAGCAGGAGGGGCAGAGCCAGGAGGCATGGGAGGGGGCAATGCCTGTGCCTGAGCCCCCAGCCACCGTGGGGATGTGTCCCCCACTGGGTGTTGCACAGCCAGGCTGTGCCTGTTGTGTTCTCACCATGGACACCTGGAACAGAAGATTCAGTGGGACATGGACAGGAAACTCCTTGATGGAGCCTTGCTGGCATAAGTTGTGTTTAAACACAGCCCTCAAAAAAACCCCTTGTTGTTTTATGCCACAGAGTGCCTGAGGCCTGAGGACTGCACTCCTGCCTGCTGGGCAGGAGAAGGCAAAGGAAGCCCCGAAACTGCTTTGCTGCTCTTTGATAAACCATTTGGCAGAGCAGCAAGGAACCTCTAAAGCCTGGGTATTTCTCTCCTGCTATTTCTCCTATCTCAAAATCCCGGTGCAATTACAGTGAATTAGAGATTGTAGGACTGTAGGATTGCACGACATTCCTTAGCTCTGCATCATGGCCTAGTGACAAAGGGATTTGCCCATCTGTACTAGTCTTCTGATATTTTAAAAAGTCACTCCTCCCAAAGGAGCAAGCAAGAATCAATTCAATTTGCAATCTGAAAAGAAAAATACCCCTTTTTCTCCAAGTTAGGCAAAGGAAGAAAATATTGAATTCTGCTTTGCTGACTGTAGCAGGGAAAAGAACTATCTCAATCTCTTTCTCCCCTTTGTTACTTTATTCTGAGGTGGGTTATATAGTTTTGCAGTTAGTCTGGTGCAAAGCAAAGCAGGATCAAAGGCTAAACCAGTAAGATTTATTTATGGTTGTGAAGATCATTTATTCACAGAGATATCAGGACCTTTGATTGCCTGAGACCTGTAGCCCTCCTGGCTGTTTCAGACCATATTCACTGTCTCCCAAGTCACATCTTTCAGTAAACTCTCAAAAATTCCATGACAAATTTAAAGAAATCCATACAATTTGATCAGGTTTCATCAGGCATCTTGGACTTGTCGTGTGAATGTTCAAAGAAGCCACTGAATAACCCAGATCTCCTTGTTAGCAGGGTCCTTCACAAATTTTATGTGGCTGGGTTTGCTCGCATTCATCTTTTCTATCAGCCTTGTGTAGAGAGGTCAGGTCTTAGCATGACTGACATGGACAGGTACATTCCTTTTGCAGTACCTGGATGGATTCAGTTCAGTTTAGTTTTGCACCAGGGACAGGGATGGGGACTTTGCAGAAACCCCTCTGAACTGAGTTCTAAGGTTTTGGATCTGGCAACTGAGGGACAGATTACCCAAGTGCATCCGATGGAGTGATACCTTTTCCACCTGAGGGACCACGGTGTGCTTTGTCTGGCCACATGCTATAATGATGGTGATGATTTCTTCCTTTCTGCCCCCTAGCTTTAGGGTGGCTCCAGCCAGCCTGTGGATTTCTGTGTCCCTGGGGCCTGTGGGAAGATGCAGGGAAATGTATTTCTCTCTTTAAATTGCAACCATCTACAGAAAGGGACTGTGCAATTGTTTGTGCCATGCAGAGTACAAAAAGGGCCAAGAGCTGAGGGCTGGTGCTGGGCGCTGCTGCCACCACAGCAACAACAACTGGTGGCAGCAAACAATAGCCTTTGTCTGCTAACAACAGCTTGTGATGGGGCAAGTAGCTCGGCTTCTTGTCTCACTTTCATTTGAGGAACACAGAGCAAAAGAGATCCTTTTAAGGCAAGTACAAAATAACTTGGGAGATAAAGTGATTCAAAATGCTCAGGGTTGCTCCCTCATTCTACCTTTTAATGGTGTAAGTTGACTGGTGGGAAAACCTGATTCCCACTAGAACCCTCAGCTTATTGCTTTTAGGCAGCTCTGTCCTCCACCTCCCAAAAAGCAGGCGCCTCTTCTAGCCTGGAGCATGTCTCTGAACCAATTTGTAGCTTGGCTCAAAGTGAATTCTTCAGGTAACTTTGCCAATGCAGCAGGCTCTCAGGCCACCAGCTCTGCATGTGTTGGAATATTCATGCAAGGTGACAGAAACTTTGCTAAAAATCCTCTTTAAAATCCATTTGCACTCCCAGATCTGTGAGACATCATGGCTCTGACCTCAGGGAGGCTGCATGATGGGTGAGATGGGAGGCAATAACTAACAGAGGAGAAAGGTGACATTTGCACTAATATCCTCCAGTGCTAATTTGGGCAATGCCAGAGCCCTCTGGTAGCACAGTTACCCGATTTGCATAATAATGTGTGTGCTCCCCACTCCCACCAGAATAATTTATTGCCTAATTGGGTGTAGTAAAAATGGAGGTATCAGCATGTCGCATCGTTAGTCTTCCAGCCACTTACTCCCTGTGGTGCCAGTCACAGCCCCACTGTCCTGCAAGGAGAAAACACCAGTGTGAAAACGTTCCATGCAGGGGATTCAAGCCAATCCATTCAGAGTGACTGGGTTTCAGTGGAAGGGGGTAAACAAGAGAGCAACCTGAATCTTTGCTCAGAACTCACCCTGATATCAGGTTTGATTCCTCCTCTCCTTTTTATACAGCTTGTGCTCACACTTTGCTTCTTCTACACCCCTTGTGGGGCTAACTAGATGGTCACTAGAAAATATAAGATAGTTTCTCTAACAAGCTTCTTGCCAGCTCTTCTCACTCTGTTTTCATGCGTATGGGGAGACAGACAGCTTCCCTCATAAGCAGACCTCCTAAAGCTAGGAATCAGTTCAGATCCTGGTTGTGCCCAGTACTTTCTCTACAGCCTTAAGAAGTCCTTTAAGCTCATCTCTAACCCATGGAAGCTGCAATGTTTTACCATGTTCCTTCTAATAAAGAGCCATGAAATCTACAGATGGAAGCTGCTGGGGATGTATAACTTTGAGGTCAGTCCAGCCCTAGACTGGGGAAAGCTTGCAATCTGCTTCTCCAAACAGAAAGTAATCCATGCTATTGTTTTTTTGGATTCATCTTTCTTTTTAAAACACAACCACAAAACTTCATGTGAATTTGAACCTAATCCTCCAAAGCCCCCATGTTTGCACAGCTGAGTAGAGACCCCACTGAAGATTAGTGGCGTGTTTCAGGCGGATGACAAGCACTGACCAGGGGCTTGTCTCACCCGTGAAAAACACCTGCTCCTTTGAGGTTACCCTGCCTGCTGTGAGAAGAGGGGTAGGCAGCAACTCCAACTTGAAAAGCACAAGTCAGGAAAGCCTTTTTCTGCTCTTGTAGCTGATTTTCACATGTGTTGTATATTACAGAGGATATGAGTTTGGTGTTTTCTTGTTCCTGATATGAAGTGAAATTTTTATGTATTATTTTTATTGGACTCAGCAGATCTCCAGTTTTCAGCCAGGGTCCTGTTGTGTTAGTCACAGTACAAGGCAGGGCTCAAGAGCTTATTGTGACCACAGGAGGAATGAATGAAGGATACCACTTTGATTTCAGCATGGGTTTTGATGCCCTGCTAAGGAGCTCTGTTATGATTTGTAGCTGGGAAAGCCTTACACATGAGGCTTGGCCCAACGGAAAGGAGACATAGTCTGATGCAGTCCAGGAACTGTTTTCCATGATATTTTCAGAAGATGTCATGTCAAAGAAAAGCAGTAACTTCAGGCAGTGCCTGACAACAGCTCTGGGGCAAAGATGTGCTAAAAGAGCCAGGTCAGAGCTCTTAAATTATTAAAACCATCTTTTGCTGCTGTAACTTCAGAAACCACCTGCTCTCATGAACTCGGGCCATTTGCATGCTCACTGCCCTGTGGGCTTTGGGGTTTAGGGGCTGTGAAGGTTGTGCTGCTGGGACAGTGGGGTTTGCTCACAGGGACTGTGAGAAATAAAAAGAAGTGGGATAACTCTGTTGTTTGAGCTAAGAGAGGAGGGAACACTCCCTAATGCTCAAAATAAAAAAAAAAAAAGAGAGAAAAGTTTCAGCTGCTCTTTTCAGTGATAAGCACATGCTGTTTACTTCAGCAGAAATGCCTGCAAAGTGCTTGAGAGGGCAGGTGACTGTTGTGGCTGCCAAACAGGACCTGGGGTTTAGGGAACCTGCTTGGGAGGGAGTCACTTTTTTTTTTTTTTTTTTTCCACGTACTGTTTCTTACTTTTATTTTGGGGGTTCAGAGAGTTTAGTCACTGGCTGTTACTGCTGTGATCTGTGATCAGCTGGTGCATCTCCAGTCTCCTGGGAAAGGATTTCTAATGAGGATGGAATCCCCGGAGCTACAATGCGAAACAGAGACTGCTGTAGTACAGAAGAGTAGATAAGATCAATAGGAAATGCAGATTTGCAACATTTGGAAATATGACAGATTCCACACATGCCCTGGGGAAAAGATTTTTAATTCTTTTAAAGGAGTGGCAGAAAGACTACGTCTCATATAAATATATATATTCATATATGTAGGTATGTGCACAGGAGTAAGAAGGAATCCGCCACCTCACCTCTAAAATATTTGCTGAGGATTGTGGAAATCTTTATTAGGCTGGTCCAACTAAATCAACTTTGTTTTACTGCAGAAGACGTACTGGTACTGACCCCACCAAAGCCATGATAAGGAGTGGGAAACTGTTCACAGCAGAGCGCTGCTGCAGAACCCACCACAGCCAGCATGGCAGCTCTCTGCAGGGCTGCATCCCAGCTCCATCCCTGGGCCAGCTGCAGCTGTTGTGGCTCCCAGGGGCTGCTGGATCAGCCAGAGAAAAGCATTTGGGTCTTCCCTGTCACTTTTACTTCCCCAGCATATTACAGAGTGCTTTGTAAGCCAGAAGTTGTAGGGTGAAATAGCAAAGTATGAACAAGTGAGGTGCAAGTTTTTATCAGCCAGGGTAAATGATTGCTGAAAGGATGCTGTAAAGCTGCCACCTGTAAAATTCAGGTCAGTAGATCTAAATCACCCCTAAAATTCAGCCACACATAGCTCAAGCTGGTGGAGAAAAACTGAAGTGAAAATCCTGTTTTACAGAAATGAACTGACTATGTCATTGTGATAGTCTCTCCTGGCCTGTTAGATCTGAAGTCTAATGCTATAATGTACCAGAAATACCATGAGGAGTAATTCAGGTGTGGGCCTTTTATCACATGGTGGATCAGCATCTGCTTTCTGGCTGCCTGCTGTGTTAGAGGTGCAAGAAACTCCACTACTCGATCTACTTGAAATGCATTTAAAGTCATGTTCATGCATTTTGCCACCTTCTGCAATGAGTTAATTCCTGCTGGAAGTGAAGCTGCATTCTGCCCGAATGCTGAATGCAAGAAATAATTGTTACCCATAAATGCCTCATTAGAAAGGTGTCCCCTTCTCACCAGAGCCCTATAGGAGGGATTCCTGAGGTTCTCTAAACTCCCACCTGACTGCGGCTCCAGCCCATCGCCATGTGCATGAGAAGGGGTGATTATCAGTTTGGAGATAGTCCTCTGGAAAACCTGTTTCAGGGAAAGTCACTGTCATTGACTTTGACTCACTGAGATCACAGCATGCCCCTACAGAAGTGCTGGGTTTGGTATGAGAGGGGCGGAGCAAATGACTTTGCATTTTTCCCTGATGTGAGCTGCAGATAACCTGGTACATCCCAAGGCAGGTGACCATTTTCCACTCCCTCACTGAGTGGGAACCTCCATGGTGACACACCCAGTGACCACGCATCGCTGGGTGGGGAGCCCATACCGCCCTCACTCTAGCTGAGGTCAGAGTGTTAGCCTGGATAACCCAGTGGGAAGGGTATGAACTGTACATCACAGCCACCTTTGCCTGCAAGGAAAGGCTGGAACAGCTCAGCTCTGTCAGCAGCCCAACCCCCTTCAGTGTTTGGTTTGGGGTTGGAAAAGTTGGTTCTGCAATTAACAGCAGCTGACGTAATTGTCATGATTAAGTTATTAGTAGCAAGGGGACTAATGACTTGTCCTGTAACGCACATAACCAGCTCCAGCATGGGGAGAAGTGCTGCCAGCTCGCCTGGCCTGGCTCTCTACTCCCGGAACTGAAACCAGCATTCCCAGCAATGCTGGGCTCCTCTTCGGCTCCCAGCCAGCCACCCGAGCAGGGCGCTCACACTTGGCAAGCGCTCTACAAGTCTGTCACATTTCCTAGCAGGAGCTGCAGGGATGTGTCCTGCAGCCCTGCAAGTCGAATACTAACTGCATCAGACAGTGCATTTGCAGCTAAAAATACCACTGAGCAATTTGCCTGAGAAAGGAGCCTGTTCTCCCTGGCTGGCAGCCAGGCGACTTTGCCTCGATCACCACAGCTGATCACCACAGCTCAAGCTGTCGTGTGCAGTCCTTATGTAAAACCATTTCAAACATCAGAGCATTATAACATTGCTGGCAGAGTTTAAACTCCTGAAAAATGGAAGCTCTGGATGCTGAATCCTGGCACAGTGAAACACATTCCTTCACTGAGATGATGAAAGTGTGACCACCAGCCCAGCTTTACACATTTACAGTGCAATCTCATACTGCAATCTCTGCTCTTTGAGAATGTCTGTGACTGAGGAAATAGCAAGTGAAATCTCTGTTCTTTGATCAGATTACTGTATGGTCATCGCTTGTCTCCTATATAGGTAATAATTACAATACCTGGCACTTTGGCAGAACTTTCTATCCTGGAATTTCAAAGCACCTCAATTAAGCTTCCTAACACAGCTGAGAAGCAGGACCAGAAATACACTCTCTCAGTTAATCATTAATGAGTTTGGAGAACTCCATATATAGAGGTTTAAAATGACATTTTGTGAATATAATACACAATCATGATAATACAGGTAGAAACAATCTTATTCACTGCTGAGCAAAGATCCAACATTAGAACAAATGGGAGGCTGCCTTCTACAACCCCACTGTTTCCCACCTCTCCAAAGCAATGGAACTGTAGCTGCATAAGCACCTAAGAAAAATGAGGGGAAATTTGCTACTTATATCACCTTTCAGGCAGAGAGAGAGAGAGACAGTGCTTTTTACCTGTTTTTTAAAAATCTGCTTTTTACCTGGAAGCCACCTCCCACTGACTGTTGCTCCCCTGTTCTTCCATGCCTGCCTGACCCAGCAAGGGTGGGCAGTGCTGGGGCAAGAGAGAGCAGCCCTAGAAAGCTGGATGGCCCAAGCTCCTTTGAGACTTTCTGGCTCTCTGAAGATTTCAGCTAATGTGTGAAGGCAAAGAAGACAGGGCAGATTGTATTGCCAGTGCAGTGCTGCTAGCTTTCACCGTAAGTTGTAGCTCATTTTCCTCCAAGGTCTGTTTTTCCCAGGGAGTGGGTTATCCAAGTCTCTCCTCACTTGTAGAAACAGCAGCACAGATCTAACTCACCCTAAAAAATAAGAAGCATGGAAATCACACATTCCTGATACCTCCAAGACCAGAAAGGCAATTGAAAGGATACCTTGCTGTGTGTTTTTCAAGCTGGTCTTGTGACAGTTTAGGAGTGACTTATGTTGTTTTAAACACATGGCATTGGCAGTCCAACTTTAATTATTGAGATGAAGGCAGATTTAATGTACAAATTGATTCACAGATGCACTGAAACTATTTTTCTTTATCTTGACCTCAGTCCCTATGCAGATATAAATTCCCAGCTGTGAATCTATGGTACTTAATGATGGTACTTAATGTTCTTTCTTAACTGGGCTGGAGCTTAACTCCTTCTGCAAGAGCAGCAGCATCCAGGATGCAGTGGTGTACATTTGTCTCAAGAAAAAATACCAGTATGGGAAGCAGTGAGCTGGGGGACAGGGTAAGTGTACTCTTGGTGGAGTGAGTTAATGTTTGATGGACAGGTGATGGAGTAGGCTAATATTTGAACATCTGGAGATTTAACTTCAAACACCCGCTGGGATTTGAGTCTGCTCTGATCTGTTATGGCCGTTTGCCACGTCAAAGGATTTCTACACAGCTAAGCAGACTCCAGCCAGGCTGCCAGTCTCTCTAGCCATCCCCACCTGGCTTGTAGAGGGCAGTGTATACCTGGTGACCTCACAGTCCTGTCCCAAACCCCTGGAGATTGTCCCAGGGCTGCTGTGACAGAAAATGTGACAGTGAATTGACTCCAACATGGGAACATGGGAGAAAGGGGCAGATCCAGCAATGCTGGGAATGAGCTAGGGGCCCTGGAGGTTCTGCTTCAGTGCCCTATTTCTAAAGTATTGGGTTTCTCTGGTCTGAGAAGGTAGGTTGAAATAACAGTTCAGATGCATCCTCCAAGGAAGGAATTAGCAGAGCTGCCTGGGGAAGCCTGCAAAGGGCTAGGCAGTGTTGCTCAGAGCAGAAAGGACTTTGGGATGGCAGTACTCTATTTTTTTTTCCTCACTGTTTTTTGAGGGAAAAAAAGAGATGTTATTATACAAAAATTTATAGGTGTACAATGTTTGTCCCTGAATTTGCATTTGTTTGATCTACATTTCTTGGCTTCAGCACAAAGCCAATCTAGCTTATTCCACTTTCTGCACTCCATCTCTCTAGCTTTGATAGCTTCAGTCAGAATCAGCAACCAAAGCTCCAGCTCACAGATATCTGTTTTCTCAGCCCAAATGATCATAAAAACAGGGACATGCCTTCCAGGCTTTAGCCTCTTCTGGCCAATTTGTACTAGGAGAGCACTCCAGCTCACAAGCTCTTTACAGCTTGTATGGAGAGAGCCCCAGGACGTGCAGAGGTTTACTGGAGGGGCCTCTAGTACAGCTTTCAGTAGGGAATCCTGATGGAAAAGAGTCCATAAAAAAAACCCAAACCTAATGGGGGGCAGTTTGCACTGGGGTGAAAAGGATGGGGTTGGGGTTTTTTCTGTTTTTATGGTGATGCTGCACTTAAATGTGGCTTACTTAGAGAGCAGCGTGTGACCCATGTGTACCTTGTCACATCTGATAGATCTCATGTGAAAAGCTGAAAGCTCTCAATAGCAGCTGGGCCCCAGGGACCATCACAAGCCTGAGCTGCATTAATTAAATGACCAAGAGCAAAGCTCACAACTCCTTTGACAGTGACAGAACTCTGCCAAGAGTGTGGGGCTGCCACAATCCTCTTCTCTTTCAGCACCCATGGGACCAGAACCTCCCAATATAACTCTCAAAGCTCCAGCAACTCCAGAGAAGCTACAATAGTTTGAACCAACACCATGTCTGGCCCTTTGTCTTAAATCTTCCACCCAGACTTGGTTTTACAGACTGTCCAGGTCATGACAGAGTCCCCATCTATCACAGTCAGGTTACTTCCCTCCTATCCTAAATCAAGCAAGCCAAACCGAGGGCAGCTCCTTTGTGGAAGGCTTTCTTGGCTGGTTTTCCCCTCTTCCCTCCCTAATTGTTCGTTAATGTACGTAAATGATTTAACCAAATAGAGGCTAGAGTTTCCCGTAGGAAGGGAAGTTTGTTGGAGGAGGGGACAATCCACAGATGGATTTACCTATATCAGATTCTGGGTAAATATTTATTCTCCTTTCCCTTTTGTGCACCCTTCTCAGCCACAGGAACAATGACAGATCCTTGCCAGCCAGAGGGCAGCAGGGAAATATTACTCCCATTTTACAAGTACACAAGTAGGTCAAAGGTGGCTTAATCTCAATCTTGGGAAAGTCAGTGGTGCTTTTACCTCTGGTTCTGGGGAACTTTGAACAGGAGCAGCTGGAGTGAGCAGCTGGAGCAAACAGCCAGCGCCAGCCTGGCGGTGGGCAGGAGCTGAGCTCTGGGGCTGCATCACCGGGCATCCCAGGGAGTGCCACCCTCCTACCTCAGCAACCACCAATGACCGGAGTCCTGGTCCCTCTCTGGACACTGACTTCAGCACCTCTGACTTACCTTGTGGAGGGGCTGGGAAGTTTCATTAATTCCCATTTGTAAAGTGGATTAAGAGTGCTGCCTACAATGAATTCTTTGCAGCAAGAGCTGTGGCATTTAGCAAGATGAAGAGAGCGGAACACTCCCATGCTTTATTTTTTTCTGGCCTTTTTTCTGGATATTTTTGCAATAGGGAAAAATTAATGTTAGATTTTATTACAACACAACAGACTACAGCCACCCTTATTTCCCGGAATAATAACAGTCATAACGCATTACGTTAGTGCACTAATCCGCAAGACATGCACTGTTGACCTCTGAGGTAATTTTGGATCATGCTCAAGCCAAATAAAGGCAGATTTGTGGTTGCAGGTGAGAGATCCTCTAAAAAACCATAAATGTAACCACAACGTCCTCTGGTTTGATCTGAACTCAGCCTGGCCTTCATTGGTTTTTCTGGTGCTAGTCCAGAAGTAAGAGAGATTAATGATTTAAAGGCATTACACTAGGATATGATGTAACTCAGCACAGAGTGCTGGCCTTGGGAAGATAGTTTGCAGTAAGTATCCAAGACAGCAAACCATGAACCATCCCTCCTGAATGACAGCTTTCTCCTTGGAAAAAATAGGCTTGACTGGAATAATTCATGGCATGAATGTGTCCAGTGATTACAGGGGCAAGTGAATGTGCCCTTCTACAGGGCAGAAAATGCCCATGTGAAATGTTACACCTCATTTTCTGCCTCCTGAATGGGCAGAATAATGGTTTGTGTCTTTGGCAGACGATAAAAAAGTCAAGGGAGAGAGGTGAGCCTGTGAGGGTGGCAGCAGTGCCCATGCCCGTGCCATGACATGGAATGCTGCATACCCAGAGAGCAGCTTGAAGCTCAGGCATCACTGACCCTATGGCCTGGGCTCTGTGCAGTGTCTTCTGTCATCTCCTCAGTCCCTGCTCTTTGGGCTCATTAGATATATATACCAGGAGTCCACTTACCCACACTGTAATCCCTTCCCTGAGTAAGATCTGAACCCCTGTGCTAATCCTGAACCTTTAGAGAAAATATTCCCCGCCTGTTATGACTACAGGCCTGCCTGAACTCTAATAAATCAGCGAGGCTCCAGTGGAATAACACAAAGCTTGAGGGAGTGCTGAGTGTGTAAATGTATATAAAAGGGAAAGGCAGTCCCGATCTTCCTTTAGCAGCCATTAATTACAGCCAGAGATGGGAATAGGAAACAGCAGTCGTTCTGGGATACTGCTGTTTGCAACTCAGTCAGGGGTAGGCTGAAGCCTGAAGACAGAGAGGAGAGAGCACTGTGTAGTGGACTGGGGAGATACATGAAGCTTAAAAACAACCTCCCCTTGAAAGAGTTGCTGCTTTGCCAGTTTAAGCTTTTGGTCTATGAAGTGATATCAGTATGGTGAGGCATAAGCCCCATCATTGCACAGGAGATTCACAGGGAGAGAACACATAGGGACACATTAGTAAACGGTGCCAGCCTTAAAGGGCAACAGATTGGCACCAGCCAGGCAGCACCTCACCTCCTCCACCAGAAGAGGCACTTGGGTTAAACAGCAGTCAGCAGGGACTTTGTTATGGAAAACAGGTTTACTGGCACTGCAGTTGGGACAAGTTATCTGGAGTGGACCAGGGTGCTGAGCTGAGGGGCCTGTTGGGTCAGGGAGCAGGGAGGCAGTGAGGAGTCGGGCTGTTCTGCAGCTGATTGTGCAAAGAAAAAGCTTGGGAAATCTTGGGAAAGATCTTTTTCTATTTATTAAACAGCTTGCAAGGAAGCTTAGTCAGCGCTTCTATAGCAACTCTACACTAGCAAGACTGTGACTGTAATTATTAATAGGGAAGGAGAGGTGAGCAGTGTGGTGGATTTGAAAACACCTTGTACAAAACTGTTTTCCAATCAATGGTAAAACCATAGCCCCTGCTTCATTTAAGCAACAGCTCCTCGTGTATTTCCTCCCTCAACAAATAATTTTATTGTCAACGTGGACTAAGTCGAAGAACCTTCTCTGCCCAGCGGGAACAAATCAGGAGCACAGGTACAGCCTGTCCTGAGGTCTGGGTGGCAGGTCCTTGCTGTTCCATGATGACTTCTTGGCACACTGCCCTCCTGCACCCGGGTCACTGTGCTCCTGCCGGCACGGAAACAAAGCTCTGCAATGGCAGAGACAGGCGTCCAGCTCCAAAACCCTGGTGTTACCCTGTGATTACTTTTCCTGACCTTCATTCAGGCTAGCTTCAGAGGCTTATCTGGCCACTTTTGTACTGAAAAATTTGTTATAAATTCAAGACAACTTGATACTTTTTCTGGCGTGGAGGATTTGGCTCTCCCCCTCTGCTCACTAAATTTTCACACTGGTGCCATTTGGTGCGACTCTGCTATGGATGGAGTGCTTCCACTGCCTCTGGACCTCCTTCATGACCATTTCTGCATTTGCACAGCATGGGACACCAGAACTGAGTCCGTTGCTTGGGAGAATTTGGAGCCTAAAACCTCCTGAGGTCTTCTAGCAGAATTATGCTTAAAATATCTCTGGGCTAAGAAGGTGTTAGGCCCTCTCAGAAGTGTTCTCTCTCCCATCTGCTTTTTCACATAAAAACTAGAGGTGCCAAAATCTGCTGAGAGGACCGTAGAGGAATGGCCAGGAAAGATGCTTGCAGCTATCCCTCAGGCTCCAGCACAGACAATGTTTCACAGATGTGCAGTCGTGAGTGTGCTCATAAACATTTTAAGACACACCTGCCAGATAATTCTGGAGTTTTCTAGTGAGAACAAACCTTCTGTAAATACCAAGGGGAAAAAAAAATCAGGAAGTTCCTCATTTTATGGGTGGATCCAGCAAATTTTCTTTCTCTCTCTGTGGTGAGCACAGACTGTCATCTCCACCCTCTCCAACAAATTCATTAACATTTATTTAGTTACGTAAAGCATGAATTAAGAGAATATAAAAATGTAAGTTTCCGTCACACACATGCTCTTTTTTTCAATGTTTCTTCTTATCACACAAATAGGAGTTAAAACAGACTGCCATGCCCTAATTTGCCCACTTTTAACCCTCATTATGGCTGCCACACACTTTGTTCTGTGAGTTACACTGGATTTGCCTTACACTCTGTGGTAGGACTGTCAGCATGAGTGGCTCAGCCCAGCGTCCCCCAGCCCCACACACACAGACACACTTCTCATGCACTCCTGCAAGGAGAAAGAACAGTGAGGGGGCTGCCAACAGCCCATGGGATGGCTCCCATCTCTTTGCAATGCCAGCGACCCCATCGCAACAAGGTTCCCACGTGCCCACTTCACATCTGCCTGTGCAAGTCCTGCTCTAATGGCTGTACCCTGGTGCCTCACTTCCTTGGAGCTGTACACTGAACTGTGTGAGTATTTGGGTCCAGTGACGTAGGGTTGTCAGGAGGCAGAGGTCTGCCTCTAACAGCTCGTCCCCTGGCATAGCTCTCCTTGTCATAATGTGATGGAGAGAGGGCTCCTTCCCCCAGCATAGTCCCCAATAGCTCAGTCCATGCTTTTAATCACAGCGGAGTAACCATCACACGATGGTGGCTGCAGGGAATAGGACTCCTTAATCTTGCTGGGTTTTGGTTTGCTTATCTGTGAAACAGGGGCAGTCCCTGCCAGGAGCATCCTCCTGGAGCCCTTCCCCTGGGCAAGCTCACAGTGTGCTGAGGGTCAGGGTTGGGGAGCCCGTCTGTGGGGATTTAAGTGTCACCGAGGTCTTCTGACGACTCAATGCCTTTCATTATAACATCAGCAAAAAAGTCCAGAGATGCTTTAACCACAGCTGAAGTGGCTTACAACCTGCTGGGCAGAGAAATGGGAAAATATAATATATAATGGGAAAATGCAAGGTTTGCTGCAGTAGAGCAGTGCTAGCACTGTAATTAAAAATAATTTGGTACAGCTACATCAGTTATGGAAGTAAATGAAAAATCTTCTTTCTCCCTAACCTATGCTTTTCCTAGAGTTAGTGTAGCTACACAGGAAACCATGTGGTGCTGCTGACACAGTTTTTGTCCATCAAGGAACAGGTTTGTACTATATTAGAAGGACAATCTGGATTTTATTTGCTTAGAATAGAGCTGTATATTCACTGGGATAGACCAGCCAGTCTTTTTCACCACAGACAAGCTCTAAAACTCCTGGCTCTCACACTGTTAAAGTGAATAACATATATCCTTTCCCTTCTCATGTGTAAGGCTATGCTGCAAGGAGAAGGATGAGGAAAAAAAGGGGTTGTGAACTGTTTCCAACACCAAGCACCCAGTTTGAGGTTAAAGACTTTCCCTTCTACAGTAGACAGTTTGTTCACCTTTTTACTATGTCCTGGCAAGTACTTAATGCTCTGTTCTCCGAGTGGTGCTCTTCAGGGAGGCTTAGAGATCATGCAGCCTTTGCTGTCAGCCTGACTTGCTGCAGTCCTGCCAGCTGTGCCCATCCAGGCTTAGCTCCCTTCCCAGTGGGGCTTGGAGACCCAAAGAGTGAGTGCTCAGTTGTTCCTCGCCTCCTTCTGGGGGAGAGGAGCCAACCCAGGAGCTGCTGCCCCGATGCCCTGGGCCAAGGGGGGCAGAGTGCTTAAGGGACATACATGTGCCATGCTGGAGGTGCCAAAAGTGGGTCTGCACTCCTGTGGACAGCATCCCCCTGTGCCATCTCCCACCGGTCCACGTGGTCTCGAGCAGGGGCTGAAGGCCTTGCAGTCAGTGCCTCTTTCCTGCACCCAGGGGTGACCTCGGCGTGGCCTGGTGCTGGGGAGGTGCACACCCCCCAGTGCTCACCCTCACTCAGGGGCAGGCAAGCAGCCCCCACTGTGGCCCTGCTCTGACAAGGAAGCAGTGTCTAGACACAGATTAGGCAAACGGCTAAAGCACAAGACCAGACACTGAAAAAATCAAAAGGGAAAAACAGCTCCCCAGCTCTGTCCACCACTGATTCCTGTGAGATTTGGGGCAAGGAACTTCTTTAGGTCTTTGTCTTCCTCACCTGTCTAGTATGGGATAATATTTCCCTTTCTGGCAAGGTTATGGTCAGAGCTCATTAGCATTTGAAAAGTGCTTTGAAATGGAAGATGCATTTGGAAAACTGAAGTATTATTACTGTGATTTAGTGAGTGGCTCTCAGGATAGGGAGACATTTCACTTCTTTTTCCCCGTGGGTGGAATAGCCTGGATAATACTGGGATTTCTTCAGATTTACTAATTATCTAAGCATCTAATATGTATCAGGTATCTAAAACAGAACTCAGTTTGAGTATTTATTCCATTAAATATTGGATTGCAAATTCATGAAATCTAAGCTACATTGTTCAAACAAGTAAATCACATGACCCTGGGGCTCTTCTCCTGCTGGCACCAGATCTCCTGGCACAGCTGCTCAAGGACGGGCATTTAAAATCTGTTTTCCATGACTCCTCACACGGGATTTTAAAAGGTACTCCAGGTTTGCCAGTAAAACAACCTCTTGCAAGAGTCTCCGGCAAGAAAAGTGCAGATCCTGAAACACGTACATGTGAAAAAAAAAAATCAAATTAATGAACTTGGTTTGCTCAGGCCATGATTCTGCAGGATACTTTAAAGTATTTTTTGTAGTCTCATGATTAATCCCAGTGAAGTGAGTAGAACTCTGTCCAGTCAGAATCAGTCAGATGCTCAAATACCATGATGAATAGAGCTTCCAATTATTATTTCATCAACTCATGTGCTCTTGTCCTGTATTTTAAAGACTTCCTGTGTATTGTCTTCCCGTGAGCTCTAATGTGAATTGAGTCTAGGCTGGAAAAAGACCACCTCTACTATCCATGAAGCACATATTAGTCAATAAAAATGTGTCACCATTCCAAGAAACCTCCAGTAACTTAAAAAAAAAAAAAAGAGAAAAAAAAGAAAATAAAATTATAAGTGACACATTTTCAAAACCTTAGTGTTCTGAGTTGTGGGGTTGGCAGTTCTTAGTTTCATGTCTCTCATTAACTTCTGCTGAAATTATCTGTCCACCTATGCAGCTGTGGCATCACATTCTGAAAATGCACTCCAAAAAGAGAGTGGATTTTGCTCTCTTTTGGAAGCAGAGTCAAGTTCCTGTGTAGACAGGGGTTGGGATGGATACAAAGCTCACTCATCCTGAGCCCAGCTCATTTTGAATTGGTGGAGTTGAGTGGTACTACCCCAAGTGACTCCTGCATGTATACATGGCAAATTGTGCATATTTTATGTGAATAAGGATGTGACGCCAGTGACTAGCAGCTCTCACTTGGAGAGAAGAGTCCAGGCTAAATCAATCTACTAATCCAGACCCAGGAGTTCCTTTTCTTTGACTGAGCCATAAAAAATCAGTCATCAGGCAGTCTTTACAGGATCAACAATCTCCACCTCATTTAAGAGAGTTATTGAACATATGATCATCAGGAGATATTCAGACTGGTTACCTAACTGCAGGTGGCCTCACTGGGCGGGTGTGTGTCTTTTTGAGTGCTGGGGCAAGGTCCCCACCATAACCAACATGGGTGCTAACACATGCTTTGCAGCCACCAGCCCTCAGCCCCAGCCTGTACAACCCACGCTTGTGTGGAGCCGCAATGCGGAAGCCAGAAGGAGCATTTGGCCAGCGCTCTGGACAGGTTAGTGTGCTCTGCAGGGTAACTACCCCTTATTTCCATCCCTGAGGTGATTGCAAAGGGACCTTCAAGGCCAGCCCAGAGGTCTGGCTGTGCAGCCAAGGGAAGGTGAAAGCCATGGCCACAGTGCCATGGGTAGCTGCAGTACCTGCTGCGCTCGTGGGTTAGATCATGGCACAGGTGGTGGGAGACTCCTTAGCTGGCTGAGCTACTTGCCCTAACAGCAAGTGGATGCCCATGGGCATTCATCTCAGAACAAATGCACAAGATGGCAAGTCCAGCTTGGGACACTTATATTCTGAGCCCCTAAGCTTTTGTCTATCTTCATGTCCTTTCCCCACTAATTCTCTTCTGAAGGATTTGCAGGGAGTTAACACAGCTGTCTGCTGAACTGGATCTAGAGTGGTGGCAGGAGAGACACTCTCAGTCCTGTATGAGTAGGACCAAATGCCATCACCTGTCTGCAGCAGAGCAATGAGGTCTACAGGGCAAAAATCAATGTTGCCTGCTGTGAACTGTAGCCTGGAAGGTGCCCAGGCTAGCAGTGGCCAGCTCCTGTGTTGGCCCTGCCATGGGAAGGCGTCTGCACCATCTCAAATCTGCTGGGAGCAGCTAGCACAGCACAGGGACACCACAAGGTTCCGATCTCAAATGTCATCAATGAAAATCCCCTTTTTTTATTTTTCTTTCTGTTGTCTGATGTTGGATCTGAGCCCCTGTGAAATGTCCTCTCTGTCTAACCATGCTGCAGTGCTGAGCTGGATGGAAACCGATGTGAACCCCAAAGCAATATGAATGGCTGCCCGAGACAGCTTCATCCCTGCTTAATCCAGCCTCTCATCTTAAGGACACATGCCTCCCACTTCATTCTCAAAGGCAAAGATAGGTAGTCCCTGTGTAAAACCATTGCTCTTCCATTCCTCTGACTCAGGTTTGGGCTGTGCATGCCAGGGTGTGCTTTCTTCCTTCTCCTCATGAAGTTTGCTTCCACTAGCAGTGACAGGAACACATGTCTGTGCAGCCCATGGAAGGCCCGGCTGCTCACTGTTAATGTTTAATGACAGCACTGCAAGCTGGGGATATTCTCAGACTCCATTTCAGCTGCTTAGGCTTCATACAAACTCTTTTCAGCAAACACTCTAAATCTACAGAACAAGTTACCGAGGACTACTGGTCCAGATTTAGAGGAGACTTAGAGAAAACTCGGTGTGATTTAGGGCTTCCAAAGGCTTTTCTGCATCCAGATTCATTATTTTTCACATATGCAAAATTCACTGTCTCTTGCTGGGGAGGTTGTGGAGGAATAAATGTCCCTGCAAAGTCCACACCAAAGGGTTGGTGCTGAAACAGGGCACAGACACCTTCCCTGTCTCTCCCTGAGAGGCTGCTACTCTGTCAACACAGTCCTGCACAAAGAATAGTGTCAGATGGTTTCCTAGAGTAAATTAATGCAGCTTCATTATGTTCAGCCAACTGATATCAGCAGAGAATTCACACAGCTAATTTTTAACCTTCTCCAATTTCTCTTTGGCTCATTTCCTGCCCTGGTCCCTCTGACAGTCCCCTGGTTCTCCTTTGAGCATCTATCCAGTGGAGCGACAAAGTTAGACATGAAGTATGATCCTAAATGCTACTACTTATATGCTCAGCCAGGAGGAACAGTGGGTCAGAATTGCTCAGCCAGAGATCTGGACCCTTAGACCAAACTCTGCTTTCATTCTCAGTGTGAGTCTAGAGGTATTACAGCTCATGAAGAACATGATGCCTCCACTCTCTACTCCCACCTTAACCAAGGACTGATCCAAGATGCACATTTTTTCTGTGGTTATTATTGCAATGCACATCCAAGAAAGACAATTGTAATGGAGATCCACTGTGTGGAAATTTTGAAGTACATTGGCAAGTAAATATACAAGTATTTGGTATAATTGCCTTGGTGGTCAATGAGGACCTTGAAGGACTTTGAAAAGGTCATTGCTTTGACTTCACAAAGAAGGTGAGCTTTAGGAAAGCCTGTGTGCACACGTTGGTGGGTTTGCTACAGGGAATAACTAGGTGGATGTGTATGTGCATACTGCGAAGAGACCAGACCAGCGCCTTCCAGGTGCAAAGACAAAATGGAAAAAAGGCTGCCTGAGCCAAAAAGACAAGTTTGAAGCCTTTCCTCCTTTCTACCTTCCCTCCTCAAAACCCTGAAGATTATTAAATGTCTGCTGAGGTCTATTCCATCCCCTGGGGGATGGGGCTGAACAGTGACAATCTGAATATGACAGGAAAATATCAGGGCAGTGAAAACCCCACCCTGGTAAGCTGTCTGCAACTGCAAATGCTCTAAAACTCCACGTTGGTCAGAGAGTCAGAACCTTTGTTATGCTCCTCATCATTGTTACCAGGGACAGGGAGGTCCTCCCCGTATCCCCTGCCAAGCTACTTCGAGTGATGGGAAAAGACAGGAACTCTCCTATGTTAACTACATAACATAAAAGAGAGGAAAGGAGTTCCTCTCTTTTCCCATCACTGGAAGCATCACATGTGGAACTGCACATGTCCAAAACTATGCTGCACTTACAGAATCAAGCTGTGACTGGAGATTGCTTGCTCTGCTGGCTCTGGGACATGCTGGGAGCATGCAAGGTGGCCTCATCCTGGCTTTCTATGGAGAGCAGGCAGCAATCTGCAAAGGTGAATTTCTGTCTTCCTGGAGACCAACACTTCAAAAGCCTGTGACTCTTTGGACAGAGCTCAGAGGATCAAATCTGTACCTAGTAGACAATTTAAGGTCACAGCTAGGGAGAGATGAGAAATCATAGTGGAGAAGGCAGGAACTGGCAGGGGTTGGGCAGTGGAATTCTGGCACTGTGGGACAGCTCCTGTGGATGATGGTCTTCAGGCTTACTTTTGGCCCCAAATGAAGGTGTTGTCTCTGCCAAAGATATAGAAGATGTGCCCAAAATGTGCTTGTACTCCTAGTCTTCTTTTTCCTTCCCTCAATCCTGTCTGAAAGCATCCATTTTGCACTGTTAAAGTAGGAGTGTTGTCAGAGGCCACTGCAAGTAACCATAATAATCGGTAAGGCAATATGCAGCTCTGATGTGCAAATGGGATTTAGAGAAGCCTCAGTAACGGGATAACACAGACAGCGCTTAAGCTGAGTTTCAAACTGAATGTAACATTTCATTTGACAAATGTCTGTGTGTGAACTTTTTTAAGCCTTCAGGGCTTTAGGAAGAGAATGTCAGTCTACTGCAGAATAAATCCTTAATATTTTGAGCTTTCATTTAGGAAGAGGAAAAAAAGGTCTAGGTAGAGAAGAAGCCAAAAGGAATATCTGATTTCATTGCTTTCATCATATACCACTACATATCATTTATTTTCTCTCAGAAGCCAGGGATATATCTTCTCTAAATATTTACCTACTTTCTTTCTAAAAACATGTCTGCATGTCACCATGCTGATTTGCGCAGCAGAAATACCAGCCTTACTTTTGATCTAATACATTTAACACACCCAGACTTTAATAGTAGGCTAATAAAACTAAGGTCTAATAGTGTGAGGTCAGGATAGCCTGCAACATCTGCTGGGAATATATTCCAGCCACTGCTCTGCACCAAGACAGTCACACCAGTGCACACCATGGGTCTTGCAGCAAAACTGAGAAGCAGGCATGGAATTTTGACTACAGGAAATCCTTCAGCCTTATGGCTCATTAATATCTTCCTGAAAGGGAACCGCATCCGGCAGGTCTGTCTCTCTTGCCTCCATGTTCACCTACCAGTCAACTCAGCCAGCAGAGGCTGTGCTGTCTCCATTCCTGGAGGCTTTCAAGTCCCAGCTGGACCAAGCCCTGACCAAAGCTGGCCTGGCCTTGAGCAGGGCTTGGTCTAAAGAATCCAGAGGTGACCCTTCCAACTAGAATTATTCTGTGATTCTATGATCTTGCCCAGAGATGCCCTTCTTAACTTCTTGAAGGGCTCTATTCAGCTCCATACCAGCAACAGTTACTGGGCTGTGTACTCTGGGCATTTTCTACCTCAGTATCAGAAACTAAAAGGGCAGCTATGTCAGAGACATCTTTTTCCTCCCCTCACTTTCCCAGGTAGGGAGTACTGATCTCTCCACCCTAGAATGGAAATTGAGGCACACTCAGGTATCATAAAATGGCTTTCATTGAGGAAGTAAAAAAAGTCAAAGTCAATGGATCATTGCAAGACTCAGGATGATTCTGTCTAGTCTGATCTGTACTGTGGGTGGCCCTTGCCCTATCTTACTTGAAATTGAACAGGGATCCTTGTTCAAAAGGACACTTTCAAATTGTGACCACAAATCCTGCTGCACACCCCACTTGTCTTCATAATCATTGATCACCTCAGCAAATTCCTGCTGCCCTAGGCACGCAAAGTTTTAAAATATTTCTTTCAATTTTCTGACCCTTTCTGTTCCTCAAGTAGTATCTGTCTTGCTGTGCATGATGCTGTACAGGTTGTCTGAGAGCCTCAGTCTTCCAGTATATGTGGTACCACATGCCAATGAAGTAGAGGACAAGGGCTTGGAAGCCATAGCCCTCTTCCCAGGGTTGCTATTGCCTGGCTTTGTGTGGGCTCACTTACAACAGTCCTTCTCTCTGCTTTCCCCTGAAGCAGGTGGAAACAAGTAGCAACCCCACAGTGACATGAGGATGTGAACATATCATGCCCCTTAGCTGGAAAGTGCAAGAAAAAAGCAAAGCACTCTTTATCCCATCTCCTTATTTCCTCTGAGAGTACAAATCCAGGATTTCTAAACTTCCTGCCTTTCCTGCATCCCCTGCAGCACTCTGGCTACGTTCTGGTGGAGTTTTTCTACTCAACTTGGCTCCTTTCTGTAGCATTCAGAGCTGCACACCTACTCCAAAAAGCAGCTGCCCCAAGGCAGGTGCTGCACCTTGCTAACCTGTACTTTTCTACACTAGGCCCTCTTTCCGAAATTTTGTCAAATACTTAGCATTTAACTGCCTAAGTGTTCTGGCCTTTCTGCCTTTGGGCACTCAGAGAGGGGATGGGCACTGGAACAGGCTCCCCAGGGAAGTGATCACAGCACCAGCCTGACAGAGCTCAAGGAGCATGTGGACAATGATCTCGGGCACACAGTGTGACTTGTGGGGATGGTTCTGTGCAGGGCTGGAAACTGGACTTGATTCTCCTGTGGGTCTTTTTCAGCTCAGCATATTCTGTGATTCTGTGTGAAGCAGCCTGTGAAGCTCCAGAGCAGATGCCCCACAGACAGGCTGGGGCTGTGCTGCTGAAGTGCTTGTGCTGCCAGCACTGCCTTCGAGCTCAGCTACCAGCACTTCATTTCTGAAGGGAGGATGGAAAAAAAGACTTCCACAACCATGTAGTTAACACAGAAGAAGCATTTCAGGAACAATAGGAGCCATGTTTTCTGTTGTTTCCTTGGCACTTAAGAACCTGTTCATTTAGCTCTTTGTTAAATGGGGCTTGAGTTCTCTTGGGAAATTTGCCTGCGGTCTCTTCCCAGACTTTGCAGTAGAATCGTCTGAAATGTCTTCATGTATGAGTGACATCTACATGTGAGCCAGACACCCTGGGCTCAGTTCAAAGAGATAAACAGGCATTTACAGGAAACAATTCATCTTCTCCTGTGGTAGATACCTGAAATAGCCCACAGCAATCACAAAGTTATTGCTTCCCTCCACAAACTATAAATTTATTCTGGAAAAGCAGCCCAGCCCTTGACTTGTGTTGGAGGACTTGGTTGCCTGGTGCTTTTTGAGCTGCTCCGCCTTACTTTAGACATTTACACAGGCAGGCCAGTATATATATATGCGGGAGCCTGTAGGAGACAAATGCCCTCCCTGAACACCAGGGAAAGGATTCACTGTCCTGTTACCAACGCAATGAGGGTCACTACTTTTGGAGTACTGGGTTAATTTCCCTCCATTGCACCCCCTCGTTTATATCTGAAATGTTGATCTAATTGGTCCGTGCTGGAATAGCTGAAATGCAAGAATGTGGCCCACAGTGCTACACAACAAATGATTAATAAAATAATAATTTATTTTATTAAAAAGAAAAAAATACTTTATTGTAAAGAAAATAAATCATCTGAGTTTCGTGGCATCATGGCAACTGCCAGAGCAATGTGTAGGGGTATCATTCCTGTTCTGCAGATAACCACCCCAAGCAGGAAAGGTGTGCAAGATGTCACGTTACAACTGTTACATCATCAGGAAAAAATCTCAATGGCTGATCATTGCCTGAGGGAGATGTCAGTCTTCCCAGCTCCTGTGCTAGGAGAAACTCATACAGGAATTAACTCTTTCCTAGGTGATGAGCACCACTAGATTTCACCAGTATTGGTTCCACCTTGTTCGCCTAAAATTAATTGTTGTTCTCTTACTTTGTCTTTCACTCAAGTCATAAACAGTGTGACTTTGCAGTGACAACTGTGTGACTGAGGAAACTTTTTCTTCCACCTCACTATCATATTTCTGCTGAACACTGGTTGTTCAGCACACCACCATTCCCATAGAAGTTGACAAATGTTTCTTGCTGAACACAACCCAGGCAGCCTCCCTGTTTTCTGGAGAGCAGCCCATGCAGCAGCATGGAGAAACACTCCCTGCACACCAACAAAATGACCCCTCTTGATACCCAAGGCAGCAGGAAATACCTAAGGCTTTCCCTGAAATGCATTCTGGGGAATGCAATGATAAAATAGGTTTTTACCCACTCAGAGATCATACTCTCTGCCTCTTTACTGCTGATATTAAGGGGCCTGTGCTGTGGCAATCAATTCCCTCTGCAGCTCCATGCCTGGGGAGGGCAGATCCTTCCCAGCGACAAAGTGCCCCTTGTCCAGAGGAGATGGAAGTGATAATGACTTTCCCCAAGTTTCTACAGACTCCAGGCAATGTCCAGTTCCATAAAAATACCATTCCTATGTCAAAAAAACCCCCAACAGATATTTCCTTTTCCTCCTTGATGTTTTGTCACAGGCATTCTCTTCTCAGTCCTCAGCAGGTGGCATGCAGGCTGCTCTTCACACTGGATTGCTGTGGTTTGTGCCTGGGCACTGGAGTCCAAACAGTCCCAGCTATTAATACAGGCTCTATCCTGTTAAATGTTTGCCCTTATGCCCCAGGCCAGGCTCACACTGATCAGGAGGAGGCACCCTGTATGACAGAAGTGCCTTTAATCTCCTCTCTCCCACCTGCATTTGTCCCTGATTGTTTTGTATCCCTCTTGCTCTCTCAGTCAGGTAGGACGCAAATTCCTAAGTACCATGCTTCATTTTACTCCTTTTTTTCCTGATGCAGTGTTTTGCTGCTACATCTCTCAGTCTCTCCAGACCCTCCAAGCTATTTCATGGGCAATATAGTCTACCTCCCCATTCACATACACGACTGAGATTCTTTTTAAATTATATTAAACTGTGGTCTATCGCCAGAAACCCATTAGTTCTCAGTTACCCACTTTGACATTGGCATGTTTTTTGCTCTTGTTTACACTGAGAGGCCTAGAAAACGTGTTTACTTCCTCTAGAGGTCTTCCTCTCTTTTGTCCTCTTAATCACATCCCTTCCTCTACACAAGTTCTTGAAGAACCCTCCCATATATCACCTTGATTTTCCTTTTTGTGCATTCACGTACTAATTCTTATCTCAGCATTCTCATGCCTGCCTCCTCTCAAGTCCTCAGCTGCTGTCTCCTTCCAAGCTGTGCCATGCTGCAGTTACTGAGCAGAGTCTAGAGGGGCTGATCTCCCTTCCATGATCATGGGCCAGAGCTCACCCTTTCCCTTTCCCTTTCCCTTTCCCTTTCCCTTTCCCTTTCCCTTTCCCTTTCCCTTTCCCTTTCCCTTTCCCTTTCCCTTTCCCTTTCCCTTTCCCTTTCCCTTTCCCTTTCCCTTTCCCTTTCCCTTTCCCTTTCCCTTTCCCTTTCCCTTTAGAAACCCATTAGTTCTCAGTTACCCACTTTGACATTGGCATGTTTTTTGCTCTTGTTTACACTGAGAGGCCTAGAAAACGTGTTTACTTCCTCTAGAGGTCTTCCTCTCTTTTGTCCTCTTAATCACATCCCTTCCTCTACACAAGCTCTTGAAGAAACCTCCCCTATATCACCTTGATTTTCCTTTTTTGCATTCACGTACTAGTTCTTATCTCAGCATTCTCATGCCTGCCTCCTCTCAAGTCCTCAGCTGCTGTCTCCTTCCAAGCTGTGCCATGCTGCAGTTACTGAGCAGAGTCTAGAGGGGCTGATCTCCCTTCCATGATCATGGGCCAGAGCTCACCCTTTCCCTTTCCCTTTCCCTTTCCCTTTCCCTTTCCCTTTCCCTTTCCCTTTCCCTTTCCCTTACCATTCCTTTGCATTTCCTTTCCCCTTTTTCCCCTCCCCTCTTCCCTTTCCTTCTCTCAAATGCTATAATTTATTCTCTTTAATGCTGTGCATGCTCCAAACAAGTGGCTTACTTTCCTCCAGAGGCACCACAGCCCTGCCCCAGCACAAAGTACATACTGTGCTGCCCCTGAATGTCTCAATTCAAGAAGCTTTGAGCTCCCATTGTTTGCAGTTCACAGAGTTCACCTGCATTTTATTCTGCCCATCTATTAAAGAAAACAAAGTGGGGACGAGGGAGAGGGAGAAGTAGGGCTGTAAAAGCAGCAGTTGGTCAGAGACCCCTCATGTTCCTGGTACCAGTTGTGGGCCAATCAATCAGTCTCAAACATCTCGCTGGAGGATAACTGCCCAACTTACCCAAATTTATTTTCTTTAATAACAGAATCCTCCTGTGACCCTGCAGTTATTGCTGACACAAAGCAAGGCCTGCTTGAGCCTGATATCTGCTCCCTTGCTCCCTGCTGTGTGCAGAGCAGTGGAGCCAGCGTCCCCTTGTTTTCTGCTGACAGCAGCTTTAAATCACTGACAGCCACTTCTGTCCCCAAGGTCTGGGAGAGGCTTTCCTGCACAGCTCACTCACTTGTGACTCCTGTGTGCTCATCCATGTGTGCTCAGGCTGGGTGAAATAAAGATCCCAATGCCTGGGGATGTCTGCTTGATGTTTGTGTGCTTGGCTCTGCAAGGACTGTGAATGCTCTGCAGGTGATGGAAGGAATGGATGAGCACACAGACAGAGCTGCAAAGAAAAAATTGCTGTAAAATCTCCAAGCTCACAGTCTGACCAAGTGTCATTGCTAGCCAGGAAACTGGTATGCCCCAAGCAGGCAGACACTGAGATTACACAGAGAGAAATGGAAACTTTGGGGATTACAGGCCAGGTCTGCATTGTGGGCAGAGTCTCAGGGCACGATATCCTATACAATGCATTTATTGGAACCTGTGATCCTTCTTTGGGGGTGTTCAAAATCCTAGTGAGAAATATGGAAGAATGTTTTCTGAAATTCTGAGAGAGGAATCCTGCTCAGTCCTCCAGGTTCAACTGTAGGGCAGGTTTTTAGAAGGTAAATGAAATTCCTTTAAACAGTAAATGAAGATTGCTTAGAGCTGACATAAAACCCACACTGGCCTTTGTGTTTGAAACTAAAAACTTATCAAATGAAACCAGCCTTTTTCAAAGAAAAGCTGTGTTTTTTTATAAAGCTCAAGGACTAGTTACAAGAGGAAATTTCTTCACTGTGCTTGTACTGGAGAGCAGATTCTTGGAAAGGAAAACCCACTCCAAAACTGTAGGAATGGCCCCACAAGGCAAAGTTTCAATCCAAACCCAAACCCTTGCATGGTCCAAGAGAGGATGTGCATTCCTGGGAGGGAAGGACAGGGTGAACCCTTGCCCTGCCAAGGTTAGGCAGGACCAGGAGTGAGGAGGCAGAGAGGAAAAGATGGAATATAGGGAAGGAGGGTCCCTGGGGGTGCTGGGTAAGCCTGTAGTGAGGGAGCACCTGTGGTCTACAGGAATTTCAGGTATTTCCAGGTGAGGCAATGCCCTCCTTTTCTCCTGGCCTGTGTGGGCAGGGTGTGTGCAGCACACCCTGGGGGGTTCCTGGACCACTTAGTGCTGCAGGGACTGGGTGTAGCTGGGGCAGCACCTGGAGCAGGGAGCTTAGAACTGGTAGGTGTCCTCTGTGCAGCTGTAAGTCAGGGATCCAGGCAATTTTGGGCTTGGCACGTGCTGCTGATAGCCTCTCCTGAACAGGATGGAGCAGGATGGGGGTCTTTCTGCAGGACACATGAACAAGCAGGGCTGCAGGCATCTCACTCACCCAGAGGGACTGCTGCAGCTCACCCAGCACTCCGTGAGCAGAGACCAACAGGTCTGTCCATGGGGTTGTCCTATCAGTCTGTCACATATGGAACAATTCATGGACTTTAAGCTAAAAGTTGGCACAGGCTGTGGACAAATGTGGTTTTTTCCAGCCATTATCATATTTGTGCTTGGATGCAAGCCAAAATGCATAAACCTTCCTGAGGACATTAATTGTCCTCTGATTGCCTGTCCCTCAGCATGGGTGGGGGGGTGTGGGGCTGTTTGGCTTTTCATAGGTTTGCTTAGTCCCCTAATCTTACACAAAAATTATCTGGCATGAATTCTGAAAGCCAGAATGGCAAAAGTATAATTAATTCCCCGTGTAAAGGGAAAAATAGCCAATTTTCCACAGCACCAGCTTGAATATCAACAAGTCATGGAAATAATATGCAAAAGAAGCAGACAAAATTTGCACGTACACACCAGATACACAGATTTTTTTTATGGGGCAGCAGTGCTTTATATGGATAAAAATGTCAATACACACCTGAAGAGCTCTTCATTCCTGGTATGTATTCAGCTGAAAGAGTGGAACAGCCTTTAAAGACAACCTCCTTTTCTGATCAATACAAAGAATTAATCAAAAATGTATGCTCATGTCATTTTTTCCCTAGACATCATAATTTTGCAGGCAGGTCCCTCACAGATATATCAACATAAAGTGGTAATGAGTTTTCTCTAACCAGGGATAGGGATTTAAAAGTAAAACACTCCTGAAGCCCAAGCCCACCCCTTTCACTGCCTGAGGCTTTCTCTCCCTATAGCAGACTCTGTGCTCATGTGCTGTTTTCCTTCCCACCTCATGTTTGCTCCCATCTTGCTGACTCCTGGACCATTACAAAATTATTTGCAGTCTGCACCTGACTTTAACAGAGTTAGAGAATGAAATCCTAACTGAGGTTTTCAGTCCTCTTTGATGCTTCAAAACACATAGTGGCCACCTGAGTCTGCCTGGCCTGGAGACTTGCTGGATAAAGGGAATACCTTGATGCCTGTTAAATCAGTCCCTAAGGGTTAATCTTGACCCTCTGACCACTGGTTGCTCTGCATGGCTGATGATTTGAAGAGGATCCAAGGAAAAGCCGAGCTGCTGGCACACTGGGAAAGCCACGCTGCATAGCTTCTCGTAAGGTGTTGAAAAACACCTCTCAAGTCTCCATCCGTTGTTTTGCTACAGGTGAGTTGCAAAGCAAAGAAGAAAAGCAAGTTATGCTCAGATAGCATCAAATACAACTTATTAGCTGGGCCCTGGTGAATATCTGGAACAGATGTGTATCACCTCTCTGTAACCCTCTTGACACTTCCTGTTACATTATGGGACAGCGAGGAAATTAAATATCACCACCGATGTCACAAAAGTTAGCAAGTACAAACAGGAAACTGAAATGTCTTTTTACACCACCCCACCCCCCCACTCGCCCCTCCCCTGTACTTAGAATAATGACTGCACATTGCAGGCATAGGTATATGCTGGCAAATGTGAATTCTTGGGTGCAACCACCCCATTATGTATTACAGTGACAGCTTTGGTGTTCACAATGTCATTTTCTGTGTCACTGCAGACCAACAATTTAAAATGAAAAGATCTAAAAAAGAGGCTGTGTATTCACTAACCATTTTTCTTTACCTGTATATAGCCTTATTAGTGGGAATAACAGCAGGAGAAATCCATCTTCTTCTTTCACCCATTTCTGCTTTACACTTTACTCACTCCAGAGCTTCCTCAACACCACAGGAACTACTTCACATCTCTCCTTGCTGAACAATTCTTAGCAAAAGGCCATGATAACTCCTTGTGTATGTAAAACATAGCAGAAATATTAAACCAAAGATCAAAGGCAGTTCTGTTCCTCAGATATTTTCCCTGACCCTTTAAACTGGCTGGATGCAGAATGAATAAGGACCAGACTCTGCCATCAATTACACCAAGTTAAATCCAGAGTGGGCTGTTGTAAATCAAGTTATTTTAGAGTTGCACAATGTGTAACCGGGAGCAGATTTGGGACCTGAGTCTGCAGGCCAAAGCACCAGACTGCAAAGGGAAAATCCCACCTCTCTCCCTCTTCTTTTCACCTAAACTCTCCTTCTCTTCACATAAGCAGCCCCATCTGCCTGCTTAGAAAAGCACACAAACCTAAGGCCTTTCTAAGCTATCCAGAAAGAGCTTAGAAATCCCACCTCTAAGCACTGCCAAATGGATCACAGATAAATCAGGTCTTTATTTGTGTCAAAATGCAGCCCAAAAGGACCGAACAACATCTAATTTTTATTAGCAGCTATAAAAAAAAGTGGAGGCATGCATTGCCTGTGTGCAAAGCTTGCTGGAGGAGAAGTAAAACCAAAAGACTTTAAGTGTTGAGTAAAAAGTGTCTGGAAGCATATTTAGTCAATAAATTCTGTCTCTTCTTTTTCTCTTCACATTACATGATGCTACTCCCCCTCACACAAACCTAATACTTTAATCCTGCTAAATATTTGCAAATTGGCACCACATCAGATCAAGACAATAGAGGGGGAAAAGCAAAGGATGGAGGTCATGATATACGTCTTATTACAGAGATAGCATTTCACAAGATTAAAGAGGATTTTCTAGGCAATGGGACAAATCCAGCACCAGCTTTATTGAGCAAATGCTCAATTTGCAGATGCTTCACCCGTTAACATGTGGTAGTGCAAACAAAGGAGATTGTCTCCTTTTCCAAATGAGCACCATCAATGCCACCATTCCATTTATTACACATTTTCCCACTCAAGTGTTCACTTTTGAGAGGTGACATGTTTCAGCTGTGGAGACCTGCGGGAGGCAATGGAACAGTCTTTGAAACAGAAGTTCCAGCCTAGTTGCAGCATCCAGGGAAATTATCAATCTGGATTATTGCTCTTGTTAATGAAACCACTATCCAGAATAAGAAAAGAGAAACGGGGAAAAAATAGCAATGCCAAGCCCTTCCATTATGGGGATTTTATCAACAATATGTCCTGAGAACCTCTACTCTGGTCAACTCAGGGAGACAAAGCTATTTGTAAACACCAGAATGTGCTATATTTTTGTCACCTCTATTCCTAATCATCAGAAACAGAAATGCCTGGGTGAGAAATACAGAGTGTTAGAGGAAAATGAATAGGAACCTGTGCAGCAACTGCTGTCCTCCAGTGGAAGCACGCCTCTGACGCTGATAGGTCGGACTACCGAGCAAATGGGGGCTTGTGTTAAACCAGGGCCCTAGAATCTAGCACTTCCTAGCCTCAAACACCTTTTTATCCTGTTCATTACAGAAATTACTACATCAGGACTGTGAAAAGCCCCAGCAGTCCCAGGGCACTGCTTGGTTGCAGGCCAGGCCCTGCGCAGTGCCACTTCCATTTCTTCCACCACTCTCTCCTCTGTGGTGTTCTGCATCCAAAGCATAGGTCAACATCTCAAGCCTCATAAATGTTAAGACCCCAGCTGTACAGAAAAGTGACTCAAAGGACCCATAAGAAAGCTGCTGGGACAAGTGGATTCACTTTGAACTGTGGCAGATCGATGAGGATCTGGGGCTGCTTCCTGGTCAGCCAGTCCTCGCTCACACCACAAAACTTTACTGGCAAATGCAGCCTCCAGTCAGAACCACCTGGTTTCAATTAGGATGGATTTGTGGCACTTTAAAGGGGTTTAGTGACTGCTTTAGCTGACCCTTCAGATGAAGAACTACAAAAAGCTGGCCTGGATCCCTAACAATAATGGTGCTTATCCTTCCATCCTCAGGCTTGCTTACTGCCTCCTGTCCATTGTTTCTCATCAGTATTTTGACGGTTTTGCTCCCAAAAGTGATTAATGTAACAGTTGCTTCTCTGGATTCACAAAGGTAAGATGCCTGATCACATCCCTAGCTGCTGTCTGCATCCTGACAGTAAGCTTCCAATGCAAAAAGGGGAAGTTCCCCCTCTTTAAAAATCAGGTTAGAACCCAACTTGCTGCTTTTGCATTTTTCTGCTAAAGGCAGCAGCTATAATGATATCATTCTCCATTGTTTCCTGGCCTAGAGCAATAGTATATCAAATGTCCCATTGCCTGAATTCAAGCAACAGAAGTTATGTATTGCTGAAAATTCAGGATCACAATCTCCCAGAAAATGAGGAATATTTTGAAATTACTACACCAACTCTGCTCTCTGGGTTGCCAGCATAAGTATCATATTCGCACATGTGCCAAATTTATGATGGGAACACTTTCAACATTTTTACAAAATTTAATGAGTATCCATTCTAACTGGGCAAATGGCATGTCCTGCACAAAATATTTGTCCAATGAGTCAAAATAAGTTTAAGTTATACTTTGAAGAAGGACATGAAGACCTCTTTCTCAAAGAATTTCAGCAGGAGAACATTATTTTTTACTGCTGCTCTGCCTCCCACCTCAGGCACCACAAAAAATTTGTGGCCTCTTAAAGGCAAAATGCAACAAGAGATTAATGCAATCAGACTTGGAATAATGATAAAGGGACTTGATTTCCACAGGGTCAGTGATCAGTGAAACTATTGAACAATCCCTGGTGAGCTACCCACCAAAGTGGCAAAGAATTTTGTCACACCCAAAAGTCTTGGCCAAGGGTACTGGAGCCTCATAGCACAGTGGTGCAGTAGGAAATGTTCACTCTCTGTGTCTTCCTGATGAAGGGATGATTCAGAAAGCAGTCATTTGACTTTCATATTTGTCAAGATCGTAGATCCATTAAAATGGTGGATCAGAAAGCACTCCTGGGCAGTTTCTCCTTGCTGGTAGCACTCTCACAACAGATCTGTCCCATATGTTCACACAGAGAGTAGATACTACAATAAAGAGTAACATAATGGACCACATGGACAATATGGTCTGTTGGGAAAGTGCCAGTCTGTCTTCTCCAAAGGGAAATGCTGCTGGAAAGCTGCTGCTGTTCTATGGGGTAAAGGCATTTTTGGGGATAAGGGTGGTCTCGGGGACGGGAAGGTTTTATTTCCAGAAAATTTTGGATAAGGTTCAATGCCAAAACTTGTTGAAACACCACCAGTAAAATACTGGGCAGTACCAGGAAGAGTGCAGAAAAGCAAAACATGGGATCATAGACTTGCAGCTCTGCTCTCTGCCCTTCAGGACTGCAATGGCAGGGCTAGGGAAGACCCAAAGGGAGAAGACAAAATGACTGAGAGGACGGAGAGAAACCCTTCTGTCAGGACACCTTATACAAAAGCTGTGACTCTTCAGCTGAGGAGGAAAAAAGCAAACACAATAGTGGTTTACAAAACAGAGAAGGCAGTCAGTCGAGTCACTGTGACATTTTCCTGGTTATCTGGCCTGCTGTTTACCTGTGAACTGCCCTTCACCACCTCCTGCAATGCTGGAGCTAGAGATGATGTGATGGAATGAACGGGAGCTCTGTTTGAAACAAATAAAAGCAAATATGTTTTTACATAATACTTCTCTACACCCAGAGGTGTGGGACCTCTGGGCCTGGCTGTCCTGAGCAACCACACAAGCAGCAAGAGCCACGTCTGTGACGGAGAAGGCAAATCCAGGAGTAACAGCTCCATGCAGATACTGAAAGGATGAGAGAGGGAGTGATGTACCCACCAATACCTTGTTCAATTGCAGGCTTGAGTCAGATGCTAGAAAACTGATTGATTTAAACTTTGGAACCCCGAGGTTTGGCATCACTTTGCATTTTCTGCCTAAATCCCTGCTTATCTTCTCAGGTGTCTGCAGCCTAGGTTTTGGCCTCCTTCTGGGTTACCCAGCCTAGATAAACATACGTGCTGTTAAAGCTGTTTCCAGGAACGCCTTCCTCTCCCTGCAATCTCTTATCTCCCAGAGGAGATTGTCAGAGGGTACTTCAAAGCCGTTTGAAAATGGCCAGGGCTCTGCCTGTATCCCAGCAGATACAGGCACCCTCACCCCAAGAAGTCAACAGCCGCCCCTGCATTCGGAGCAGCCTTATCACCACCACAACAGCGAGCAGCAGGGGAGACTTAGGGACTTTACCCTTCACTATCACAACCCAATCTTCTTCAGTCTTTGCTCTGCAACACGCTGCCAGTCATCTCCCCAGATTCACGCGGGTGGGTTGTAGAAGATTATGTGAAAACAAGCAGAAAATAAAAGGAATGTTTTTTCTCAGCCCTGAGGAAGAGGGAAGCCTGAAGACTGCTGAGCTTGTAATTAAAATGTGGAAAGGCCATGACAGACCTCAAAAGATGGAAGAATGTAACACAGGCAGCAGAAAAATGCTGAGCACTAGGCTTTGGGTGACATGACGTTTTGAATTAAAATAAATAAGAAAATTGCCTAGGGGAATGCAAGGTGGCTGTGGAAAGAGCATGATGAAGCAGGGGCTATAGTCCAAGCACTGCCCTCAGATAAATCTTGTTCAGTGTTCCTCTACTGTAAGACTATGAAGTGTAGTGAGGCAGAGGAAAACAGTACAGCTGTTTTATGGTGCTATTATCCCTGCTGAACCACAGAGGATCAAGTGCCTGCCAGGACAAATGGCAGAACACCATGCACGCAGTTCTCACCCCATCGGCAACTTGAAAATGGAAATGTCAAATATAAAAGTCAGACTTTTGCTTTGAACTTGTTTTCTGCTACTGTTAACAAGCTTCTCAGGGGCTGGCATCACTGGAAGAGGCCTCTCAGGGAAGTAGTGGAGTCACCAGCCCTGGAGTAATGTAAAAGACGTGTAGATGAGGCACTTAGGGACATGGCTTTGTGGTAGATGTGGCAGTGCTGGGTTAATGGTTAGACTTGATCTTAAAGGTCTTTTCCAGTCTAAGTGATTCTATGACCAAGCACACAGGCCAGGTGGCCACAGAGAGCCCAGGGCGCACACATGGCCAGGGATCTTCCATCATGATAGGAAAAGTAGCAGCTGTCAGGACAAGTGTCACCATGATATTTTATGAAAATCTCTTTGCCAGGATGTTTTCTCCTGAGAAGCTGAGAAGCCTCACAGGAAAAGAAAAACAATAATTATTATCTGCTGCTGTGGAATGCAACAGGTGCATCTTTGATTGGTCCATGCGAGCTGTTTCTACTTTATGTCCAGTCATGGTCCAACTGTGTCGGACTTTCTGAGAGTCACTGGTTTTTATTATTCATTCCATTTCTTTCTAGCTTTCTGATGGGTCCTTTCTCTCTGTTCTTTTTAGTATAGTTTTAGTATAGCATTTTAGTATAATACCATAATATAATAAATCAGCCTTCTGAAACATGGAGTCAAGATTCCCATCTCTTCCCTCATCCTGGGGACCCTCAAACACAATGACAGACAAGGACCATGCTTTATCCCATGTCATATTTATCCCATGTATATTAACCAAAATCAGCCACTGCTGCTTGTGTTACCCTCCCAGAGAGAAGGGCTTTAGAAAATTGGAGTTAGTTGAATGAGTTGTAGACCAGGAGTGAGAAACATCAGATAGGTATGTGGGAGATTCATCCCAGGGGAGCACAGAGACAAGCAAAAGTCTGGGCAGCAGACAGGATCAATATTCCTCCCTCCTAGTGTAGCCAGGGGGAAAGCACCACAGAGAGGCAATGTTGTTACAAGTGTACCTGCAGTGCCAGAAGCTCAACAGAGATCCCTGCTTGAGTTTTTTTCAGGCTACATAAAGTTTTACAGGTCTGCAGCTCTGCTGACCTGGGTGAAATTATTCCTCCTTTGCCTCCAAATAATATCAGGATCCAACTGAAATGCACAGACCTAGGGAACAAGGGATACCTAGGGACACTCTTCAACACTAGAGTCTGAATCAGTGTCTAACACAGGTCTCCTTCAGCCAGGAGAGCTCCTCAGATTGGCACAGTCCCTTGCAGATCAGCAGGGCTTCCTTCTTTCTTCTCTACACACATTTCCCTTGCTGACTAAAAAGCTGCTCCAAGCTGAGGCTTTATGCCTTTTTTCATACACATCACTGATCTATCAATCCTGTTAAAACTGTGGAGAAACAAATCATCAGTGCTGAAGAATACTCTGCCTCAGATGGTAAAATTCATTGGATTACACAACTGTTTGCTCCCTAGGTTATGCACAAAGGACTGCACTAACTGGGTAATGAACAAGCCTAACCATTATATTTTCCTGCTGGCTGCCAGCAATGTGGAAGCTAAGGGTTCAGAAGGTCTTATTGGATCTTGGGGCCCTGCTGCTGGCCTGAAACCCATCCTGCTATTTCGAAAACATTAAATAGACTGGGACAGTCAGGCTGATTGATGCAAGAGGTCCCCCTCATCCCACATCCTGTCTCTAGGTAGCACAGATGCTTAAGGAGGGAATGAAAGAACCAAGCAAATGTTGAGTGATTTTTCCCTATTGTGTACAGTGATTTTTCCTCCCAGCTTACAGCTATCCACAGCTTTGAGACTTCCCAAAGAAAAGGCTGTATTTTAATACCTAACAGCCCTCCTTGGGGCTGTTCATTTCCTCATGCATTACTCTAATTGCACTTTTAATCTGCTTATGACTAAAGTAGGTAAAAGTAGTGTCTATCACTCCCCCTTGCCCCGGAGTCCCTTTGCCATCTCTCCTGACGTTTATAATGTCTCACTCTTTCCTGAGCAGTTGCTTTTCCTCTCTCCTCACCTTGCTGCATGCCAGGGTAATACTAAAGGCAGAAGTTGAGATCTCTTTTGTACAAACCCCTGAGCACATCAATTACCAGAGCTCAGAAAGGTTGCTCAGTTGTAGGGGCACTTACATGCTTCAGCATGACAACATATGACAACATCAGGTCAGCTCCATGCGGTCATACATAAAACCTGTCTCCTGCAGCAGTACCCCCCTCTCTGTGGTCAGCAAGAAAATGATGTCCAGAAAGAAAATCAAAAGCAAATTAAGAGTATGGTGAAGTGACCTTACTGTCACATTTATCAATGTCTCAGCTCTAGTCAACCTTCAATCCTACCCTAGAAGTATCTCCAATCCACTAAACATGAGCGGAAATGGTAAAAGTGACTTTTTCTCCATTAACAAAAAAAAATTTGTATTTTTCCTAGCAGTTTAATTTTGTATGAAAGAAAACAAAGTCCTCTCTTGGGAACTTCTATCCAAACTAATAACTAAATTCTTCACAAACCATCAGCTATTTCAGCATTTCTGGGAAACCTTAAATACAGTGGGCTTACTTCAGTATGCCCTTATCAGCCTCAGCTGCCAGCCCATCCAGTATCTGAAGCAGGGCAGCTGAGGGAGCCCTTTGATCACAGCAGCACACCCAGGCACAAAGTCACAGTGGGGTAAAGGATGACCCGAACTGCCTCAGCCTTGTCCAGATGCCGGGATGCACAAGACAGCAGCCCACCTCAGCAGAAAATCAATGCCCCAATGATCCCACAGAGGGATTTTTGTGCCAGGATTTGGCAACAGCAGGTTCTAGACTCTAAGCTAGCACAGCCCCTTTTCCTGCAAAGTCAGCATACAAAGGTGGGGTGACTTGGTCTCCAGCCAGTACACCCTGACTCTACTCCCTGCAGCACAGGAGCCCCATGGAAGCAATTCTCCAAAGGCACCAGCAAGGGCATTGGTGACCCCACACCAGGTATCACCAGAAAGGAGCCTGCTGGCACGCTGGGCTCTTGGGCAGGGCCACTGTGCTGCGGGCACCACCAGGTGAACCAGCCTCGCAGCAGTGCCCAGCCTGGCACTTAACAGAGGAGAAGAAGCCAAGGCTTTGTTCCAGTAAGGAATCAACCATGACAAAGAGGAACTGTGCATTGACCTCATTCCCCTACTTTGTGCAGGTTGTGTGCATTCCCATGGTTGAAAATGCCTTGGCCTTATAACCCAAGAGAGAGGTGGCATGGGAGGGTAACCTGGTGTGCCATCCCCAGCATGCCTGCTCCTCTCAGCTCCCAGACAAACAAACACAATGGGGACAGTTTACAAACCTCGGCTGGTCCAGAGCAAAGCTCCCTCTCTGGAGCAGTTTTGGAGCAGGACATTGATCCGTGGGAATGCCTGGAGGTCTAGATGCTGTTCCCCACTCAGCTAACACAATGGCATCGAAGGGGGAAGGCTTCTGTGCCACAGCCATCCAGCTCCTGAGCACAAACAATCTCAAACCTCACTCACCTTGGCCCTGGCATGAGGGACAGGACCCAGAAAGGAGTGACAAAACCTATGGTGCCAAAATGGAGAAGGCTCTATTTTTCCAAAAATGCCCTCTAGCTCCCCAGGACATATGGCACAACATGCATCAGGCAAAACACCCCAGTTATGCTGTGCTCCCTGCCACTTGCCCCACTTTGAGGGCCAGGCACAATGAGCTTGTCCACACCTCACAGGGCCACAGCAAGATGCTGTGCTGGCAGGGAGACAGAAAGCTGGCCATTGTACCCTTCCCACCCAGCCCAGCCCCCTGGGGATGGGGCAGTGCAGGGAAAAGGCTGTATTTTCTGGGCAGAGGCCTTTTGCTGGGGCACTGGGAGCGCAGTCCCAGTATTTTGCTGGGTATTGGCACAGTGCACAGCCAAGGGACTGCCCTCCAACCTCCTCGAGCAGGCAGCACAAGCAGACACGTACACAGGTCAGAATTTATTTCCAAATACCTCATTTATATCATTCTCACATGAAATATTTCTTTTGGAATATAGCCTACACTTAGAAAACAGAAGAGAGGTTTTTTTTATAAGGCACATCAGATTATAGACTACATAGAGGCATCTCCCCCTCATTTATGCTTGTAAAATACTGGTAATTTAAAAAGTAAGATTTCTAAAACCTAGACCCTGTGTAGCCCCACGTAGAGCAATATCCATAGAGTTATTAGACCTCAGTTTACACACACCTAGTAAAGGGCTATAACAAGTTGTATATAAATCACATCTTCAGAAACAGTCACAGCTGGCTACATTCAAAAGTAATGCTACTCCAGACTATGGAACAGGCTGCTTATAAAGTATAACCTACTGCTTCCAGTTCAGCATGATACCAAGCAGTATGATCTTGCAGAGGAAATTCTGTTATTCTTGTAAATGGAAGCTGCTCAGATTCAAGCCTGTCTCCTCCTCAAACACACATTTTTGAGCGACCAAGACCATTTTTTACAGGGAAGCAAAGCACCAAGGAGAAATCTAGCTTTGTTTTTCTCCAAGATGTTGGCATGACTGCATATCTGCAATCCTGTCAAAGCATTTGAGTAAGAAATATAAAGGCTCAGATGTTAACTTCAGGACCAGTAATTACCAACCAGATGCAACCAAGTCAAATGCATCCAGCTTCTGTGCTATGGAAACTGTTTTTCCAGGCTCTTCCAGTGCAGAAGCCAACATATTTTTATTGAATTAGGCCCTAGGTAAAGATTTCCATCCCATTTTCAAGTTTTCAGTGATGGAACATTACCCACTCTGAACTCATTCTTCTGCAGAGAAGGAAAAAATACTCTCCGTGGAGCCTATGCCAATAGCCCAGAATCCATTTACATAGTGTCATTTTCCTTAATGGGCCAGGAGGTAAACTGTGGTCAACTCAAACGGCCTCCACAGTTCTTTGTATCAGACATTGATTCATTTCTGATGAAAAAAGGTTCTGGCCTTCTGTCACTACAGTTTAGTTTAAGAATAAGGAAAAGGTCACTTCAAGGCTAGGGCCAAAGGGAAAAAAAAAGAAGTAGAATTTGATCTTGAACTATCTAGGGAAGGGAAAAAAAGGAATTGTGGCCATAAAAAGACAGACACAAAAGAAATGTCTTCTGCAGAACAGGTTTAAATACTGATCCTTGCAGAAAGTCACATTATCATTTGGGTCTCTTGAACTCACTAGAACTGCAATTAGGCTTAGAGCTCAGTAGGACCCAGATTCAGCCAGAGAACAGGTCACACTCAGCTCTATGTTGATCCCTCAGCTACATTTTAGGCACATTTCAATTAATCTGTTGGACTGATCTGGAAAAAAAAAGAATTATCAGTTACATTTTGGGGATGGCCTCAGACAATTTCACAACTATGAGCTTGGACAAGATTCAACCACAAGTGACTGTTGCCTTTAGAAGGGAAACATTAACTTGGTTGGAAACAGCATCACGAAGAGGACGCAGCAGCCTCAGTTTCTAGAGTCCAGTTTGTTATAAATCTCAATCTGCCTGATTTGTTATTTGTTTAGCAGCCTTAAAAGGTAAAGGGGCATCCTGAAATTCTTGGCTGAAAATTTTAAACCAGATGTAGTTTATATGGTGCTGCACAGGTATTTGTTACATTGCTTAAAAAAAAAAAAATTAAAACCCCAACACAACAGTATTTACATTCCTTTGAGCTGAAATAGATGAACTGTCGTCATGTCTGCAAAAACACCGAGGAAATCACCACTGTTCAAGGCAGCAAGTTAAAAGCTTGGTCGTGTTTTTGGGCTTCCAGTCGGCTTCCTGGGAAAGGCAGGGAAAGGAGGACAGAAAGGACTTTCCGAAAGTCAGGAGGTAACAAATGAGATGTCAGCTCCAAAAGGGATTAGGTTCCCTCACCACAAGCTGAAGGTATACCCATGACCTTTTTAACCATGGCATTTGCGTATAGATTACACCTCTTGCATACCCTTTTAAAAGTGATCCCTAAGAGCACTGGCTTGGGAAGACACAAAGAGAGCAGGAGTGGGGTTTTAAAGCTACAAATGTCAGTTAGGAGGCACAGTGTTATTTTTCCCTTTGATCGTCCATGTACAGAGCTTTACATTTCCACCGTTGCTTGTGCGTTCCTCCTGCAAAGCCCTGGCAGTGAAGGCCTCTGTTGTGCTCCGCCCCATCACATACACCTTACAACAGAAGAAGTTGAATCCTTTGGACAAATCCTTCTATGCTCACAGACACATGGTGCTTTTTTTTCCTTAATGAGAAGTTCTGGTCACAAAACTGGGTGCCAGACCTGATATATAGCAATTATTTAACTAAGAATCCTTCTGCAATCCTCAAGAGGGTAACTGAGTCATCCAGTAGCAACATATACACATACATACAGATCTACGCTATACACTCAAGACGACACAAATTGAGATTTCAGCTAATATAGCCTCTATTGATTTCCTCAGAGCAGCACTCAGGTCCTTGCAGCCCCTATACAAAACAGCAATATTTTTTCCACCAGGATTTGGAGAGGTTTTTCATCTTGTCTGGAGTCCTACATTTGGATTTCTTTGGTTGCTGCTGGGTATCTGAGTACTGAATACCAGCCACAATGGCTGCATCAAAGACCTCCTTGAGGTTTTTCTGAGTCAAAGCGGAGCATTCGATGTAGGACGCGGCTTTTATTTCCTCAGCACACAGCTTTGCAGCCTCCTCCGAGACTGGCTTTTCTTTGCACTTGTCCAGCTCGATGAGGACTTTGACATCCTCCCGGAGGTCTGACTGTGTCCCAACCAGGATAATAGGTGCCTTGGGGCAGTGGCAGCGAATTTCAGGAACCCACTTCTCACTCACATTCTGGAAGGATGAAGGGCTCACCACGCTGAAGCACAGCAGGAAGATGTCCGTGTTGGTGTAGCATAGAGGCCTGAGCTTGTCGAATTCATCCTGCACAGAACAAAACTGTGTTAGCACTCCACAGAAAGAGCAGCTCTAGCCCGCCCCGAGCCTTGGTGAAGCTGAGGACCACCTGCCACTGCCATCTTGACAGGCACACCAAAATGAGCACCTAGACCACTCAGCAAGGTGTGACAGGAGCAGAAGCCACCTGTACCCAGCCTGAGGTCTTGTGGCTGCCAGCCAGCAGGCACCCTGCCACCATCAGGCACACAGGACAAAGGTGGAGGCTTCCCCACGTACCTGAGATTTTCCAACTAATGCTGCAGGTTATTTCAAGTGCTTAAATATTTCCTCTGCTCTTTGTACACAGGCCCTCTGCCCCTACTTCAGCAAAGAAGCAAAGCTGCGGGAAGCAGTTATTGCACAGAAAGCTGCAAACTGAAGAGGGAGAGAGCACTTTCCCCAGACCCACCTCTTCCAGGGTGAGTCAGTGAGTAGCTCTGAGGAGGAGCACCTGTACATCAAAGCTGTTCTGCTGACAGACCTCGACAGGGGCAAAGCAGATAGGCAGCAGCATGTGTACCTTCTGGGTACCTTTCCTGGAGTCAGCTTTTAAACTGGTTACTACTTAGCAACATCCTACAGGATATGGGAATAATTTCCCTGCCATTGTGCCCAGGGATTTAAATCTGATGAGAGCAATACTGACTTACAATGTGCAGGCTTAACATGCCAATGGCATAGAGTAAGAGCTTTACCTTTCCCTCCCACCCATGCCACATCAAACAAACTGCACATGGGCCTCCCAGCACTACCCTTCTGTTTTGTTTTTTTTTTTTTTTTCTTTTAGTGCAAACTCCAGCAAAGCAAGGCCCTTTTTCAGCTTCAGGACGCAGCCACAAGAAAGTCAAACACCTCATGATAACAAAAGTGTGTTGATCCTCACAGAAGAATGTAGCTAGAAGCAAGGGTTACTCCAGGCAGGCTGCTTTTATGCTGACAACAGGATAAAACCAGGGTAGCAGCCTGAACAGGAAGGATTTGCCTCAGCAGCAGTGACATTTAATTAAAATGGACCATGTTCTCAAATGCTTGGAATTGAAAAGGCACAGAAACATAAAGCTGAACATATCTCACAGTTTACTGATGAATTGCGAGTTGCATGTTAATTTTTGAGATGTGAAATTTTGCTTTAAAGTCTCTGGAGGCCCGGAATACGCAGTTTAAAGCCCCCTGGAAGCCTCAGAAATCTTGTTCTCCTCACATGAATTTTTTGCAGCAGCATCTCTGAGAGACATTTATAAAAATGTCAAAAAAGTAAGAGTCATTAGCTCTCTTGATTCTCAGATTAAGCCACAGAGAAGACAGGCTCTCACCACTTGGCTCAAGGAAAACCCACATTTACTGAGAGATGCTGCTCTGAACAACAGGGCTGCTTGCAGAAAGGCACCTTGCCATGCAATTGCCTCTTCTTGCTACATGTGAAACCTCAACAGGGCTCAATTCAATGGGTTCGGAAGCAAACCCTAGACCTGAAGGGTTTTTACTAAGATGAAACAGTTCCCTTATATCCTAAGTACACTTCTGCCATTTCAATGGTAGGTACATGGGTGCAGGGATTCTACACCTCTTTGAGCTAGTGATGCTGAAACAGAATTTCCCACTGCCTGGAGAGCTTTTTTTAGCTCCAGATTTCAGCAGCCATCTCCCAGCAGCAGTTTTATCAAAGTATCTTGAAGTATCTTCCTTTTCAGGAATCTTTTACTCAGGACAATTTCTGTCAGTTTAGATAACCCCTTCATTTTAAAGACAGTAACTTTACTCAATCCAGCTGCACTTGGGCCACCAGAGCAAACACCTTAACCATTAAGGGCAGGGAAGGCAAGGGGTGGCAGGACCTGTTCATCCCTTCTGCAGCTTGCAGCTGCCTTTCCACAGGCACTGCATGTCCACAGGCTGTCACCTGATGCCAGTTTCACCTGCCATGCTCTGCATATGAGCATGCACAGCCAAGACTGTTGCAGTACCACCCCATCTCTTCAGGAGGAGACAAAATCATGGGACAGTTCTGCTGTTTGACTTCATATCCCTACCTGCAGAAGGCTGTTTGTAGGAGACAAGGCTTTGTAGGACACACCGCTGTCTACTACTGCACAGCCCTTAAAACCCCATTCCTAAGTAGGGCACCCAGTTACTACTTATCTAAATAGGTTTGTATGTTAAGACCACTGAGATTTTTCAGCATGTTTTGGTGAAGGCATAGACCTACATCCACAAAGCTGCACAGGACCCTAACTCCCACTGCCTTCAAACGCTGCAGTAAGGTAGCAAAATATTTTTGGCTGCTTTTGGTTATCCATCCTTGACCCCTGGCAAGCAGTGTTGCACACTGCTCAGGGTGGTACAAACATGGGTCTTCTAGAAAATCTGAGGTGGTAAGACATGGGCTTTTTTATGTATCAGGCAAAGTAGGAGATGAGAGGCATCAGCCGCCCTCATCTCTTCAGGTTGCAGATTACAGGAAACCTCAGCTTTGCAGCAGAAGCACTTTCTAAACCAGTGGGAATGGCAAATATGAAGCCTCCAAAGACAACACCCAAAGTACTTTTTTCTCCCTCCAGCTTCTGTCCCTTCAAAAAACACAGCCTCTATCTCTGGACACCTACAGCTGTGGTTGCTTTGCATGCAATATGCAGAACACCCTAATTCTTAAACCCGCAGTTATTTAGCAAAAATAAAAACAGTGACAACCGCTCAAAAAGAAAACCAGGTGGCTGTTGAATCCCCAATATGTTCAGCCTTTCTAGTCAGGCTAAACAGAGCTGCAGCTTGAGCCAGCAGAGCAGCAGCCTGTGCCCAGCCCCTATATGGAGAAACAGTACATCCCCCACCCTTGAACAGACAGGCAAAGCAGTGAGTTAAGCAGCAGTGAAAATGACAGCAGATAATAACATGATCAAACACTGGGAATACTTTCAAATCCATGAAGTCATTTGCAGGACTACTTTGCGCAACAGCAACAACTTCTCCCCTCCCGCTGTCACTTAAATCAAATAAGTGGCTGCACTGACCTGACCAGCTGTGTCACAGAGCTGAAGTCTCACCGGCTTCCCATCGACAGACACAACAGCTTTTGGAGAGAAAGGAAGGAGGGAGGAGAACTATGGTGAATTCAACTTTACATGTTTTCCGTTAAAGAAAAGAAATTTAAAAGGAAGATTTACCATCCCTCAGTTCTAATAGCCTTTTCTTCAACTCTTTTAGATTTAACAGCTTAGCAGAGCTGGAAGGGACTAACACAAGCAAGCCCTCCAGGGCTTTCCAATTCATTTTACTACAAGAGATGAGTTAGGCAGTGACGGCACAAGTCCTCCGCAGGCAGCGCGGAGAGCGAGCCCGGCAGTCTGGGATATTGTCCGGCTAGAGGGGTTTAGCTTTACTTCCTCGCACACATTCAGCACGCCCGGGACATGAAAAGCCCCGCTGAACCGCAGAGAAACCCCTGGACTTCCCCCTTTGTAAGGGCGAGACAAGGCGAGTATTTAAACCTGCCCTTCAGGCGCTTCCGATGTCCCCGACAGCGTTAAGCTCTCCACCGGAGGGTTCCCAATTAAATCCCGGCTCTGGCCGCGCGGCCGGGCATGACACCCGCTGCCAGCCTGGCTCCGTCACACCGGAGACCGGCCGGTGCTGCTGGCTGCGATGGCAGCCTGACAAGCTCGGTCCTGCTCCTGGAGCCCTGCTCCCCATAAACACATCATGAAATCACCGACCCTGGACATCGCGCCCCCTCCGTGCCGCCAGCCACGGCCGGACCGGCAGGACGCGTCGCGCCCCAGGACGGCACAAACCCTCGCCCGCCGCCCCAGTGCCCGCGGCCGCCCCGGTCACTTACCGGAGAAGTTGTCGAAGGCGGTGGGGATGTACTCGGTGGGGTACCCGTTCGTGGTGTAGCTCACCACCAGGCTGGTCTTCCCCACCGCGCCGTCCCCCACCAGCACGCACTTGATGCTGCGCCGCGGCTCGGACCCCACTGCGGCCCCGGCTCCGGCCACGGCCCCGGCCCCCGCCGCCCGGCAGCGGCCGCCCAGCGCCGCTCCCAGCGCCGCCGCCGCCCG